>NW_011494917.1:4908225-4924018 GCF_000754665.1 Bison bison bison | reverse complement strand
GAGAAAGTGGTGACAGAAGATGAGATGGCTGGATGGCATCACCGACTCAATGGGCATGAGTTTGAGTAAGCTCCAGGAGTTGGTGATGGACAGGGAAGCCTGGTGTGCTACAGTCCATGGGGTCGCAAAGAGTTGGACACGACTGAGCAACTGAACTCAACTCATTGGAAAAGACCCTGATGCTAAGACTGAGGGCAAGATCAGAAGGGGGCGACAGAGGATGAGATGGTTGAATGGCATCACCAACTCAATGGACATGAGCTTGAGCAAACTCCAGGAGATAGTGAACAACAGGGAAGCCTGGCATGATGCAGTTCATGGGATCACAGAGTCAGATAAGACTGAGCGACTGAACAGCAACAACTGCAAGACAATATTTTTTTCTTCTAAAGGAAGTTGCCCCTACATGTATCCACTATTCATTATCTTGGGCTCTTTGGCACTATATAAAGGCATATGACAAACTGACTTCCATCAGGTCATTAGTGATCCAGGAAGTTTTGGCAATACAGATTAAACCAGAGAAGGAGCCTTCTATTCAGAATTGTAGGAGGGCACTAACAGGCTTTTCCACTGCTGAAAAGTAGCACTTGGGGAAGGAAAAACAGTAATTTCCTCAAAATAATTCATTCCACCTGCTTCAGCACCCATAGGACTTCTATTTGGGATAAAGTGTTAGTTGATAAGAGCTAATAGGTTCTAAGTTATCAGCCCTTTCAGAAATGGGTGCATTTTAAGTAGAGAGTGCCAGAAAGATCGAGATGCTCAACAGATACAAAGAAATGCATCTGTGATGGGAAAACCTAGGCAAAGTAGGAAAGAATTTGAGACCTTCCTTCCCAATGTCTCCCAAACTGTATCGCAAGAGCAAGTTTACTCCTTGGCCCAAAGCTGACAGGGGAGCCCCAAGGATTGGTGGAAGGAGCTGTGTGGATATTTGTTGCTGGGTCATGTGTCTGGAGGTAAAGAAAATTTAATAATGGTTTTGGGGACAAGGGAAGGACATTTATCACAGTCTAGAAGTATGTCAAGGGAGAAGGAAGCTGCTTAGAAGAAAAAAATAAAATCCTATCCTTTGAGAGCCCAAGCTGCAAGTTTCAAAAATGCCAGCACTCAATCGGATTTCATCTTCTTCTCTTTCTCTTGCTTCTAAGCCTTTCTCCTCCATTTCACTCTGAACCGGTTGCTTTCTTCATTTTGGCATCTCGGTTCAGTTTCCTACCAGCTGTCGGGAAATAACTAGGACCTTTTAAAAGGATAAATTCTTTTTTCCTCCTGCTTAGTTTCCCATTTCTGCCTACCACAAAAACATCTGGTGAGTCTAATTTTAAGTAATCAACCTTTTCAACATGGTGTTAAAAGATATATATCTGAATTTGCATTCATTTGTAGAAATGCTTCCTGGGAGCCATTCATTTTTCATCAAGCTCCCTGTGCTTTTCACTACTTCCTGCCATCCCCCGGTGGTCAACCTGCCTGAGTAAGCAGCTCTATTTCACCCCCATCTCTTGCTCAGCAAATGTGAAACCATTAGCAAATGTTAATAATAGTAACCCATCAGACTTCATTATTTCAGTAATGGAATCTGTCAAGGTCAGCCACTGATAGCTGTTAATGACCACTTTGTTGACAAACAGGGAGTAACTGCAACAATATTCATTTTAAGCAAATAAAATATGTTCTGATGAAGAATTCATTCTCCCCAGTTGGAATCCAATTAAGCCAGCTTCTGCTGGAGAAAGGCTCACTCAGATCTCTCCACTTAAGAATATGGTCATTTCAGGATGGGGAACACATGTATACCTGTGGCAGATTCATTTTGATATTTGGCAAAACTAATACAATTTGTAAAGTTTAAAAATAAAATTAAAAAAAAGAATATGGTCACAGAAAGAACATAGTTTTAAGCGGGACTTCTTTCAATAAGTCTTTTCCTCTTTAGAAGCAAAGAGCTTTCCTTCATCCAAAAGAAAAATAAAAGGAGATTGTTTGGCAATCCTTCTTTGCCCCATCTCAGGCCCCAGCACACAAACGCACACCCACAGGTCTTCCCGCCACTTTTCCATGGTTGACCCCGTGTGCTTGTGTGCTAATTCGCTTCAGTCCTATCCAACTTTTTGTGACCCTATGGACCATAGCTCACCAGGCTCCTCTGTCCCTAGGACTCTCTAGGTGAGGATACTGGAGTGGGTTGCCATGCCCTCCTCCAGGGGATCCTCCCAACCCAGGGATCGAACCCGAGTCTCTTACATCTCCTGCATTGGCAGATGGGTTCTTTACCACCTGCGCCACCTGGGAAGCCCAGTTAACACCATGGTTTAAATTTATTCATGTTACCACTGAGGATCTCTTTTTCATGTAGGGAGGGGCTACACTGTGTAGCATGTGGGATCTTAGTTCACCAACCAGGGATCAAACCCTCACCCCCTGCATTGGAAGTGCAGAGTGTTAACCACTGGACCACCAGGCAAGTCTTGGGGATCTCTTCTTAATTAGTATGGAGGTTTCCATGTATTACAAAGTAGACTTAGACCTCCAGTTAGAAATCCAGACAGGGGAACAGTCAAAATCCTTACTACTCTATATGACGCAGATACCGACCTAGGACCCTATAGTACAGTGAGACCCAAATATATAAACAAAATATAATCTGAAGCAGATAAAAGGGCTATGAATGAATGGGACAAAGTATCAATATCACAACAGTAATAATGGTAACCATTTAGAAAAGATGTTCAGAAAAGACTTTGAGCATTTTTATTTCAACTGAAACTTGGAAAATAAGTAGCCACATAGTAATATCTTGAGGCTTTGGACAAATTATTAAAAACTTTGTTGCAGAGATTTGTGTGTGATTATTTGGGAGAGAAAAAATGCCTACAAATGCTAAGTTACAGTAATATTTTTTTCCCATATGTTGAGTACTGCTGTCTCCTTGGGAGAAAAGTAGTTTTTCAGAGTGAAATAATTCCTGATCCTTAATATTGATAGAAAAGGATAATATGACATCACTGCAAGTTCTTTACTGCAGACAAAAGTTATAAATGTTTCTTGTAGTGAACAAAAACCCCAGTCTTTTAATAATTCATGAGTTCAGTAGAATGAAAACCCAAGGGTCAAGGTGCATCTGTCCTGCTTTTCTCAATAGTTACTTTTTCCCATCACCCATCTTGTCTAGCTTATGAAGTTGCCAGGTCAGATCCCTGAACATCATTCTTGCCATTTTTCTTGCCCCCCAGAGTCCATAGCTAGGTCTTTTGTCACTTGGTATCGCCTGGTTTCATTCCTTTTTTCTCCATCCCCTCTGCCTTGGCATTCATTCAGGACTTTAACTTTGACAGGAATAGTGCTATATTATCTAAAGTGGCCTAGCTTATTCCCATTTCCAGTTCACGCTTGTGTTAGTGCCCAATCTAATTTGTAAAGCACAGATGTAACCGGGGCTCTCCCCTGCCTAGAATCTGATTGGCTCCTTCCTGGTTCATCGTGCATCACGTGTGACATGGAAAGCCCATCAAGAATTATTTCCTGGGACTTGCCTGGTGGTCCAAGAGTTCAGACTTCACCTTCCAATGCAGGGGGTACGGGTTTAATACCAGATTGGGGAGCTAAGATCCCATATGTCTCGGGGCCAAGAAAACATAAAACAGAAGCAGCATTGTAACAAATTTAGTAAAGACTTTAAAAATGGTCCACATCCAAAAAAAATATATTAAAAAAAAAAGAATTATTTCCTGCCTTTTTACTCCATCTCAACCCCTCTGTGTTACCTGCAACTCCTCATTGTGTTCTGATTTCTTTCACTAAGATGCTCCCCCTGTCTGGGGCATCTTCCACCTCTTTATTATGATCGCTGCTTTTCATCCTTCAAGGCTCAACTCAGTACTCCCTTCTTCTTAAGATCCTCCCTGACAACTGAGGTGCTGGTCCTGGAGGAATCCTTAGCACCTTCCTTGTCCAGACTCCTGCCTATTTACCAAGCAGTTCCTCTTGGTTGTGCTCTGTCTCCAAATCATTGCAATCAAAATTGACATTACTTTCTCCCTAAAACTTGTTCTTTTCTAGTTCACATTCCGTGAGGGGTAGGTACCACCCCACAGAGCTAAAAACCTTCAGTCTTCATTTTTCTTTCTGTCCTCACATCCACACCTGGTCACTATGATCTACTGATACTTTTAATGTTTTATTAATCCCCCACTTTCTTTGGCTCCACAGCTGTCACTTCTCACCTTGTGTTTGACACCAGCCTCTTTACTGGACTTCAGTTCAGTCGCTCAGTCGTGTCCGACTCTTTGCGACCCCATGGACTGCAGCACGCCAGGCCTCTCCGTCCATCACCAACTCCCGGAGTTGACTCAAACTCATGTCCATTGAGTCGGTGATGCCATACTGGGCTAGTTCCCTTCTGATTCATTTTCCACACTGCCAAACCTTTCATCCCATCATTTCCATTCTCTACCTTAAGTCATTTAATGGCTGTGTGTCACCCTCAGGATAAAGTTAAAACTTCTCCAAATGGCTCACAAGGCCCTTCAAGATGCGACTCTTGCATACCTCTTCAGGCTCATCTCTCCCTGGAGGATCCTTACCTCATATTGAATTACTTTCACTTCTTATTACATGCTGTGCTTTCCTGTCTCTAGGAAATGTATTCAATTTGTCTGGATAAAGCCTTCTTTTTGAGGTCTCAAGTTTTTGATCACTTTCTGCAGAAAGCTTTCTTGATCTGATCCCCAAATCTAAGTGTCTCTCTGCGCTCCCTGTTGTACCCCAAAACTGCTGCCACCCTAGAATTTCTTACCATTGTTAGTAATTTTTCCTACTGAACTGTAAACTCATAGCAGGGACTGCTTCAGCCAAGGGGGTATCCTTGGGGCTCAGCATCATGCCGGACACTTAGGAGATATTTGAAAAGTATTTTCTGCATAAATGATAAGTCATTAAATAATGATAGCCCTTTAACCTAAGTTACAAGCCTTTTCATAAGAAACCCTGATCCCAGGATGTAAATATCGGGTTGACCAAAAAGTTCATTTGGGTTTTTCCATGCCGTCTTGTGAAAAACCCAAACAACTTTTTGAGCAACCCAATACTTTGTGAGTACTTCCATAAGAACCACCATACAAGCCCCATTCACTCTAATACTTTGTACTAAGAGTTGAAGAGGTTCTACTAGAGAAAGGCAAGCTGATCTTACCTTTTACCAATTTTAAGGTATTTATAAGACCTGTATTCACCCTAAACCTAACCTGAGCCACAAGAGAAGCCCAAAAGTATTGGAGTGGGTAGCCTATCCCTTCTCCAGTGGATCTTCCCAACCCAGGAATCAGATTCTTTACCAACTGAGCTATCAGGGAAGACCCTGTATTCACATAAAAGATCAATATTCCATAAGGTTGAAGGACAGCCAAGCCCCACATCCATTTAGAAGACTCATTTCTATTCAGAACCCTGCAATTTTTACCTTCAGTTTCATAGGTTCATAGCGAATGAAGTAACATTCTTACATCTTTACTTCCTATCTGTCTTTGTTGGGAAAAAGAGAGGTTAAGCTATGAGGTTTATTAAGAGTTCACTGGAAAGATAAATGAAGCACTAGGTACACCTTTATTTCAAGTCCTTTCTAAATCGCATATTAGGTTGATTAGAAAGCCATGAGGGATCACTGTTTTATTTTAATGAGAGATTTTTATAGAGAAGAACAATTCAAATTGAGTACTTTTACAAGGAGGTTAAGATTCATATTGGTAGGACACAAATACCTGAATCTTGTTCTTAACCCATTATTCAGAACACTATCATTTTTCCAAGAGAAATTTATAACCAGAGATGAAGCAGGACAAAAGATTGCTTTGTTCTACCCTGTTTTGCCCTAAAATCCAGTCTCTTATCTTGAATGTCAAGAAATATACCAGCAAGGAACAAGTTGTAAGAATAAGACAATGGTGACTAGAGGAAAGACCATTTTTCCCCAGAGCCCAGGGTTGTTTAAGACTTTTGGGGACTAATTTTTAGAGGCTCCATCCACATAAACTTAAATATGTAAGTTTTGTTCAATGTGGCATATTAAGGTAGCTAGGTAGCCAGCTCAGCACCGATAGTTAGACGTTACTTTGCATAGACACTAGATGTTCATTTTGAAAAGGTTACATATTTGTATTTTGGATCCTTTTTTCCAGGTCTTATAATTTTTATAGGCCCTTCAGAACACTAAAAGGTCTCCAACTTCAGACCTTTTTAGGGAAAGTAAGCTTTGCGGTTCTGTCCCCAGGTACAGTTTGTCTGTCTATATGGAATAGAGAGCAACCAATATCATAAGGAAAAAGCCAAAGAAAAAGGTGGCCAGGATACCCCGTAGGGAGCCCCTTCCCATTCCAGACAAGGGAGAGACGACCATCCATACCACCCTAATGAGGTTTATTTAGGGGGTCTCACACACAAAGAATGTTCTATGTTGGATCATGTGACACTCACCTTTCCGAAGATCAAAGATGGCTAAATAGCAACATTTTCAGGCTTCACCCTAACAATTCAGTGAGTGTCCTTGAACCTAACCGATCCATAGCATCACTTCTCCCAGGAGGCAGAGTGAGGGTAGAGGGGTGTGTTACTTTTCTAGGCTGCCATACCACAAACCAGTGACTTAAATACATTTGTTTCACAGTTCTGGAGGCTAGCAGTCCAAAATAAAGGCCCGGGCAGGACTGGTTCCTTTTGAAGGCCGTGGGGGAGAGAGTGTTCCATGCCTCTCCCCCAGCTTCTGATGGTTTGCTGATAATCCCATTTATTCTTTGTTTTGGTAGATGTACCATCCAATCTTTACCTTAATCTTCATATACTGTCATCCCTGGGTCTGTCTGTCTCTGCATCCTAACTTCCCCTCTCCATAAGGTCAGACATACAGGATTAGACATAGGGCTTATTCTAATGACCTTCTTTGAACCTGATCAAGGAAGTCTATTTTCAAATAAGGTCATGTTCACAAATACTGGGAATTAGGACTTCAACTTATTTCCCAGCAACACTCTAGCTCATAACCTTAAAACTGGGGCAGGTTGCAGCAGGTGGGGGGGTGGGGGGGTGGCAGGCAGAAGGTAATCTATGAGCACTTGACCAGAGACCCTGATCTGTTTTTCCCTTGAGCGTTATCTAATGTTAATTTTATGATCACATACCTGAACCTAGGAGTCTCTGCTGACTTCTCTTATTAGTGACGTATACCATAAAATCCCCGGACAACGCCTAGATAGAGCTGAAGTAGGGCCAGACCTGGAATAGTGGTATTTTATTCTAATAGAGGTTCAGAAAAAAAAAGAGAAAGAAAGAAAAACCACCACTATTGGAAGTCCTAACAATAAAAGTCAACTCTAGCAGTGTCTGCCTCGAGCCAGTACAAGCCTGAAATAAGCTAAATAGCTTATTTCTATTTTGCTTCTAAATAGTTCTGCAAGTTCTATTATGCGCCTTCTTGTAAGCTAACAAAAAAGTCTAATTAACTAAATTCTAACAAAATCTAATAAGCAATCCCAACAAAAGGGAACACTAAAGGTATGACTCACAGCCACCAAGAAACACCTAAGCCATTTGTAACACCACCTGCTCGAAGATTCTCTTATTCTCAGCACACTGATCCTCCTGTAACACATTAATGTTTCCGTCCTCTTCACACCACAGGAGTTCAAGTTCAGCTAACACCTGTGGGCATCTCCTGAAAGATGACACTGCGGGGGAGGGAGGGTCTTTCCACTTTATCACATTAAATCCTCACAACAACTCTGAGGGGCAAACTTGTTAGGTAAGAATCAAATCCCAGGGCTTCCCTGGGGGCTCAGTGGTAAACAATCCACCTACCAATGCAGGAGACATGCGTTCAATCTGGCCAGGAAGATCCCACATACTGTAGGGCAACCAAGCCCGTGCACCCCAACTACTGAAGTCCATGTGCCCTAGAGCCTGAGCTCTGCAACAAAAGCCACTGCGATGAGAAGTCCGCACACTGCAACTAGCGAGCAGCCCCCTCTCACCTTTGCTGCAATGAGAGAAATGCCCAGGCAGCAATGAAGACTCAGCACAGCCAAAATAAATTAAAAAAAAAAAAAAAGAATCAAATCCCAGACTTGGCACTGTGTCCAGAGTCCTGAGATTCCACCACCATCCACCCACCCCCCAACCTGAGAGAAGATACACGTGGTGCTGATGACCACAACCCGTCCAGCTTAGTCTCTCAGGCTGGCTCCCCTTTATTCTTCCAGGTGTAAAAGTAAAGAAGAGCCTCAAGGTGCTGTTACAAAGGCAGACCCTTTGGAACTGGAGACTCTGTCTTCCCAGCCTAGCAGAAGAAGGTTATTAATGACTCTGAGGACTAGCATCAAGGCTACGGCAAACCTCTAGGAAAACCGGTCATCAGGTCCACACGTGGGAGACACATGATCTAGAGAGGAAAGCAGTGAGAGCCACAGACGGGGCAGAGGGCCCCCTTAGGGTCTCCCCACCACCCTTGGCAGAGGCTGCTTCCCTGGTGACCAGGCAAAGCAAAGAAACCGCAACGTCCACCAGCGCCTTCTCCAGCCAGTGGGCTTGTTCAGGCCAACCAGGGTTGAGGCCGCAGAGCTTGGCCTCCACAGCACATGAGAATCACCTGTGGAGTTTTAAAATCTTCTGTCTTGGGCCTCACCTGGAGCTCAAGCTCGGCCCAGGTGTCAGTATCTTAAAGTTCTGAGATGTTTTAAACGTGCCCCAAGGTCCAGAACGTTGAATGAAAGCACGCGGGAAGCAGGGGAGCGGTCAGCTGGTCCCTGAGCTTTCTCTCCTCCTGCTTCTCCCAGCCCGAGGGCCAGGGGAGGGTGAGCTAGATCAGCAGCCCATGCAGGTGCTCATAGAGGCATCCAGGCAGGCTATGGACAAACAGGAATTTGGGGCGCACATTTTAATGCTAGAGATTCTCTGCACTAAAGTCCTTCTTCCTTCCCAACCAAAATCACCAGG
Organism: Bison bison bison; assembly: GCF_000754665.1. Classification (NCBI taxonomy): domain Eukaryota; kingdom Metazoa; phylum Chordata; class Mammalia; order Artiodactyla; family Bovidae; genus Bison; species Bison bison. The sequence continues at coordinate 4,915,033 of NW_011494917.1, read as the reverse complement.
AGGCATATGGGCTAGGGTGTGAGCTGTGTAACCCCTTCTCCTGGTGTCTCCATAAGCTGCGGCACAAACTCAAACAAAAGATACTTTGGCCTATGAGAAGCAATTCGATAAAGGGAATGCGTCCCCCAGTCTTTACTCAATAATTCAGAGGTAACACAGCATATAAAGGAACAATAGCAACCACGCAGATGGATATGGGAAAAAAAAAAAAAAAGGCAGTAACATAAGAATCCTCAAGAACTTTATAAAAAATAAAAAAGCCTTACACTATTATGAGAAAATAATAAGACAACTAGTTACAAAGATATGTAACATGTTCATATTGGGATAATTTGACATCGTTAATAGCACAACTTAAGATACTAGTTTTCCCCTAAATTAAACCCACAGTTTCAATTCAAAGATCAAAAGGATTGGAGGAACTTGACAAAGTTGTTGTCACTGTTTATGAGAGAACAAAATCCATACACCCATGGCTTGTCTGAGAAAGAGGAAGGACCAAGGACGGAAGGCAGTGCTTCCCAACCCCAGCCTCCCGCCTGTTTATTTCCCCCCACGTGACCACAGCTGTGAATGGCACTTCAATAGCATAAATCAAGGTGAAAAACAAGGCCGCTTTTCATATTCTGGAATAGTTTTCTTCCTCACAGGAGAGTTTAAAAATTAACACAGGAGCCTGGATAAGCATCAAAACTCATGAAATTTTGAAGGATTCATCAGGTGAATCCCACTCCAAACACACAAAAGCAATGCCATTAAAACAATGAGGCAGGGAGGGCTGTGCACAAGCAGAGGCTGTGTTCATGAGCTGGAGAGCTCCCCCCACCCATTGACCATCTCCCTGAATGTGCTGACCTACAGCAATACCCAAGTATCCAAGCAGGAACTGCTCCAAGCAATGTGTATCCCTTTCTGGGGCTGCAGTAATAATTGTCACAACTGTGCAACAGTTTGGTCAAGAATTTTTAGGAAACCCATGAATGTATTACTTCCAGTTTCAGGTGGAAGTCTAAAATAGGTCTTACCAGACCGAGTCAAGGCATCAGCAGGGCCACATTCCTTCAGGGAGCTCGGAGACAAAGTATCACCTCGCCCCTTCCAGCTTCCAGAGGCCAACGGCTGCCTTCTTCAAAGACCTGGTGGCTCTGATCTGACGCTCCCCCTCTCTCTTCCACTTTAAAGGCTCCTGTGATTACAGTGAGCCCACCTGAATGAACCGGGATTCTTGCCTTGGCTGAAGGTCAGCTGACTGGCGTCCTTAATGCTCACCTGCAACCTTAACTCCCTTTTGCTGTGAAACAATGTATTCAGGTTCCAGGAGTTGGATGTGAGTATTTCAGGGCATCATTAATCTGTCCCCCACAAAATGTTTCAGTGCAAAACTTTAGTGGGCTGGAATTAGTTAAACCATGTCTCTGCTACTGTCACAAAGTTTAGAAAAGCAGTGAGCATATAATCAAGAAGTTCACAGTTTACTTGGCCATATCCGCCACTACTCAAATGCCCAAAAGGTTGTTAAAAGGAGGGTCTCTCTCCCACTTAGTCTAAAACCATCCTACCCTTATAAACTAAGTGAAAAAGTGAAAATGAAAGTCACTCAGTCTTGTTCGACTCTTTGCTACCCCATGGACTATCCATGGAATTCTCCAGGCCGGAATACTAGAATGGGTAGCCTTTCCCTTCTCCAGGGGATCTTCCTGATCCAGGAATCAAACCGGGGTCTCCTGCATCACAGGCAGATTCTTTACCAACTGAGCTATCAGGGAAGCCCAAAACTAAGAGGACGACTGAGGAATTTTTCAGAAATCCCTGTTTCCATGGTATGGAAGTTATCTATATGAGAGTCTAAGTCAGTCTTCTGGTCTGACTTATTCCAAGAAGAGTTTCAATTTTAACATGTAACTGGCAAATTAACTTCTTGGACCATAAAGACAGCTTAGTGCCAAAGAATTGATGCTTTCAAATTGTGGTGTGGACTCTTGAGAATCCCTTGGACAGCAAGGAGATCAAACCAGTCAATCCTAAAGGAAATCAACCCCCGAATATTCACTAGAAGGACTGATGCTGAAGCTGAAGCTCCAATACTTTGGTTACCTGATGCGAAGAGCCGATTCATTGGAAAAGACCCTGATGCTGGGAACGATTGAAGGCAGGAGGAGAAGGGGATGACAGAGGATGAGATGGTTGGATGGCATCTTCAACACAATGGACATGAGACTGAGCAAACTTTGGCAGATAGTGAAGGATAGGGAAGCCTGGTGTGTTGTAGTCCATGGGGTTGCAAAGAGTTGGACACGCCTTAGCGATTGAACAACAACATAACTTTATAGAAGTTAGAATAAATGAAATCTTACTGAGTGGCAATTTTATTATCACTCACTGAAAATACAGTCTGGGAGAAATCAAAACCCAAAGTTCTTCATCTCAGGCTTCCTTAAACCGGATGGGAAGTTTAGAGGTCTTGGCCAACCAGTGTGTGCATGCGTGTTCAGTCACTTCAGTCATGTCTAACTCTTTTGTGATGCTGTGGACCATAGCCCACCAGGCTACTCTGTCCAAGGGATTTCCCAGGCAAGAATACTGAAGTGGATTGTCATTTCCTCTTCCAGGGGATCTTCCCTGATGAGTTTTTGATAAAAGAGTGGGAAGGTACAAAGCTCTACAAACCTAGCAGTTCAAGGAGAGAGTGGCTAAGACAGGAGGGAGATACAGAAGGGTAGCTTAAGTTAGAAAAGGGGGTCACCAGTTGGTGACTTTCCGTGTCCCCCTCCTCCAGGGACACTGTCAGAAAAAGGGCTTACCTATCTGTGTGGCTATTGCATTGATCTGTGTCCAAGGGGAGTATGTCTGTCACCCACGCTGATAAAGACCCTGCTTGATCACAGGACTTAAGAGCCAAATTAAAATGTGTTTGAGCCTTCTGGTAGAAACAATGTCAGTTTAGCAGTACAGGGACAGTGACCCCAAAAACATGGCAAGATAAGAAACCTATAAGAGATGGGAGTAAAGAAGAATCCACTTAAAAACACTTTAAATTTTTTTTTTTCCACCAACAGGAGATGCAGTTTATTTACACCAGCAGCTATGGGGGCAGGGCGAACACACAATGCAAAAAAAAAAAAAACTTTTTAAAGCTCCAAACCTATGCCAAGCTAATTGAATAATGAAAAATTGGTCTGGCGTACAGATGTTTTGTTTGGCTCGCACAGTGTGTTTTTTCCTTAATTGAACCTGCTCGTCCTTAGACATTGTTCCGCTTCCCAAGCACTACTCTTCCATCTTCTTATACTCCAACACAGAACTCAATTATATGACTACACCAGTGCCCTAAGCATTCAAGTTCACACCTGTTAGTATGTAATTTCCAGAATGATCTATGTATTAAATAGTTGAGCATGTGCTGACTGCAGGGATGACAGAGAAAGAGGACAATCACAGGAAGGAAGAGGAAAGTAGCAAAAAGCCGGGAATTCCAGCACTGTCATCTTTGAAAAAGGCATTTCCCTGCCCCTAGCCCAGTGACAACAGCTGCAAACCGCACCATAGCTAGGTCCGGTGAGATGGGTATCTGGCATAGTCATAGCTGGCCATCTCTTCCAACAAACCTTTCTGTATTTGGAGAAATTCCCAAGAGGCAGAACTCAAATTCCCAGCCTTCCTTGCCGGTCAGACATTGGCTCATGGCCGAGGTTCCTCCAAAGAGCAGCATTTGGCAAAACTGTGATGTGGAAAAGAGCAAAGTGAAAAAAACAGAATGTCTTTGCCAGCATGGAGGTAGCTGAGGTGTCAGGTTCCCAGTGGCAACAGAATTGAGTCCCTGGTAGAGACGTGCCATTGATGAAGCAGGAAGCTCTGATACTCAGTGGATGAGGAAAACAGAAGTTTCCTCATCATACCAGGTCTGCAATGAAACTTTGGTGGTTCCAGCCACAGCAGAGATTTTCACATAAAATGAAGGACTCTGCACATTAAGAAAGGCTGTTGAACATTTTTCTCTGTTATTTCTGTCTGCTAGACAGAATAAGACTTAACAAGTTAAGACCTAATATTTACTACCAACAGTAGAGCAATTCTCATTTATAGTCCTCATGAGAATTCTTTAATGGGGATACTATTAAATAATCCCCCATTTTATGGGAGAAAAAGCTCAGATGGATTAAGTGGTTGGCTTAAGGTCACAGGGGATCCAAACTTGAGTTTTCTGAGTCTAAGCTGGTGGCTTTTTCTTCTCTATCAGTGGTTTTCAGTGTGAGTTCCAGGGATCTCTGGGACACTTTCAGGAAGTCTAGCCAAGCTAATACTATTATCATCACCAACATCATCATCGTCATCAACATTGTTATCATCATATCCAAAGGAAACGAGACCACTGTCCTGAAGAGATGTCTATAACCCCACGTTGTTTGCAGCATTATTCGCAATAGCCAAGATATGGAAACACCTAAGGGTCCATTGGTGAATGGATAAGAAAATGCGGTGTGTGTAGATATAGAGGGAATATTGCTCAGCCACTAAAAAGGATGAAATCCTGCCTTCTGTGACAACGTGGATGGACCTTGAAGGCATTATGCTAAATGAATGTCTGGCAGAAAAAGACAAATACTGTATGACCCCACTTACATGTAGAATCTAAAATCATTGAACTTTTACAAACAGATCAGAATGATGGTTACCAGGGGCTGAGGGTTGGGGGAAATGAGAGTACAAACTTCCAGTTATAAGATGAATAAGTTCTGGGGATCTAAGGTACAGCGTGGTGACTGTAGCTCACAATACCATATTGTATATTTGAAAGTTACTAAGAGCACAGCGCTTTCGTGTTCTCACTGTACCAACAACAAAATGGTAATTTTATGAGATAAAGGATGTGTTAAACAACCTTATTGTGGTAAACATTTTGCAAAGTGCATGTGTATCAAATCATCACATTATATACCTTAAACTTACACAGTGGTATATGTCATATATCTTGATAAAGTTGGGGAAAATAAGGTGTCGTTTTCTCTTTTCTCTTTCATTGTTTTATGAGAGTGCAGTGGAATTTTCCAGAAGATGCATGGCATGTGATGTAACAGGCTGAAGCAGAAGCATGTGTGAGAATCCAGCTGTCTTCCATTAAGTCAGACATAAAAGAAATTTCCAAAACTGCAAAACAGAGCCATTCTTCTCACTGTTTTATTCTGGGAAACAATTATTTTTCATAAAAATGTTATTTATGTTAATATGTAATGGGTTATTAGTTTTGTTTTAAAACGGATTGGTAAATTATTATTCTAAGTGTTCTCAGCTTTCTTTTCTAACACAAGAAGTATTTATAGATACAACCCACAGAAACAAAAACTCTTTGGAGTCCCTAATAATTTTTCAATGTGTGAAAGAGTCTTGAGACCAAAATATTTGCGAATTGCCATCCTGCATTGTTGTTGTTAAATCACAAAGTGGGGTCTGACTCTTTTGTGACCCCGTGAACTATAGCCCACCAGGCTCCTCTGTCCATGGGATTTTCCAGGCAAGAATATTGGAGGGGCTTGCCATTTCCTTCTCCAGGGAATCTTCCCAACCCAGGGATCAAACCTGCATCTCCTGCATTGGCAGGTGGATTCTTTCCCACTGATCCACCTGGGAAGCCTGCCATCCTGCATTATACCTGCCTTAAAAAAAATCAAGATTTACTTTAACTGCATTTTAACAATTTGATGCCAGGGCTAAACCTAGATTTTCTGCCTACACCTCTGTATGCTCTTCCTCCCTAGTCTTGATTTGGATTGATGAGTTCGTGAATGACAGCCAGAAGTCTTGAATCGCAGTGATTATAGACTTAAGCACCTTCTTCCTGTCAGTTCCGAAAGCACCTAGTTCTCTGTATATTCAATTAATATTTGATCACTGGATGAATGACTAAAATAGGTTGCTATCACAGAGAGAGGAAATGCTTCTTGTCGCTGACAGGCATGTGCCCTTCGCCCTGAGTTCACAGTTGCATGCCAAACACAGCTGAACTCAGCCCTGGCCAGTGCACCCTGGCAGGTGTACTACAGCCCTGTATGTTCAGCAATAGTATACCCGCCCCTCTACCTTTGGACTTGACCCCTGTCCAGAGTCTGTTGACCCACAAAACCCAGCTTAACCACACAGTGTCCTACACAACTCTTTCCCAGAGACACTAACCCACAATGACCATCACGTTCTGACATCGCGTAGGAGGGTTTGTCCACATCACCGGCTTCTCCTCTTGGTCTCATTCTATCCTACACTGCTCTCTTCTTCTTTATTTATTTAATTTTATTTTTTAAACTTTTTTATTTTAATTGGATTATAGCCAAATAACCTCAAGTATTCTTGCCTGGAAAATTCCATGGACAGAGGAGCCTGGAAGGCTACGGTTCATGGAGTTGTAGAGTCAGACACGACTGAGTGCATCAGATCAGATCAGATCAGATCAGTCGCTCAGTCGTGTCCGACTCTTTGCGACCCCATGAATCGCAGCATGCCAGGCCTCCCTGTCCATCACCAACTCCCGGAGTTCACTCAGACTCACGTCCATCAAGTCAGTGGTGCCATCCAGCCATCTCATCCTCTGTCGTCCCCTTCTCCTCTTGCCCCCAATCCCTCCCAGCATCAGAGTCTTTTCCAATGAGTCAACTCTTCGCATAAGGTGGCCAAAGTACTGGAGTTTCAGCTTTAGCATCATTCCTTCCAAAGAAATCCCAGGGCTGATCTCCTTTAGAATGGACTGGTTGGATCTCCTTGCAGTCCAAGGGACTCTCAAGAGTCTTCTCCAACACCACAGTTCAAAAGCATCAATTCT
>NW_011494917.1:4907351-4908125 GCF_000754665.1 Bison bison bison | reverse complement strand
CTTCTCCAGCACCACAGTTCAAAAGCATCAATTCTTTGGTGCTCAGCCTTCTTCACAGTCCAACTCTCACATCCATACATGACCACAGGAAAAACCATAGCCTTGACTAGATGGACCTTTGTTGGCAAAGTAATGTCTCTGCTTTTGAATATGCTATCTAGGTTGGTCATAACTTTCCTTCCAAGGAGTAAGCGTCTTTTAATTTCATGGCTGCAGTCACCATCTGCAATGATTTTGAGCCCAGAAAAATTAAGTCTGACACTGTTTCCACTGTTTCCCCATCTATTTCCCATGAAGTGATAGGACCGGATGCCATGATCTTCATTTTCTGAGCTTTAAGCCAACTTTTTCACTCTCCACTTTCACTTTCATCAAGAGGCTTTTGAGTTCCTCTTCACTTTCTGCCATAAGGGTGGTTTCTTCTGCATATCTGAGGTTATTGATATTTCTCCTGGCAATCTTGATTCCAGCTTGTGTTTCTTCCAGCCCAGCGTTTCTCATGATGTACTCTGCATAGAAGTTAAATAAACAGGGTGACAATATACAGCCTTGACGTACTCCTTTTCCTATTTGGAACAGTCTGTTGTTCCATGTCCAGTTCTAACTGTTGCTTCCTGACCTGCATACAAATTTCTCAAGAGGCAGATCAGGTGGTCTGGTATTCCCATCTCTTTCAGAATTTTCCACAGTTTATTGTGATCCACACAGTCAAAGGCTTTGGCATAGTCAATAAAGCAGAAATAGATGTTTTTCTGGAACTCTCTTGCTTTTTCC
>NW_011494917.1:4897424-4907251 GCF_000754665.1 Bison bison bison | reverse complement strand
ATTTTGGAGCCCAGAAAAATTAAGTCTGACTCTGTTTCCACTGTTTCCCCATCTATTTCCCATGAAGTGATAGGACCGGATGCCATGATCTTCATTTTCTGAGCTTTAAGCCAACTTTTTCACTCTCCACTTTCACTTTCATCAAGAGGCTTTTGAGTTCCTCTTCACTTTCTGCCATAAGGGTGGTTTCTTCTGCATATCTGAGGTTATTGATATTTCTCCTGGCAATCTTGATTCCAGCTTGTGTTTCTTCCAGCCCAGCGTTTCTCATGATGTACTCTGCATAGAAGTTAAATAAACAGGGTGACAATATACAGCCTTGACGTACTCCTTTTCCTATTTGGAACAGTCTGTTGTTCCATGTCCAGTTCTAACTGTTGCTTCCTGACCTGCATACAAATTTCTCAAGAGGCAGATCAGGTGGTCTGGTATTCCCATCTCTTTCAGAATTTTCCACAGTTTATTGTGATCCACACAGTCAAAGGCTTTGGCATAGTCAATAAAGCAGAAATAGATGTTTTTCTGGAACTCTCTTGCTTTTTCCATGATCCAGAAGATGTTGGCAATTTGACCTCTGGTTCCTCTGCCTTTTCTAAAACCAGCTTGAACATCTGGAAGTTCACGGTTCACATATTGCTGAAGCCTGGCTTGGAGAATTTTGAGCATTACTTGAGTGCATACACATAGCCAAATAACAATATTGTGATAGTTTCAAGTGGATAGCAAAGGGACTCAGTCATACAGATACATGTATCCATTCTCACCCAAACACCCCTCCCATCCAGGCTGCCATATAACACTGAGTAGAGTTCAGTGTGCTATACTGTAGGACTTTGTGAGTTATCCATTTTGAATATTGCACTGCTATCTTTCTAAAGGCTTCCCTGATAGTTCAGTTGGCAAAGAATCCGCCTGCAATGCAGGAGACTCCAGTTTGATTCCTGGGTCAGGAAGATCCGCTGGAGAAAGGATAGGCTACCCACCCCAGTATTCTTGGGCTTCCCCTGTGGCTCAGTTGGTAAAGAATCTGCCTGCAATGCAGGAGACCTGGGTTTGATCCCTGGGTTGGAAAGACCCCCTGGAGAAGGGAAAGGTTTCTCCCATCCAGGCTGCCACATAACATTGAGTAGATTTCCCTGTGCTATACAGTAGGATTTTGTGGGTTATCCATTTTAAATATTGCACTGCTGTCTTTCTAAATCACCTGTGTCTATTTCGTTTTCCCTGCAAGATCTTAGGCTTCACAAAGGTTCTCAAAGGTCTTCTGTGGTATACTCAGAGTCAAGCATAGTGTCAAGGACATTATAATAACTGCTATCTTAAAAGTTTACAAGATAATTCAGACACATTACCTTGTTTTCTCACCAAGGCCCTATAGGTAAGTTAGGGAAGGCCTCTTTTTATTATCTCCACCTTACAGAGAAAGGCGTCACAATTAAGCCGTCTTTGGTCACCCAGCTAGTGACTGACAGAGTCAGGATGCAAACCCGTGTCTTGTGATGCCTTATTCTGTGTTTTCCTCACTGTCTTGTGCTACTTTCCTAATATGTAACCTGTGTCATTTACCTGAAGGAGAACTTTGAGAAAAACAACAACCTTAGATCTAGGTTATGAATCAGAACAGACAGGAATAAACCCAGGTCTCCTGATTCTCCCTCAGACACTGCATTTCTCAGCATCTTTTCCCTGTGATTATAGCTGTTGAGATGGTCAGCTCATGTGCTGGTTAATCCTCTATGTAGTTTTCTCAGAAGGTATACAAGTTAAGGATCCTGGAATTATCTGATTTCCCTCTCTCTGCCCTAGGTGGCTAACTGGTAAGCTCATGTATTGTGTTTTTCTGGCAACAATGAAGAATAACATTATGAAATAATCCAGTAAATTCAAGTTATGTCTATAAGAATTATTATTATAATTTACCTTTGTAATTCCTCATCTTTTCTCCTCTTTCCATTCATTCATTCAGTCAGTCCCACAAGCATTTGCCCAGACCCACGTATGAGCAGCGCTGTGTTAGCTACTGGAGGAACCTGCAATAAGTAAAACAATCGATGTCACATAATCGATTATCATAATGAGATTATCATCTCATGGTTGAAATGGCAATTCTAGAGAAAAATTCTAAGGCATTAGAAGGGTGGGTGAGCTCAATATAAATGATTTATGGAGGTGATGAAGGTCTATAGCAATGCTGGAGATGCACAGACCTGGGTCCGATCCCTGGGATGGGAAGATTGCCTGGAGGAGGGCACGGCAACCCACTCCGGTATTCTTGCCTAGAGAATCCCATGGACAGAGGAGCCTGGTGGGCTACAGTCCATGGGATAGCAAAGAGTCAGACACAGCTGAAGCAACTGAGTACACACGCTCACATAAAGGTCTATAAAGGAAAAAGGCTCTTATTTTAGAGAAAAACAATTAGGGAAAGGCTTCATACCAGGGGTGTCTTAAAAGAATGATGTCATGAGATACATCTTAAAAGAAATGTAGACTATGGTCTGGGAACATGATCTCCATCTATAGCCCCCAGATCACCCCCAAATCATCATACAGTCAAAGTAAAAACAAATGTAGCCACAAGACAAGTTGCCTTGCTCCACACACCCAGCCAGCTGCCACCCAGGTCCTTGCTACAGAGAAATTCTGGAGCGCCCCCAGGAGCTGGCAGAGCATTTCAGGGGAGAGAGTGGCATTGGAACTGATCTGGGGCAAAATGGAGAAGTGAGACTGTACCTTCCAGATTCTGCATACAGAGCATCTTCCTTCCCCAGAGGTGCTCAAGGCTTTTACGAACAAACCAACGTGCTTTAGATACCGCATTCCTCTCTGCCCTGCATCCCCAGATATTCTCAGTATTTCTCTCCTACAGTGTGCTTCTTTCCAAGGCCTGTGCCCTCAGGAGTCTCTCCTGCTATGCACTTCTGTGTTTCCACAAGTTGAGCTTGGATTAATAGGTAACCCTCCGAGGTACTGCAGGTACACAGAATGGGACCCCTTGCTCCAGCAGCGGGACACCGCCATGCCCCAAGTACGCCACTGGAAGACACAGATGGAGCAGGCAGATCTACTAGCTGAAGAGTCAGTTCAGTTCAGTTCAGTTCAGTCGTGTCCAACTCTTTGTGACCCCAAGAATAGCAGCACGCCAGGCCTCCCTGTCCATCACCAACTCCCGGAGTTCCCAAACTCATGTGCATCGAGTCAGTGATGCCATCCAACCATCTCATCCTCTGTCGTCCCCTTCTCCTCCCTCCCCCAATCCCTCCCAGCATCAGAGTCTTTTCCAATGAGTCAACTCTTCGCATGAGGTGGCCAAAGTACTGGAGTTTCAGCCTCAGCATCAGTCCTTCCAATGAACACCCAGGACTGATCTCCTTTAGGATGGACTTGGATCTCCTTGCAGCCGAAGGGATTCTCAAGAGTCTTCTCCAGCACCACAGTTCAAAAGCATCAATTCTTTGGTGCTCAGCCTTCTTCACAGTCCAACTCTCACATCCATACATGACCACAGGAAAAACCATAGCCTTGACTAGACGGACCTTTGTTGGCAAAGTAATGTCTCTGCTTTTGAATATGCTATCTAGGTTGGTCATAACTTTCCTTCGAAGGAGTAAGCATCTTTTAATTTCATGGCTGCAGTCACCATCTGCAGTGATTTTGGAGCCCAGAAAAATAAAGTCTGACACTGTTTCCACTGTTTCCCCATCTATTTCCCATGAAGTGATGGGACCGGATGCCATGATCTCGTTTTCTGAATGTTGAGCTTCAAGCCAACTTTTTCACTCTCCTCTTTCACTTTCATCAAGAGGCCCTTCAGTTCCTCTTCACTTTCTGCCATAAGGGTGGTGTCATCTGCATATCTGAGGTTATTGATATTTCTCCCGGCAATCTTGATTCCAGCTTGTGTTTCTTCAAGTCCAGTGTTTCTCATGATGTACTCTGCAGATAAGTTAAATAAGCAGGGTGACAATATACAGCCTTGACGTACTCCTTTTCCTATTTGGAACCAGTCTGTTGTTCCATGTCCAGTTCTAATGTTGCTTCCTGACCTGCATACAAATTTCTCAAGAGGCAGGTCAGGTGGTCTGGGATTCCCATCTCTTTCAGAATTTTCCACAGTTTATTGTGATCCACACAGTCAAAGGCTTTGGCATAGTCAATAAAGCAGAAATAGATGTTTTTCTGGAACTCTCTTGCTTTTTCAAGCCACGTGTAATATCCTTTACAGTTCAAGATATGACATAAAGAAGACAGAGAACACCACATGGCTGTGTCAGAATCGAGAAAGGTGAATAATGACATTAAGACCAGATCACAGAGACCTTACCGAGTGGCCTCGAGCACTAGGGACACTGTTCCTGCCACGCCTTCTAAGCCCAGAGGCCCGGAAGTGAGTTGTCACATGTGAAATTCATTCTTCAGGCTTTCAGAAGGAATCACTCCAAAACTCTATCCCTTTTTAAACACATGGAAGAAAAGATATAGTTCTTCCAAGATGTATGTTGGGCAGAGATGAAATTTTGTAAATAAACCTTTGCTCTTGAGCACATGGCTAAATATACGGTCTAGAAAAGGACACTTTTCCATTGATGGATAGTGTGATGTCCACTTATTATCAATACAGATGACGAGTTGAATGAAAGAATTTGAAAAGTTTCTCTGTTGTATTCCAACGAGAAAATGAGACTCTGATCATTTTTTTCAAATTCCATCATATCATTCAGATTCTATCTGGGCTTCATGACATATGGTCAGGTGAAGAAGGTGGTGGAAAGACACCAATCTGCCTGGGATGAGGCACGTGGATGGACTTCCAGGTGAACTGTCCACAGCTGAAAACACACCTTCAGCAAGTCAGAATGTACTCTCTTGACCTTTCAGTGCAAGATGGTCACACTAAAATCACAATTTCATTGGGGCTGAGGGTGGGGGGTAAATCAAGAGTTTGGGATTAACATGTATACACTATTATATAGAACAGATAATCAATAAGGACCCACTGTATAGCACAGGGACCTCTACTCAGTATTCTGTAATAACCTACACAAGAAAAGAATCTGAAAATGAATGGATATATGTATATGTATAACTAAAGCACTTTAGCTGTATACTTAGTAACTATCTTGTGGCTGTTTAGTTGCCCAGTTGTGTCTGACTCTTTGCAACCAGATGAACTGTAGCCCGCCAGGCTCTTCTGTCCACGGGATTTCTTCCCAGATAAGAATACTGGAGTGGTTTGCCATTTCCAGCTCCAGGGGATCTTCCCAACCCAGGGATCGAACCCGCGTCTCTTGCATTGGCAGGCAGATACTTTACCACTGAACCACCTGGGAAGCCCTAAATCATCTGTACACCCACATAAAATAAAAATTAAATTTAAAAAAGCACAACTTCTGGGCTATAAACACAATGGAAAAGGAATGAGGATCAGAAGAGCAAGAGGTCAGCTTTCTAGGAAGCAAGGACAGGGAACCAAGACCACCAGCTTGGGCGGTGAGTGCACAACTGTATGTCCCGCGGGCAGACTTGGATCATTCCTTCCAAGAATCGTATATGGACTGGGGCAGAATACAAGCTTGAAAGGCTTTTTGGACATTTAGTCATAGTAGTTAAAGAATTGCGACAAAGACTTGGAGCTTAACATAATAACCTCACTCAACACTTTTCTCCCCCAATTAACTACTACTCTCCATCAATTCTTCACGTTGCCTTGCTGTTTGCTGCAGGAAGTTGGCCTGAGTCGGTTGGAAAATTAATAGATTTATTTAATGAAGGCAAAGGGCAGAATTGTTAAATTTTACTTGATTTGGTTTTATTTCACAATCAACACTTTTTACTGCACTTTTAATCCTATACATCTTGGGTTCTTGACACTGGTTGTAGATTAAGATCAGCTAGGTGTTCTTTTGTTTTAATAATAATGTCCTAGCAGGACCTGAGCATTAGTATTGTTCAAAGTACTAACGTCAGAACTTCTGGGAATGGAGCCCAGGTGATGAAATTTTCAAAAGCTCCCCAGGTAATATTAATATGCACGCAAGGTTGAGAATAACTGCAATATAACAAAGAAACTAGGTATTGATTATAAGGATTTCAGTTTTTAAATATCTGTCTGGCTTCAAAGATAATGTCTCACTAGAGAAAGTTTTGACTTTGAGAGTAAAGAATGAAAAAGAAAGCATCAAGGTACGGAGGATCATTGGGGATTGTGTGTGTGTATTCTATAGGTAGGGCACTGATATAATTCAGGGGTTATTAACAGCCTTGGGAGCAGGAACTTTTCTGATAATCTAATTAAGGCGCTATCTTCTCTAAAACAATGTACATATACATAAATTTTGGAAATTTTAGGGCTATCACCATGTTCCTACAACCAATGTTAAGGACCTCTGATACAGTCATAGACTGTTATAACTACCATAAAAGGAATAAATAAGCAGGTAAAAAAAATCAGCCATAAGAACTGAAAAGCCTAAGACTGGGTCTTGATTTTGCCCCCAAATTGCTGTGTGATTCTAAACAAATTACCTAAGCTTGCTAAACCTCAGTTTTTCTATAAAGCGAAATGTTTATCTGCCTATAGGGCAGTGTGGATAACATTTTTACAATTTTGTAAAAATAAAATCAATTCAGAGTAAATGCATAACTGTAAAACTACTTTGAAAAGCTACAGTTTATTAATAGAGATATGCAGGGGGCTTCCCTGGTGGCTCAGTGGTAAGGAATCCGCCTGCCAACACAGGAGACATGGGTTCGATCCCTGACCTGTGAGGATCCCACATGCTGTGGAGCAACTAAGCCCGCATGCCCCAACTACTGAACCTGGGCTCTAGAGCCCGGAAGCCACAATTACTGAGTCCACGTGCTGCAACTACTGAAGCCAGGGAGCCCCAGCGCCTGCGCTCCACCGATGGCAAGAGAAGCCACCGCAATGTACTCGTGTACTGCAGCTAGAGAGTAGCCCCTGCATGCAACTAGAGAAAAGCCCAAGCAGCAGTTAAGACCAAGCACAGCCAAAAATAAATAAATAAATAAGATCATTTAGGGAATAAAAAGAGATATTCAGAATTTATCTAAGAAGAAACATACAATTTCCTGGGTAACTGACATGCATATCTGGCTTTCCCTGTTATGTACACCTGCCTCGTTAGCAGACCATCGATTTATAAGGAATTCAGCAACTCTTGAGCAGACTCAGAGCTATATTAGAAGCTCTGTACTAGAAGGATGGTCAGTCCCAGCGCCGATTGGCCTATATATGCAACCTATCTCCCCCTACGCTACGATGGGTACCATGTGTGGTGTTTTCTGTCAAACTGCTAGTAAATCCATTCATATTACTTAAAAAAAAAAAAAAAAAACTCATGTATTAAAATGCAAAGGAAGACTAGTAGTTTCAGGAGAAAGAAACCTATGAAGCAAAATTTGGTCTTTGAGGCCCTGGGGATTCCCAGTGGCTCCCTATCAGAGAATCTCTGCTTCTTATTTCACAAGGAAACACTGTCTCAGAAATATCTTCAGTCCCAAGGTATTAAAGTGTAAAAATCTAGGACTGAGAATAAAGTTTGCTTTTCATAGTCAGTGCTGCAGAGTTAAGGCCATTCACCCTGACTGTGGTAAGATGTTAACCAGAGGGGCAAACTTTGTATGCAAATTCTAAACAGGGTTACCCTAAAAGAAAGATCACCAGCTGAAACCTTCATGTTCCTGGGTGTCTAAGGTTCCTATTCACTTCATTGTCTTAGTCTTAATAAAAGGAAATAAGCAATGCGCAAGGAGGATCTGATACTGATACTGAATTTCGTTGGCTGTTTTCCACTCCTCAGAAAAATATATTAAAATGCAGAGTAGCTCGAACTACCGTCTGTCTGTTCATAAAGGAAAACGCTTTATGTGCAGAAATTTCAAGTGAGAGGAGATCTCAGGTCTTCAAAAGCAGCTATTATCAAACAAAGCAACCAGAAAATTAAAGCACTGTAGACGGTTCCGACCACAGTCTCGGCTGTCTGCCAGCGTCTCCATCTCTCTTGGTAGGAGCGTTTTTGAATTGCTTATTGTGTCCACAAAGTCTCTCTGAGTGTTCTGCTTCTTTGACGTAAAATTCCTCCCCCTCCTTTACAGACTATTACTTTAACTGTATAGTTAGTCTCTCCCTAAACCCCTGTTTACCGTCTGCTCTGAGCGAGGCACTGAGAAGAACGGTATCTGAGAGCATTCAAGGTGTTTCTGTTACACGTAAAGAGGAATGGCCATTAAGGACCTAAGCACTTCATTCTGTCCCTCCCAGCCAAGGTCCCCCGAGTCGAGGACCCACCTGTGCCTCTCGCCCCACCCACTTTACAGTAGCTCTTCACCCCAGACCTAATGGAGGAATCTCAGCTTCTATGGTCATTCCTCTCCCTCCCTGACCAGAGAAGTTGGGCCATTCTGGAAGGGTGTATGTATGAAAGAGAGAGAGAGAGAAAATGTCTTCTCCCCAAACAAGGACACACATTTGAATTCCAAATGATTGAAAATGATTGAAGAATTTGGTCTCTTAAGCAATCCTATATTCTGGTTAATTGAGAACTGCCACTTATATAAATTACCAGGTCACATACAAAAAGGCCAGAGGCTCTCAAGGTGGTGACTTCCTCTGTATTAATCAGGAAAATGCACAGCTAAGAGTTGAATAACAAAATAAAACACTTTTTTTGGATGGTTGGTATTTTATTTATGTGTATCATGACAAATCGTAATGGCTGTAATTCATCACATTAGAGAAGCAATCAACAGTTCTAGCTGGACAGAATTAAAATTGATTGAGACCCTTCGTCACCCTGGCAGAAGATAATAATTACATCATTATTTATTAACTATAGAGCCAATAGCCAACAGTCTTTTTAATTTCTTTTGATTTAAGATCTAATATACATTAAAGTGGGCTTCCCTGGTACCTCAGTTGGTAAAGAATCACCTGCTATGCAGAAGACCCTGGTTCAATTCCTGGGTCGGGAAGATCTGCTGGAAAAGGGATAGGTTACCCTCTCCAGTAGTCTTGGGCTTCCCTGGTGGCTCAGCTGGTAAAGAATCCACCTGCAATGATGGAGACCTGGGTTCAACCCCTGAATTGGGGAGATCCCCTGGAGAAGGGAAAGGCTACCGACTCCAGTATTCTAGCCTGGAGAATTCCATGGACTAGATAGTCCAACAGGTCACAAAGAGTCAGACACTACTGAGCAGCTTTCACTTTTTCATACATTAAAGTCCAGAATATACAAGCAAAGCAAAATATGACAAAATTAGGGGAAAATCAAGTGAATGTATTTAATCTGAATAATCCTGGGAAAAGGCTGCTCTTGTGTTTATGTCCCATTGGCAGAACAGCTAGTCTGCACTGAACACTGTCCTGGGTCCTCTGCATCTTTGGTTCGTTTTCTCCTCACCACATCCATAGAAGCATATTGGTTGCATCCATTCTAAGTAGTGAACAACTACACTAACAAGGATTGTGTAGATTAATATAGGAAACACCTTATATAGATAGTGCAAACACCTAGAAAAACAAAACACTCTTCTTAGAAACCGCATCTCAACTTGCAGGGGAGCAACAGAGACACAGACACAGAGAACAGACTTGTGGGCACAGTGAGGGGAAGAGGGTGGCACGAACTGAGAGAGTAGCGTGAAAACACACACATTACCACGCGTAAAATAGGCTGCCAGTGGGGATTTGCTGTATGACACAGAGAGCTCAACCCAGTGCCCTGTGACGATCTAGAGGGGTGGGATGGGGTGGGAGGTAGGACAGAGGTTCAAGAGGGAGGGGACATATGTATACCTATGGCTGG
>NW_011494917.1:4894515-4897311 GCF_000754665.1 Bison bison bison | reverse complement strand
TTTTTCTCTAAAAAAAGAGTCTTTTGAAGGATAAGCAAAACTGGTATGTATCCAAAACGTCAGAGGATGTTCCTGTTGGAACCACATTTCTTCCATCTCTTCTTGGCCCACAGCATGTTCCCAGAAACAGGCCAGGGACAGAGAGGAATGAAGGAAATGAAGAGTCATCGTGCACACCGAGTGTCCTTAAGAAGAGTTCTGATGTCGTTTATCTCCACCTCCCAAGAATCCTGGGATGGCCTCGCACAGACAAGTGACAGATACTGTCGGTTCAGTCTGTGACCATAATGGCCAATGTCACTGAGGAAGATCTGCGTCCAGCATTACAGTAACTCAAGCTGATGTACCCTCCTTGCAAGGATGGCCAGCGTGAGGTGACGTGAGGTTAGGACAGTCCAATCCCTGGTTGGATGGAGATGAACTCAACGGAAGTTTTCCGTGGATAGCAAGAGTCAAGCAAGCAGTAGCTCCTGGCATGGGTATGAAACTGTTGTTGGCTGGTTTGTGACCACATTAGACTCTAAATGGTGTCAGAAGCAAGGACCAGGGCACCCCCTGTTATACAGTTCTGAAGGAGCTGAAAACATGGGCAGGAGATAGAAACTTTTTGCTGACTTTCTCTGGGGTGCTGCTGTGGTTTCTACCCTTCATGAAGGAAGCAACCTTAAACTAAGCTATAAAGAGCATTTGAGGACTTCCCTGCTGGCGCAGTGGATGGGAATCTGCCTGCCAAAGCCGGTGACACGGGTTCCATCCCTGGTCTGGGAAGATTCCACATATGCAGAGCAATTAAGCCCATGTACCACAGCTACCGAGCTGGCGCTCTATGAGCCACAACTACCGAATCTGTGTGCCGCAACTACTGAACCCCACTCACCTAGAGCCTGTGCTCCACAATGAGGGAAGCCCTGAAATGAGGAGCCCTTTCGCCGCGACAAAGAGTAGCCCGCACTCGCCGCAACTAGAGAGAGCCCACACAAAGCGATGAAGACCCGGCACAGCCAAAAATAAAACAACTAAAAAAAAAAAAGAATATTGGATTATTTCTGCATCATCCTGATCATCCTGATTCTTCCTTTATGACAAACACATGATTTCCTGGCCTGACCATTCCCAGACCAGAAAAGGAAGACATTCCCACTTCCCCAAAACTGCACAGTGATGGTGGTGGCCGTCTGGCCTAACACCGTGGAAGAGAAACTAGCGTGATTAGAGGCCAACTCTTGCCTTTATTCTCTCTGCTCCTTCCTCTGCCTGAGCCTAACAACTCTAAAAGTTCCCCAAATTTGAGTGAAAAGGCAACTTGACCATGGACTCAAATTCCCATATATTTGGCTCATTCTGTCCCCAAATCTTATATGTGTCAATAAGAAAAGCCCGTGGCTGCTAATTTGTTTGTAATCCACCCTTCTGAATGCTTTACTTACAAAATTATTTTTAAAAATATATAATACCTTTTATGGGACATTAGGAATGTGGATACCAACTCTGTATTTAATAATATTAGAGAAATATTAAATTTCTATGTAGGAATGGGAATGGTATCATGATAATATCAGGATTTTTAAGAGTGCATGGCTTTTATAAACACACTAAAGTATTTACAGATTGAATGATATGATGTCTTAGATTTGTTTCAAAATAACATGGGAGGGTTGCGGCAGGTGGGGATGTGGGTGAAACAAGATTGGCCTCCAGCTGATCATTGTTGAAGCTGGGTGGTAGGCTCATTGCGCTGGATTTTGTGTTGTGGTGTTTGTATATGTCAGAAGTTTTCCATAATAAAAATATTTTTTTAAAAAAAGAATCAAAACAGGTTAAAGTTACTTTAAATTCACATCAGAAAATCATATTTTTCAAAAATGATTAAAAATAGATGTAGTTATATGATTTAACATTAAATGAGATTTAAAGCTATACATAAAATATTGCCTGCATATATATATATATATATTTACATATGCATGTAAATGGAAAACTAAAACTACAGAAAAAACAAATTATGGGTGCCCCTGACTGGCAAGAATACATATTATTTGTAACTTGTTACTTTTTTTTTTCATTTTCCTAATTTTCTAGAAAGAAATACATTAAGTTTTCAATTTTATGAAGTTATTTGTATAAATCATGCTCATGATGCAGAAGGTGAAAAACAGAGTTATAGAACTGTAGATGAAATAGAATCTGAATTTGTTTTTAAATGTGTGTGCATGGTGTGTGTATATGTATCTAAACTAAACATCATCAAATTGTTAATGATGATAATCTCTGAGTGATGGCATCATCGGTCTTTTTTTTTTTTCTTGGTCTGTTTCTTTTTCAGTTAATATCTTTGTCTCAGTCTGTTTCTTCTTCAATCAATAAGTATAATGTTATAATCAGAAAAACATAGCATAAGAAAAGTAATTTATTGCTATTTCTTTATAAGTAAAGGATTATCTATGTAGGACAATATAAATATAAGGAACTATGTAATGTATACTTAATGAAACAGATAAGTAAGTCCAAGGGAATTTTAATTCTCTTTGAAAGTATATGTTAAGCCTTTATTTTTTTAATTTTATTTTTAAACTTTACAATATTGTATTGGTTTTGCCAAATATGGAAATGAATCAGCCACAGGTATACATGTGTTCCCCATCCTGAACCCTCCCCCCTCCTCCCTCCCCATACCATCCCTCTGGGTCATCCCAGTGCACCAGCCCCAAGCATCCAGTATCGTGCATTGAACCTGGACTGGCAACTCATTTCATATATGATATTATACGTATTTCAATGCCATTCTCCCAAATCATC
>NW_011494917.1:4871105-4894415 GCF_000754665.1 Bison bison bison | reverse complement strand
TTCCATATATGATATTATACGTATTTCAATGCCATTCTCCCAAATCATCCCACCCTCTCCCTCTCCCACAGAGTCCAAAAGACTGTTCTATACATCAGTGTCTCTTTTGCTGTCTCGTATACAGGGTTATTGTTACCATCTTTCTAAATTCCATATATATGCGTTAGTATACTGTATTGGTGTTTTTCTTTCTGGCTTACTTCACTCTGTATAATAGGCTCCAGTTTCATCTACCTCATTAGAACTGATTCAAATGTATTCTTTTTAATAGCTGAATAATACTCCATTGTGTATATATACCACAGCTTTCTTATCCATTCATCTGTTGATGGACATCTAGGTTGCTTCCATGTCCTGGCTGTTATAAACAGTGCTGCGATGAACATTGTTAAGCTTTTAAACAACGCTGATATAAAGTTGTTCTAACAGCCACCATTATGCAGTAATGCTCTTGCCTTCATATACTCACTGCCTTAATAATCGTGGCTCATTTTCCGTCCATCTCCAGGTATATCCATGCCAATACCAGTCTTTGGGCTCCAGGACGATTCCAAAGTCTTTAAGGAAGGGAGTTGCTTACTCGCGGATGAGAACTTTGTCCTGATTGGCTCTTTCGTGGCCTTTTTCATTCCCTTAACCATCATGGTGATCACCTACTTTCTCACCATCAAGTCGCTCCAGAAAGAAGCCACTTTGTGTGTGAGTGATCCTGGAACACGGACCAAATTAGCTTCTTTCAGCTTCCTGCCTCAGAGCTCCCTGTCTTCGGAAAAGCTCTTCCAGCGGTCCATCCACAGGGAGCCAGGCTCCTACGGCAGGAGGACTATGCAGTCCATCAGCAACGAGCAGAAGGCTTGCAAGGTGCTGGGCATCGTCTTCTTCCTGTTTGTGGTGATGTGGTGCCCCTTCTTCATCACCAACATAATGGCTGTCATCTGCAAAGAGTCCTGCAACAGGGATGTCATCGAAGCCCTGCTCAACGTGTTCGTTTGGATCGGTTACCTCTCCTCAGCAGTCAACCCGCTGGTGTATACACTGTTCAATAAGACCTATAGGTCTGCCTTTTCCAGGTATATTCAGTGTCAGTACAAGGAAAATAAAAAACCATTGCAGTTAATTTTAGTGAACACTATCCCGGCCTTGGCTTATAAGTCCAGTCAACTCCAAATGGGACCTAAAAAGAATTCGAAGAAAGATGACAAGACGACAGATAATGACTGCACTATGGTTGCTCTAGGAAAAGAGCATCCCGAAGATGCTCCTGCAGACAGTAGCAACACAGTGAACGAAAAGGTTAGCTGTGTCTGATGGGCTGGTTGCCATAGCAACCGTGGAGGGCAACACGAAGTCCGTTTTCCCTCTCTGGGAGGGGAAAAACATGGGGAGACTGGAGAAAATTAGGCCAGTCTAGTGGAACCAACAATAATATCTATATGCCTCATTTTATTCTGTCAATGAAAAGCAGGGTTCAATGCCACAAAACGTGCACTTCAAAAATATTCTGACAGCATTTCAGCTGTGAGCTTTACCGATATCATTTTTAACATTGTAAATGATGTGTCTTTAAAGTAATTAGCTTTTATTGTATAATTACAATGAGGCCATAAATAAATCTAAATTATCTTCTATTTTCAAGTGGAAACCTCGCTGCTATTTTGTCAATTGATGGCATGAGTTGGGTACCTTTTGCTGTAAATAAAAATAGCTCTAAATAGTGAAATATTGGTTACATATAATGGCCTCTTACATAAAGAAAAATTCTCTGTGAAACTTGCCATGATACATATTTTGAATGACAACAACAAAAAGACCCTAAGGACAGTGTTAGGAAATCTGTATTGCTATGATACTTAAAAGAAACACTTGACAACTTTTTCATTCCTGCTTTTTCATAGATGCCATTTTGAAATATTCACAGAGCTGCTGGCATTTGCTGCACTTCAAGTTAATTCTTCTCCAAAGTGAACAAGATTTGAAATGTTATTTAGTAACTATTGCTGCTTTCTCTTCTACTACTCCTGCTTTATTCTGAATTTCCAATGTGATCTTGTTTAGTGTTTGCTCTACTAGGTAAACCTATCAAAAGGATAATCAAACATTACCAGATACATTTCTAGAAATTGCTTCTCCTAAACAGCACCGCAGAAGTCTTTGGTATCTTGCCCGTTAATGACTGCATTGTGCATGCGCTCCTCTGAGCAGTAAAGCAGTATTGATGTAACTATCAGGATTGAGGAACAAACTCAGGTTTTCTGGCTACTGACTGCAGTAGAGTCTTAGGTTTGTTTGTTCAGTTGCCCAGTCTTGTCCAACTCTTTGTGACTCCATGGACTGCAGCATGCCGCAAGTCCATGGGATCTTGGGACAACTCTGTAAAACTCAGTGATCCTCCTGTTGGCATCCATTAGGTAAATCAATGCTTTCAGATCAGTGTATGTGATTTACTTAAACCGCTCCGTTTTGGATTCACAATCGGTGATTGAGTGTACACTACGTGTGAAGAAACGCCCTAGGTATAAAGTTATAAAAATAATTAAAACAAGATCTTTGCCTTTAAAGACAAATAACCTAATTACAATGGTTCTTATCAAAAATAGTAATTAACAGACATTTAGAAAACCAGTTCAATTTATTTCCTTCTCATCTGGCTCAGAAACAGGTTTGTCTCCACTCTGAGGATCGTCTTGTCAGTTTCCTGACCGTTTGCCCATGAATACCCACCAAACGAAGGAGGGGGAAAATACCACTGAAGGTCAAAATCTGCAAATTAATTCAGGAATACGCACTTCAACCTTGACCCCCAACTCTGACTAACAAATACTGAGCGAAATTTTTGCTCCACTTTCCTAGAAACAAGCTCATTTATTACTCACTGACGCTGGACTTCCTACCCCTAAAAAAGTGGTAATGTAATATTTTGTAGGAAAGTTTGCTAAAGAGACAGAGATGAACAGCAGTTAATTCACCTTGATGTTACATTACTCTAATTTAAACTGCACTTTCTTATTGGAACAGATGTTAGATATGTTATTACAATACTAACGCCTCTGTATGAGTCAAAAATAGTTTTCTGCTCTACGACATTTCAAAAAAATCCTCTATTTGAAACCTAAAGAATGTGGGAAATACCATTGTGTAATTTGGAAATGCATTTAGGGCTATCCTATTAATAATTATGTTCTTTTAAGTACATTGAAAGGTGTCTTTTTCAAAGCTAGAATTTATGGTAGGCTGCTAATATCTAGGCTCCATTTGAACTGAACTATTTTAATGATTATACCATACTGATACAAAGGTTAAAAAGTCTCTGCTCTAATGTATTTTGCCTTAGTTTATAACTCTGTACATCTCATTATATAGTAAAGACTACAGATTCTACACCCATATTCTCAATCTTGGTCAGAATGAACATAAATACTGCCTGATATGTCTTTTGACTACGTATATATTACAAATGTGTCTGTTTTTCTCTCCATAATTATCTCTTCAAGTGTATATAGACAAACATGTATCTGTATACTTGTACAGACATGTTCCCATGCACTTTATTCAATATTTATATATTTATATGGAGGAAAGCAAGAGTCATTACTGAAAACATTTAGTATATACACATGTGTGCATGTTTGTATCATGTCAATTTAAATGTGAATTTCATGTTCTAAGGTTTCTATGATCTTCCATTGCTGTCAAAGCAGATTAAAATGTAACAGAGGTGTCAGC
Source organism: Bison bison bison (assembly GCF_000754665.1). Lineage (NCBI taxonomy): Eukaryota > Metazoa > Chordata > Mammalia > Artiodactyla > Bovidae > Bison > Bison bison. The sequence continues at coordinate 4,890,692 of NW_011494917.1, read as the reverse complement.
TCTTTAAATAAACTGGAAGTTGACCTAATTTTGTGGGAAGACTAACACAATTCAATGAGGGTGATGAAAGCACTGTTCCTTTTACATACTTGATTGATCCTAAATAAAATGGTAATTTTAGGCTCTTTGTTAAGTCTGGGGATTTTCAAATTACTACGTTTTGTGGGTGTTTTAGTTTTTTGTTTTTTTTTTTGGCCCCATCACACAGCTTGCAGGATCTTAGCTCCCTGAACAGGGATTGGACCCACACCCTTGGAAGCAAAAGCACAGGAATCCCAACCATTGGACCACCAAGCAATTCCCACTAAGGCTTTTTAACATACCTCTTACTCCATTGAAATAGTCCTTGACTTATTTATGAATCTGTGATTAAAAGACTCATTCCTAGTCAATATTAAAGTAGAGTGACCAATCTTATTTTACTTTAAGTTGAATGGTAGATTCTTCCACATTTAAAGAAAAGAATTAAATGTCATAGTTAGAGATACCTGTTTAAAACATGCTTAATCTACTTGGGCACAGCACCATCTCATGGTCATTTTTTAAAGTGCTACCATAGAAAAATTGAACTAAGCTACTGTAACTGCTTTTACAAAGGGTGCTTTCTCCACTTGTGCATCAACAAAACATATTTATAAAGTGTTAAATTATTCTGTGCCATATGGAACACATAGAGTGAAGATTATTTTATGTTATGATTTTAATCAAGGCTAAATCGATTTTGAGAAAGAATAAATAATTGTAAATAAAATATACTCAAAAATAAAGGCAGTTTTGTGAATCTATTGCTATATCTGCTAAAGAGAGTTGCCTGAAACCTCCCAAGTGATCAGGCTGGGAGCTCCAGGTACCATCCAGGTATTTTGAGAGTACAAAGCCTGTGCTTCTGGAGCTCAGTCACAAGAGCTAGGACCCTCCCGGTTGAGTTAGATTTATGGTGATGGTCCAGTTTCTAGTTATCTGTAGCAGACAAATGCTCCGTGTTTCGTCACCATATCTGGTCCCACCTGTGGGTACACCTGCCTGTGAGTACAGATATACAGGTGTACCCAAAGACATTCATCGGTACCTACACACACACATATTTTCACACAAGCTAGTTTCAAGAATTATTTAAAGTAGAGATGCAATACCATTGAATTACAGGAAAGTTGCTCTGATTCATCATTTCACCTCTGAATGTAGGGGAAAGGGAAGTAGGAATAGCAATGATCTTTTCCAGGTATTTCCAGCTCCATGTATTGAGAACCTATCTTGTGCCTGGCAGTAAGTTGTTTGCTTGGCTTGCTTCACCTGATGGAATCATCACAAGCCTACAGGTATGTATTGTTATTCCCTCTTTTTACAGATGGAGAAACTGAGATTCAGAGAGGTTAGTAACATGCCTTGAGGTCACACAGCTGGCAACAAAAGTGATGAGTGCAAGCCTGGGTCATCTGACTCTGAAGCAGAAACTGTCCCCTGCTCAATTTGGTGTAGGAGAAAGAACACTGGACTTAGAACCAAAAGATGCGTGTTCCCATCTTAGCTCTCTGTGCACTGATTATTTGAACCTGGACAGGTCATTCCCTGTGCCTCAATTTCATTGTCTCTAAAATGGAACTGCCAGTACTTGTCTTGGCTAACTAACCATGTTGCTTAAATGAGATCATGGCTATGGCTGCGCTTGATAACCTATGAAACACTATATAAATGTTGTAGATGTGTTGTTATTAAAAAGAAAAAAAGCCTCTATACATTATTAGCCATCAGAGAAAATTCTAGACAAAACTGGGGGCTAAGCAACATTATTATTCAACAGCTTCTACTATCCTTTCTCTGAATGCTTCTTATTTTTGACAACTATTTGTTTCTGTTTTGTTCTTACCGTAGTGGAGAATTCCCTTCACTGGTTTTCTTCTATTTACATCAAAACTTACTTATGTTATGCACCATTCCCTCTAGTTTCTCCTCTTTTCTGGAGCGCTAGTAAATAATTCTAACAAGAGATTTGGGCTTCCCACGTGGCTCAGTGGTTAAGGAATCCACCTGCTAATGCAGGAGATGTAGGTTTGATCCCGGGGTGAGGAAGATCCCCTGGAGGAGAAAATGGCAACCCACTCCAGTTTTCTTGCCTGGGAAATCCCTTATACAGAGGAGCCCGGCGGGCTACAGTCCATGGGATTGCAAAGAGTCAGACATGACTGAGCAACTATAAACAACAACAAATAAGCAACTCAAGCTGATAACTCACTGTCTCTCACAGATCCCTTCAGCTGCCTACCATGAGGATAAACCAAAGGCAAAAATTTTTAACACTAGAGAGACAAGTTAGGAAGAAATCTGAGGGCAAGAAACATCCTCCCTGCTGCTGCTGCTGCTGCTGCTAAGTCACTTTAGTCGTGTCCAACTCTCTGCCACCCCATAGACAGCAGCCCACCAGGCCCTGCCGTCCCTGGTATTCTCCAGGCAAGAACACTGGAGTGGGTTGCCATTTCTTCCTCCAATGCATGAAAGTGAAAAGTGAAAGTGAAGTCACTCAGTCGTGTCTGACTCTTAGTGACCCCATGGACTGCAGCCTACCAGGCTCCTCCATCCATGGGATTTTTCAGGCAAGAGTACTGGAGTGGGTTGCCATTGCCTTCTCCGAAACATCCTCCCGGTATTACTCAAATGATCCACAGAAAAACAGGTGCCTTCAGACACTCCATAATTTATATAAAGTTTTATAACTTAACGCTGACCTTTAATCCACAGTAACAACAGTGATTTTGAAAGAAACATCTGTGACTTTAACGATGTCATTCTAAAATGAGGACATTATAATATTACTAAGCTTTCTCTGAATGGATATTTTCCCCCGGTTGTTGAAAACAATTTGCACAACGTGAGAGTTGCATGTTAAGTTTTACTTGGGACAAAATGGACTGCAGCCCAGGGTACCGCATTTCAGATAGACATGAGAAACCGCTCCAAGGAGGTGAGGGGAAGAGTTAGGATGTACAGGAGTTTTGCAACAAAGGGCAGGTAGCTGGGAACATCAAAAAATTACTGTTAAATAAAGAAAGCAGATATGTCAAGTTAAGGAATTTAGCACTTTTCTATGTATTGGAAGATGCAAGAGTCTGGGCTCACTGAAATCCTTCCTTTGGTACACACCTCAGCTATCTGGGGCCAGTATCCTGTGCTTGCACATCTGAAATTTCCTCAGGGCTCAACATAGGGAGTGGCTGCAGCCTGATGGCTGCTAGATGGCTTATATTCTTTCCTTCCTGAGTTTCTTCAGGGCTCACCAGCGCACGGTAGAAGGCTGCAATCACTAATGACGATAACACCCTTGTTTATTGACATGGCAGAAAATATTCCTTTTCTCACAGTAAATATGCAATAGAACAGAACTTCTTTGTTAATTTTTATCATTTTTTAAATGATAAATGTTATCATTTTGCAGACAGTTTGCAAAAACAAATAGCTTTCCCATTTTCCCTTAGTGGCACTCCCATCATCTCGGTTCCATTATTTGTTTTTGATATTTAACACCAGATGTCCACCTAAGCCAACAATGTTACTGGGAGTTTTCACATCCAGTTGGAACCTCAGGATTTGCTGTAATTCCACTGGAGCAGAAGACTGAGTGAGACAGAAAACCTACATCTGCTGCTAATGTCTGACCTTGGTCTTAGTTGAAGCCTCTTTTCCCTCAAGTGTATAATGAATACTTAGAGTCAATGATCTTTGCAGAGTCTAAGGCTATGCTTCTCTGAGTGCTAGGGAGTCCAGTCAAGGCTTTGATGAACCAAGGCATAACTTCCTGTGCACAGAATATTCTGGAACCCACAATTCACACATTTTCTTAAATTCTTTATATTAATTTCAAATAAAAGACAGCTTAACTTTTATATGGGGATCTTATGAGAAAAATCAAGCTGTTAATGATTTCAGGAGTTTCTAAGATATGAGACCAAGAGTCTGATATCAATAGGAAGGATTTCTGCTGTGGCATTTTTCTCAAAGTCAGCCCCTCTTTTGTAGTTACTAGCTGTTTTAAGATACCAAGTTACTCTTTTAAACAGCCCCCAGGCTCCCTGAAGAACAAATGTTCCCACTATTCAAGTCCTTGAAGGGTTAAAATTCAATGTCCAAACAGATGTAGAATGCACAATGCAGAGAAAGCTCTCTTTTTAAAAGCTAGATTTTTGTTGAAAATGAGCCAAGGTCATTTAAGTTTTTATTTATAATTAAGATTATGAGGCCTTAAAAGTGTGCTTATTCTGGCTTCTAGAGAAGAGTACGATTTGTACTTCCTTCTTACATTGATTTCAGATATTGAAAGGTAATAATATGCTATTATTCAAATGATCTTGTCTTAGTTGAGGTGACCCCAAGTGCAGAGCTGTGACAAGGACTGGGATGCAAGTTGTTTATGTGGGAAATGATGCCAGGAAGCAGAAAGAAATAAGGAAGATATAAAAGTCTAATTAAGGGTATGGTATCAAGGAAACTATAGACAATTAGAACCCAATTCCACCAGTAGTAGGAGACAACTTGGAACTCTGCAATGCAGGCAACTGAAGTCAAAGGTGAGCCAAAGACACCTGATCAAGATCTTACTTATGTGTTTTATTCAGTTTATTCATGGTCAGCTTCCCTGGTGGCTCAGCTGGTAAAGAATCCGCCTATAATGCGGGAGACCTGGGTTCGAGCCCTGGGTTGGGAAGATCCCCTGGAGAAGGGAAAGGCTACCCACTCTAGTATTCTGGCCTGGAGTATTTCTCGGACTATGTAGTCCATGAGGTTGCAAAGAGTCAGACACGACTGAGCAGCTTTCATTTTCAAAAATCATTATGCTTCCTCAATAGAAAATGGTATCATTATAGTCAATGACAATTTTTAAATAAAGATATCTTCATACTACATGATCACATCTAAATTTATTCCTGAGACCCTCCAACCAGCATGCATGTTTCATACAGAATCGATCTCAGAAGCATGCTGCAGATAACTCTTTTCAACTCTGCCAAGACAGTTATGGACAGTCATCATCATTCCTACAGGAGCTGTAGAAGATGTAAAAAAAAAAAGTAATCTACAGTCTGGATATGTAAAAGAGAAATTCTTTGTATAAGTTCCATTTGTTTAGCCCAATGTTTTGTATGAGTTCTATTTATTTAGCCTAAGTGATCAATCTAAAGTATTGGAAAGAACAGAAAGAAACATAGTCAATATATTTAAGAGCTAGAGGAGCCTAGACACCATGAGGTTCAGGCTCTTTATTAGCGGAAGTGGTGATGAAGAGTCAGAAAATTTAAGTAAATTATCCAAGGTCACCTGACCTAGTAGCATCCAAGTCAGCTATGGGATTCAGGCCTCCCAGTCTCTACTTTTCTCCTTATATGAACAATGGATCTAAGAAGGGTCCATTAGTTAATGGACTATGTGCCTTATTTGGTCATACCACTGAATATATATTCAAGTCAAGTTCAGATACCAGTGTTGCAAACTCACTTACTCTCTCAACAGGTTTATTAGTGAGGTCTACTATGAATGTTATACCTAAGACATCACTAAGTATGAGAAGACTAGGAATGGAATTACTTAAAAAAAAAATAATAGAAATAAGACATTTCAAGAGGAATTATAAAATTATGTCTTCTTTATAAAATTTATGTTGATTTTGTGGAACTTACTAACTTTGTCAAAAATTGGCCTAGATAACATGTGGATAACTTGACCTAGCTACCCAGGGATGCCTCTCATGAGACTGCATCTGACAGAGGTCCCCTGAAGCAATGCTACCACCATTGGCAAAAGTGTTAAGAACAGCATTTGGAAATTAGTTTTAAAGGGAAAAAAATTAAAATTGGACAAAATGTTCAATATCACTATCTGCAGTTTCCACTACTAAAATCTACATCAGAAGACCCATGGTTCACAATAGAGTATATAAAAAAAAAAAAAAGAATATCCAAAAGATGGGAATCAAGTCAACATAGAAAAGCAAATGAAGAAGAATTTTTTTTTAAATAAAAGGGAAAAAATTTTAAACTATGATAAAAATTAAAACTAATTTGCTCAGCATGTACACATTTAATAATTTGAAGTTGCCCCTTTGACCTCTAAAATGAGATATATAAGTATTTAATTTCCAAAAATGAGATGATGGTTTTTTTCTAAATTAGCAGGAAAACAGAAAATAGTTATTCATGAATGATTTGAGTATGACACATTTAGGAAAACTAAACATTTTCAAGAAAGAAGAGTGATTTGCATGAAAATGTATGTTATACTTCAGATCAGATCAGTCGCTCAGTCGTGTCCGACTCTTTGTGATCCCATGAATCACAGCACGCCAGGCCTCCCTGTCCATCACCAACTCCCAGAGTTCACTGAGACTCAAGTCCATCGAGTCAATGATGCCATCCAGCCATCTCATCCTCTGTCGTCCCCTTCTCCTCCTGCCCCCAATCCCTCCCAGCATCAGAGTCTTTTCCAATGAGTCAACTCTTTGCATGAGGTGGCCAAAGTACTGGAGTTTCAGCTTTAGCATTATTCCTTCCAAAGAGATCCCAGGGCTGATCTCCTTCAGAATGGACTGGTTGGATCTCCTTGCAGTCCAAGGGACTCTCAAGAGTCTTCTCCAACACCACAGTTCAAAAGCATCAATTCTTTGGCACTCAGCCTTCTTCACAGTCCAACTCTCACATCCATACATGACCACAGGAAAAACCATAGCCTTGACTAGACGAACCTTTGTTGGCAAAGTAATGTCTCTGCTTTTGAATATGCTATCTAGGTTGGTCATCATAACTTTCCTTCCAAGGAGTAAGCATCTTTTAATTTCATGGCTGCAGTCACCATCTGTAGTGATTTTGGAGCCCAGAAAAATAAATTCTGACACTGTTTCCACTGTTTCCCCATCTATTTCCCATGAAGTAGTGGGACCAGATGCCATGATCTTCGTTTTCTGAATGTTGAGCTTTAAGCCAACTTTTTCTTAGCCTTCAAATATAATCACCAGAGGACTCAACTATGGTTAATTCATCCCTGCAATTGTCTGAAGTAGAAAGTGGAAGCTATTACTCACAGTTGGTCCTCTACCCATTCACCAGATATATCAGACCGAGTCCAAAAACCCATTAAGACCACTCAAAAGGAGTTCAAATCATAATCATGATGCAAATAGCAAGTTATCTCAATTTATATTAAGTATATAAATAAAATATTGAAGCTATGGGTGTACTTATCTAATGTTCTTTAAGAAATTTGTTTTAATGCCTTTGAAAGACAAAACTATTTTCCCCTTGGAGAAGAATACTTTTTACTTAAATTTAGTAACAGCTTCTGTTGCTCATGGCTTTGAGCAGTCCTACTTGGTTCTAAGAATCCAGATAAAGTACAAGTACCCACTTATAGGTAGATAGGTAGGTGTGTCTATAAATGATAAATTAGCAATGTTTTGACATTTGGGGGGGAAACAATGAAATTAAACCCAGAACCTTCAGCCTACCTTCCTTATTATAGGAGAGAAAAGCAGAAAGAAGATACAGATGTAAATATTTATTTACATTCTGACGACCATCTGTTAATCTCATCATAACCAATGAGGAAACTGAGTCTGAGAGGGAAATTAGCTCAATTTCACCAAACTAAGGAGCAGAATTCAAGAGCAGGTCTGTATGACTTAAGTTTGTACTGTTTCCTGTTTCTACTATGCCGAAGATCAGAAAACATTTTCAGTAAAGAGTCGAATAGTATATATTTTAGGTTGTGTAGGCCATATAAACTGTCATGGCCATTCAACTCTGCTGTTGCAATGTGAAAGCAGCCACAGACAATAAGCAAACGAGAGGATGAGGCCCTCTTCCAGAAAGACTGTATTTACAGAAACACGGTGGGTCCAGACAAATCCCATTGGCCATGGTTAGCCAATCTCTGAATTACACCATTCAAGAACAATAAAAGCAATTACATTTAATACTATGGGCTTTCTTGCTGGCTCAGTGATAAAGAATCCACCTGCCTAGGCAGGAGATGTGGGATCAATCCCTGAGTCAGGAAGATCCCCTGGAGAAGAAAATGGCAACTCACTCCAGATTCTTGCCTGGGAAATCCCATGGACAGAGGAGCCTGGTTCATGGGGTTGCAAGAGTTCGACATGACTTAGCGAATGAAAGACAACAGCAATACAGACTACAAACTTCATAACTATGTATTTGAGCCCTAATTGAAAGCCAAGTATTGTGTTATGTCTTTAATATATCATTTTATTTAATTCTCATAAGATAAAAACTATATGCTTAATACTACCATCATCTGCATTTTGTGTATAAGGAAACTGGAGATTAAGTGACATGCCCCAGCTCATACAGAGTAACTAACAGAGTCAGATTTTGAATCAATATTCATATTCTCAGTTATTTGCTCTATTTCTTCCCTAATTCAAAAATGCAAGAGTGGGAATTCCCTGGTTGTCCAGTAGTTAGGGCTCTGTGCTTTCACTGCAGGGAGCATGGGTTCAGTCCCTGGTTGAGGAACTAAGATCTCACATGCCACACAGCACAGCCAAAAAAATAAAGTAAAATAAAAACTTAAAAAAAAAAAATACAGGAGCACATCACCATCAGGCCTGAATCTGCCTGGCCTAAGTTAAACTGAAAAATGGAGCTTAACAGAATTCTAATCTTGAGACTTTAAGCAAGCTCTGGGAGTTGGTGATGGATAGGGAAGCCTGGCATGCTGCAATCCATGGGGTTGCAAACAGTCAGACATGACTGAGTAACTGAACTAAACAACTGAGCCTTGAGAAGGCACAGTTTTTCCCAAAGTATCTAACTTATGATACAGGTTAAATTAGACTTTGCTGAATAAACATAATTTTAACCCATAAGGACAGTTCACCATCAACAAGATTAATTCTCTCTATAAATGATGGTTCTTGATCTTACATGATACAATCATGATAGGTGGATTATTGTTTGTTCTCTTGGTTCATCTTCATGCCCACAAAATATAACATTAAGTTCCTCTTAAAGGGGAAAACAAATAAACCCTATGCCTTTTATTCAGTAAAACTATACCCCAAAATAACTTTCTTATATATCCATTCTATTTCTTGCACTAACAAATAAAACGTGAAGAGGGAAGATACTATTTAAAATGAGTGTTAGGCCTGCTAATTTGTTGAAAAATCTCCATCAAGTTCCTCCATCAATAAAGGAATTTATGGTCAGGATACACACAGGAATGAGCAAGCAGGAATCACTGATGTCTAAGAGGCCCCACAGAAGCCCAGAAAGAAAAGCACAGCCAGCTCTGTACCAAACCTAGGGCTGCCTGAGGTCACACAGGGCCGAGTTCGCCCACACCTCCATGGGATTCAGCTGCTCTCTCCCAGGCCGTTCCTCTCTGTGCCCCTCTTCCTTCTCCAGCTCCTACACTGACTTCCTTCACTTTCTCCTTCCTTTTCACATCCTCACTCATGGTCTACCATGACCGCGTTTGTCTTCTACACCTGCCACTCGTTACTTAGTCTTTTCCATACTCCTCTGTTCAGATTTCTAAGAGAGGGTGAGTGGGTTGCTTGAGGGTCTCACTGTCAGGGCAGAGATTTTGTTCCAAGCCTCTCTTATAGCCTTCTCACCAGAGTTTGGCCAGATGCCCCAATCCAACCAGCTGTGGTGGGTGGTGCAGAGTGTTTCCCTGCTGGATCCCTGGACAAAAGAAAAGTTTTCACACAAGGATCTAACAAATGTCAGTACTGTGTCTGGTCAAAACCTTCTCCAAAAAAAAGAGAGAACCTATTGACTCTGCTAAGGGTTGTGTCTCTTTCAAACAGCACTGACTCAGTGATGCCATCCAACCATCTCATCCTCTGTCGCCTCATCTATAACAACAGAACATTCACACTTTAAAGAAAGTCATCAAAAACTGAGCCAGCCAAGTTTTCTTTAATGGCACAATCTGCAAAAAGAGTCATTGCTAAAAATATACAGAAGCTTAAATGTGAAGTTCAGGAAATACAATGGAAAGGAGATAAACTAAGCTCAATGATGCTTCTCCAACCATGGAGAATCATGGGGATCATGATTTGATGACCTCAACAAGCAATCATAGTGCATTGTGATTAAAATAGCCATGTTACAATCTAAAGAAAATTAGGCAATTCAGGAGGGAAAATCTGCCAAGCCTCAGGAAGGAGAAAGTCATTTAGTATCTGAATTAGAAACATTCATGTCATTGGGGTGACATAGTCCTCCAACCATCTAGTCCCCTGATGTTTTGAAGAATTACCTAGGAGAGGAAAGGCATAAAATGATACACAGAACTGCAGCCCTCAGCCAGATGCCAAATTTACACCTGTGAGTAGAGAAGAGCATGGATGTGATTATCTATAAACCCGAACTCTGAGGAAAAATGAGAGAATTAACTATAGGACATTAGTGAAAACAAGCTAATAAAATATTTCCCCCTGCTGTGCAGCAAGAATTGTTTGAGGTTGAGAATTAAGAACTCCTCAGGTTCACAAAAATAAGAATTCATATAACAGAGCTTGGGAATCTTGTGTTAGTGAATTTTGCAATGATTTAAAGTGCATGGGAAGGCTATTAAGGGAAAAGTGAAAGTGAAGTCGCTCAGTCATGTCTGACTCTTTGCAACCCCATGGACTGTAGCCTACAAGGCTCCTCTGTCCATGCAATTTTTCAGGCAAGAATACTGGAGTGGGTTGTCATTTCCTTCTCCAGGGGATCTTTCCAACCCAGGGATCGAACCCGGGTCTCCCGCATTGCAGGCAGACGCTTTACCATCTGAGCCACCAGGGACTGAAGAAGGGAAGGTTATATTTTAAATTGAATGCTAAAAGATTTAGGAAAATGCTTGAATTTCATAGGCTTGAGAGTTACATAGATATTGCTTCCAAGTCTGCCTCTGCAGCGAATACACTGGAAAAATGAAAAAAAAAAAATGAAAGAATCATTTAACCTCTGTAAGCCTCATCTGTTAAATGGAGATGATAATGTCTTATGGCGTTGTGAGAATTAGAGGTAGAGCCTTGAACAGGATTTTGCCTATTGCAGAACATGTGATGTCATGAACATTACTAGCTAAAGAGCAAGAGGTAACTGCTTGTTAGGAAGACCTACCTGACTATATCCCGCAGAAAGGGGGACAGAAATGAAGCTGAAGGTACCTCTAGAACTAACAAACTATGGGACTTCCCTGGTGGTCCAGGGTCTAAGACTCCACGCTCCCGATGCAGGGGGCCCGGGTTTGATTCCCTGCTCAGGGATTTAGATCCCACATGCTGCAGCTAAGATCCAGTGCAGCCAAACAAAAATACGTTTAAAAACCTTAGGCAAAATTTCCACATGAGGTCTGACAGCCTGTCAAACTAATCTATCCCCTTGTTGGTTTTCCCTTGGTGTTCATATAATAGGGTGAGTTATCAAGGAAAAGAAAACCAACCTACTGTAATTTGGGGTTCTTTCAACAATGTGGACTTAAAAAGAAGGCATCTCCTTTTCTTACCTGCATCTGTCTCTAAAGGTCTGAGGCTCCTTTCCAGAGGGGGCTGGTCCACAGGGCTGCTTAAGCCACTGAGGCATGTCACATCAGATGCAGAGAGGCTGGGATCCAACACTTTAAACTGCAGTTGCGGGTGAGGGCCTATGCCAAGGTTTCCCTGAGACTCGGGGAACTAAAGGGATGAGCGCTCGTACAAGCGAGAAGAAGTAAGGCCTCTATCAGGCTGCGGCTGAAGGGCAGAGAACAGAAGACCAGGTGCCTTGATGAAAGAACCGCAGGCCTGATGCTGACATGGGGGGAGAGAACCTCCCAGCCGGCCTCCACTGCACAGCGCAGACACGAGCATCTTGCGGTTTCTGAAATTGTGACCTCTGGATTCTTCTAAAGTAAGAGGATTCTTGTTCCCAGGCATCAGTGACAACACTGGACTCTCACCAGCCTCTGATAGGGGAAATCAGGCACAGATTTCTTTTCGAAAAATAGGTGATTTTTTTTTTCCTCCAGTGTCATTGTATAAGGCCTTCCCAGGTGGCGCTAGTGGTAAGGAATTTGCCTGCCAATGCAGGAGACCTAAGAGTCACAGCTTCCATCCCTGAGTCGGGAGGATCCCCTGGAGGAGAGCATGGCAACCCACTCTAGTGTTCTTGCCTGGAGAATCCCATGGGCAGAGGAGCCTGGCAGGCTATAGATCATTGGGTCGCAAAGAGTCGGACACTACTGAAGCTGTTTAGCATGCATGCAGGATTGGACCCAGGAATTTAAAGTTTGTATAAGAACTTGTTTCTTCAACAATTAGTCCTTGAGATACTTTTCAGAAAATACTGACCTGAAAGTAAGACTGCACAACAGTTAGTGAAAGTGAAAGTGAAGTCCGCTCAGTCGTGTCCGACTCTTTGCAACCCCGTGGCCTGCAGCCCGCCAGGCTCCTCCGTCCATGGGATTCTCCAGGCAAGAATCCTGGAGTGGGTTGCCATTTCCTTCTCCAGGGGATCTTCCTGACCCAGGGATCGAACTTGGGTCTCCCGCATTGCAGGCAGACGCTTTAACCTCTGAGCCACCAGCACAACAGTTAACCATTCCTTCAATTACCTGTTAAAAACACACTGAGGTACTGCGTTGGATGCTAAGAATACAGAGATGATGGAGGCATGGTCCCTGCCCTCAGGAAGACCAGAGCCTAGTTGGAAACACAGACAGGTAAATAAAATCCGCAAGAGTTTCATCAGAGCTACGCAAGCATCTATCTAACACAGCACCAGCCACACTGGTGATGTGAAGGAGTGCTAGACTCTAATTCAGGAGGGCTGAGAAACTTTCACTGATGACATGTTTCATCTGCATCATAAACGGTACAGATGAATTCACCAAGCTGACCTCAAGGAAGGGCACTTAAATATTAGAGGAGCCCAAAGGTGGGAAAGTAAGGAAGTTCAGTGAACTGTAAGTTTTACACTGAGAGTGAAGGGGAGAGAGAAGCAACAGAAAGTGAGTGGAACTGTACAGATGGGGGTTGGGCCAAAGACACCCAAGTGAAGTGAAGGGAAGTGAGAGTGGCTCAGTCGTGTCCGACTCTTTGTGACCCCATGGACTCTACAGTCTATGAAATTCTCCAGGCCAGAATACTTGAGTGGGTAGTCTTTCCCTTCTCCAGGGGATCATCCCAACCCAAGGATTGAACCCAGGTCTCCCACATTGCAGGTGGATTCTTTACCAGCTGAGCCACAAGAGAAGCCCAAGAATACTGGAGTGGGTAGCCTATCCCTTCTTTGGGGGATCTTCCTGACCCAGGAATCAAACCAGGGTCTCCTGCATTGCAGGTGGATTCTTTACCAACTGAGCTATCAGGGAAACCCACTAACCAACTGAGCTATCAGGGACACCCTAAATTGGAAACTTTCACGTTGGGAATCTCTCCAGCGGTCAGTGGGGAGCCGTTGATGAATTAGTGAGATAAAATGTAATCAAATTTGCAACTCTGATCACTCAGGTCCCAGTGGGAGACCCAGCAGAGTTGAAGGTGGAGGCTCTGATGGTTGCAACTATATAGCCCAGGGCTTTATCGAAAGCAGTGGTAGCAGAGGTGAAGAAACACAAAATGTGGAAATTGTTTGCTAATAAAAGGGATGAAGTAAAGATGGGAGAACTGTAGCTCTAAGCCCTCAGGAAACCTTTATATAACAGGCTCACCACCTTTTAACCTGAATTCCAAAATTCTTTATCCTCAATTCTAAAGTCCTAAAGTTCTGGACATTAAAAAATAATTCTTAATAACAGATTTGGTAGCAATACCTGACCTGATCTAAAGTCTTTTGTGGCAAAATCTACCCTGAGTTGAAATGAGGTGGCATAATTTTTAGTTATCTGCTTGGTGTGACTATTCATATGTTTCACTGCAGAAATTTAAAGTATGTGATTCCTGAGAGCTGGTCTAAAACCTGTTGGAGATGTATGTTATGGAACGTATTGGGTCCAGATCACCTTTCCAAAACCAAAACAGTCTAAATTCATAAATACTAGCAGCAGAGAGAAGACACCCAAAGATGTATCTATAAATATAGTGGAGAGAGAAAAAGAAAAAATTCATTTTGGGTTTGGGTTTAGGATAATAAAGATTATCACTATCCAGAATGACAAAGAAGGAGCCCCCCAAATTAAGGAATGTTCTATAGGAGTTTAAGAATTTTCCAATTCAAATTATTCATTTTTTAACAGTGTTTAAAGGCACCATTATACATATCTAGAAATCTATGTGTCTGGCATATCTAAAACCTCTTCCAAAGCAGTTAAGTGAGAACAAATGCCATGCCTTCAAATCACTGTAGTGCTTTAGAGCTTATCAAGCAATTTCCTATAATTATTACACTGAATCCTCTGAACTGCAATGTATTTTTGTATACATGTGCTCACATTTAGCTAAATCTCAATTTCAAAAAAATCTTTCCGTTTATTTTTACATATGTTATGCTTCAAAAAATATATTCAATACCAGAAAAGCCTCTGTGCAGAGAAAACCTTAATATTCTAGGGAAAAGAGTCCACAGAGCCACATGCATTCTAATTAGTTGTACTTGCATATCAATGTGAAAAATGTGGAAATATATACCGAATTTATCAAATAATACAGCACTATGGGATTGCTGTTGAAAGAAGGTAGGGGGGCAGCCTACACCCCTCTCCCTTCAAGCATTCTAACAGTATGCTTTGACCACTATTTTCTTTTCAATCAATAAACTTTTCTCCATTCTAAAAATAATGCACCACAATCTATAATCATACATCTGTTACCCTCAATTGTACTTACATTTCAGTCTCCTGAGTGAAAGCGAAAAGTGTTAGCTGCTTAGTCGTGTATGACTCTTTGCAGTCCCCCTGGACTGTAGCCCACCAGGCTCCTCCGTCCATGGAGTTCTTCAGGCAAGAATACTGGATTGGGTAGCCATTCCCTTCTCGAGGGGATTGAACCCGGGTCTCCTGCATTACAGGCCGATTCTTTACTGTCTGAGTCACCGGGGAAGCCCAATCAATCTCTTGAGGCAATAACAAATTTAACTGTTCCATTCTTGATTACATTGTCCTTTCTAATGCTTTATTTATCAAATGGTTCCATGGCACTATGCAGTGCCCTTGCTAACTGTAAATGCCAACTATTTCTCTTGGTTAATGTGCATCTCTGCAAAGCTCATGTTAAAATGACATTGGTGGTTGTTTTTTAGTCACTAAGTCCTGTCTGACCCTTTGCAACTCCATTTGGACTGTAGATTGCCAGGCTCCTCTGTCCGTGA
This sequence comes from Bison bison bison, assembly GCF_000754665.1. Lineage (NCBI taxonomy): Eukaryota > Metazoa > Chordata > Mammalia > Artiodactyla > Bovidae > Bison > Bison bison. Next base: position 4,875,408 of record NW_011494917.1, on the reverse strand, counting down.
AATTCTCCAGGCAACAATACTGGAGTGGATATTTCTTTCTCCAGGGGATCTTTCCGACCCAGGGATCAAACCTGCATTAGTAGGTGGATTCTTTACCGCTGAGCCACCTGGGAAGCCATGTTGCCTAAATGAAAAGAAACGTATCCTTAGTAAAAGCTGTCGGTCTTACCCACAACCTTTAAAACACTTAAGCAAGTAACTTAAGGCTATATTGTTGTTGTAAAACATTCAAATTCATAGCCACACACACAGCCAAATGGAAAGGCTCCTTTTCAAATGTTGAGGCTCTCCTACTTCTCGCCATTGATAATATTAATAGTTTGGTAAGTCATTTCACCATCTGCACCCTTTCCTATGCTCACGTAGTTCAAAGGCAGAATTCAGTTGTTTTCATGTATAATTTTCCTTTTATTATATATTTAATAAATATTTTATTTTATATAAATATATTATATAAATATTATATATTTAATAAAAGGAAAGGTACAAAGATGAGGAAAAGGAGGAAAAAGTACAAAGCTACAAAGGAAACTGATTCATTAATGATTGAATTCATGGCTGTGATGCTTGACCACTCATCAGCTAGCAATCCTTGATCAATCATCTCAGTACTATGGTAGATGCTAAGCAACACAAAGAAACATCAAGATGAGTTTGAGATGAGGGAATGTGACAAAATGTTCATTTTCATCTAAAATAGAAAAACAAGTGGAGAGTTATGTGGCACATACTTTCAGCAGTACAAGGCCATCTTTCCCTTTAGTCATAGTCCTTGATTCAACTATGAATGAACAGAACTTTTAAATAAATGATATATCTATTACACAGCTAAGCACATATCCACTCCCTATAATTTGTTCATAGTTAGCACACTTTAGTAGTGCTAATAGACCAGACTAATAGACCAGAACTTAATGAGCGAACAACATGAGGCATTGAAGACTTTGCATTAAATCATAAGGATAACAAGAGATGAGGGTCTGTGGGCCAGTGGTAGGCTGAATTCAGCAGGACCTGGGTGGAGGTCTGGCAAGACTGGGGTTCGTGAAGAGGCGATAATAGGACATCGTAGGCAGGAGAAACAGAAGTGTGAAAAAGAAAATGATCACAACAGGAATGAGGGACACTGAAAAAGTCAGTTTGGCTACAGAACAGGGCTTAATACAAAGCAGTAGAAAATGAAGTTGCAAAAGCTAGACACAGGCATTTGGACTTGATGTGATAAGAACAGGGAGCTGTGCCAGATTTTTTCTCATTTTATTTGGAAAATTTTCAAACATCAAAACTCAAAGAGCTGTATGCTAAACACCCTATATGCATCGTGTAGATTCTATAATTTACATGTCAGTATGTTTGCTTTATCCCTATCTAATCACTCCTGCATTAATCATTCCTATTAATCCATCTTGGGTTTTGAAAATTTTTTAAAATGTGGTAGATTTATTCTTCCAGATGAGTCTTGAATCATTTCCCAAGTTCCACAAGAATACTCTTGGAATTTTGATAGGCATTACACAAAACTTGTCAATAAATTTGAAAGGAATTTACATGTTTAATTATCTGGTTTTCTTTTCCGGAAAATACTCTCAGTAACGTTTTGTGTTTAGCATTTTGTATTTTCCGCTTGCATGGAAGTGGAAATTTGCCAATTTATGATTACACTTATTCTTAGGTGTTTAAATGGTGATGTGACTATCTTTCCCCCAGCTACCACCATCTTATGTTTCTAATTGGTGGCCCAGATCTTTCATCTCTTTTTCCTTCTTTTACCCAGACTTGGCTCATCTTGTATGTTTCTCTTATCCAAGACTCCATTATAACCTGAGCTCACAGTGCCAGGTTCAGGGCTGAGATCAGACGGAAAGACTATACTCACAAACTAGCATTCTTCTCGACAGTCCATCTAAGTTACTCATAAGAAAAGACATCTTTCTCAGTAATTATTGACTCTTTTGCTAACCTAATATACAAAAGAACAATTTATTCAGAAAAAGTTAAAGAGTCAAGGGAGTAAAAGACTTGGCAGCTGACAAAATTTCATAACCGCTTTCAGTAATTGGTAGTATTCATTTCCTGAATCAACCATGTATTTTCTTTTGAGAGAGAATAAAAATCTGGGATATACATGTGGGTTATTTAAAAGCAAAGATAAAAGAGAGGGTATGTGAGAACATGTTCATTTTCATCTAAAATAGAAAAGCAAGTGGAGAGCTACATGGCATATACTTTAAGCAGCACAAGGTCGTCTTTAGTCACAGTCCTTGATTCAACTATAAGTGAGCAGAACTTTTAAACAAATGATGTATGTGCTCTATAGCTAAACACAGAATCTAAATGTTTTCATTGTGCTTTAAAATTAATTTTACAGTAAATATATTCAGGTATTTCAAAAATCAAATGAATATAATTAGGAATCTCATTGCTTCCTGTTCCCTCATATCCTCTATAATTTATTTACAGTTAGTACACTTTAGTAGATTTGTGCATTCTCCTAGTATTTCTTTCAGTTCAGTTCAGTTCAGTCGCTCAGTTGTGTCCGACTCTTTGAGACCCCATGAATCGCAGCACGCCAGGCCTCCCTGTCCATCACCAACTCCCGGAGTTCACTCAGACTCACGTCCATCGAGTCAGTGATGCCATCCAGCCATCTCATCCTCTGTCATCCCCTTCTCATCCTGACCCCAATCCCTCCCAGCATCAGAGTCTTTTCCAATGAGTCAACTCTTCGCATGAGGTGGCCAAAGTACTGGAGTTTCAGCTTTAGCATCATTCCTTCCAAAGAAATCCCAGGGCTGATCTCCTTCAGAATGGACTGGTTGGATCTCCTTGCAGTCCAAGGGACTCTCAAGAGTCTTCTCCAACACCACAGTTCAAAAGCATCAATTCTTCGGCACTCAGCCTTCTTCACAGCCCAACTCTCCCATCCATACATGACCACAGGAAAAACCATAGTCTTGACTAGACGGACCTTTGTTGGCAAAGTAATGTCTCTGCTTTTGAATATGCTATCTAGGTTGGTCATAGCTTTTCTTCCAAGGAGTAAGCATCTTTTAATTTCATAGCTGCAGTCACCATCTTACACACATACAAATGCCTATTTGTAATTTTTCACTTTAATACAAAAGCTAGCATACTACATTCATTGATCATTGATCTATGCTTGTTTTTTCTTTGGACTTAGAGGTCATTTTACATTTGTACAAAAAGAATTTTGTCATTCTTATAGCAGGCTGCATAGTATCCCATTTTGTGATGTACCAAAGTATATTTAACCAGTCCTTAACTGATGGAGATTTAGGTTGTTTCTTTTGTTTTGGTGTTATAAACAATGCTGCAATTAATGTGGATGTATAATATTTCACATATTTGTAGTCATATCATGGGGTTTATAGTGTATGTACTGTAGATAAAATAATAATAATGAGTTAAAAGGAAGAGGAGTGGAAAGATGGAACAATACTGGTTACAAAATTCTCACTTTTTTTTTTTCATGAAATGGCATAATATTAAATCAAGGTAGATTGTGATAAATTGAGAATATATATTGTGATTCCTAGAGAAGCCACTTAAAAAATATAAAGGTAAAACTGAAGAGCCAATAGAGAAACATTGACCAAACACTGAAAATGGAATACTGAAAAATATTTAACAAATCCAAAAAATATCTATAAAGAAGAATTAGAAAAATAAAAAAAACAGATAGGACAAACAGAAAATAAATAGCTAAAGACCAAAATCCAATAATATCAATACTTACATTAAATATATATAGACTAAACATCCCAGTTACTTTATAATGATAAATTATAATAATAATACCAAAAAGATATAATAATAAAGGTTTCCATGCTTAATATCAGGGTTTCAAAATACATGAAGCTAAAACTGACAGAACTAAAGGAAAAAACAGGCAATTCCACAATCATAGATATGTACTTTAACACTTTTTTCTGAATAATTAATAGGACACATTTAAGACCAGACAAAAATTAGTAAAGATGTGTCATTTCTGAGCAACATTATCCACTAACTTGACTGCATGAATATTTAGAAACCATATAATCTACAACCACATGATACATATCATTTTCTTTTTTTTTTTTTTGAAGCCGTCTGGACCTGGGCTTTTGTTTGCTGGAAGATTTTTTATTACAGTTTCAATTTCCGTGCTTGTGATGGGTCTGTTAAGGTTTTCTATTTCTTCCTGGTCGAGTTTTGGAAAGTTGTACTTTTCTAAGAATTTGTCCATTTCTTCCTCGTTGTCCATTTTATTGGCATATAATTGTTGATAATAGTCTCTTAT
>NW_011494917.1:4869710-4870100 GCF_000754665.1 Bison bison bison | reverse complement strand
TCCATTCAGCCAGTCTTTGTCTTTTGGTTGGGGCATTCAACCCATTTACGTTTAAGGTAATTACTGATAAGTATGATCCCGTTGCCATTTACTTTATTGTTTGGGGTTCGAATTTAAACACCATTTTTGTGTTTCCTGTCTAGAGAATATCCTTTAGTATTTGTTGGAGAGCTGGTTTGGTGGTGCAGAATTCTCTCAGCTTTTGCTTGTCTGAGAAGCTTTTGATTTCTCCTTCATACTTGAATGAAATCCTTGCTGGGTACAATAATCTGGGCTGTAGGTTATTTTCTTTCATCATTTTAAGTATGTCTTGCCATTCCCTCCTGGCTTGAGTTTCTATTGAAAGATCAGCTGTTATCCTTATGGGAATTCCCTTGTGTTTTTTTTTTT
>NW_011494917.1:4868842-4869380 GCF_000754665.1 Bison bison bison | reverse complement strand
CTGAGATTGTCCTCATTTCTTTTAATTCGTTTTTCTTTTATTCTCTCTGATTCATTTATTTCTACCATTCTATCTTCTAATTCACTAATCCTATCTTCTGCCTCTGTTATTCTACTATTTGTTGCCTCCAGAGTGTTTTTAATTTCATTTATTGCATTATTCATTATATATTGACTCTTTTTTATTTCTTCTAGGTCCTTGTTAAACCTTTCTTGCATCTTCTCAATCCTTGGCTCCAAGCTATTTATCTGTGATTCCATTTTAATTTCAAGATTTTGGATCAATTTCACTATCATTATTCAGAATTCTTTATCAGGTAGATTCCCTATCTCTTCCTCTTTTGTTTGGTTTGGTGGGCATTTATCCTGTTCCTTTATCTGCTGGGTATTCCTCTGTCTCTTCATCTTGTTTAAATTGCTGAGTTTGGGGTGTCCTTTCTGTATTCTGGCAGTTTGTGGAGTTCTCTTTATTGTGGCTTTTCCTTGCTGTGTGTGGGTTTGTACAGGTGGCTTGTCAAGGTTTCCTGGTTAGGGAAGAT
>NW_011494917.1:4859802-4868742 GCF_000754665.1 Bison bison bison | reverse complement strand
CCGCGGGGAACAATCCGAGGCTGGCCCTGGGTTGCATGTACCTCCCAGGTCCAAGCCGCTCAGGTTCAGGCACTCGGGTAGTCCTCAGAGGCGCAGACTCAGTTGGGCCTGAGTTTTGTGCTCTTCCCAGGTCCGAGCAGCTCAAGTGACGAGGTGTTTGGCGAGCGCCAATGCTGCGACTTATCGCCTCCCCGCCACTCGGTTATCTGGGTGTAAAACCGGCGCACCTTCTCAGGCAGATGTTAACCGTCCAGACCCCCAAAAAGTTTTAGTTAGCAAAGAAGCCTGCTTACAGTTTTATAGATAATGTCTCTCTGGGGCTGCGATTGCCCCCTTCCGGCTCTGGCTGCCTGTCACCGGAGGGGGAAGGTCTGCAGCCGGCTATCTCTGTTCAGTCCTTTGTTCCATGCGTGGGCCTGGCGGTCTTAGGTTAGGGCTGGCTTTTCGCGTGGTAGATATCCCACAGTCTGGTTTGCTAGCCCAAATTATTTCGCTCAGATAGTGCTCAGGGTATTCAGGCCAGATTCTTACTCTAAGCGATGCAGCTGCGCCTCCCTGCCCAGCCCCTGCTTGCTAATGGCGCGTGCAGGCGTCTGCGCTGCTTCTCCGCTGGGGGAGTTACCGTAGGACTCGCAATCTTCGAGTTTTAATTGTTTATTTATTTTTTCTTCCTGTTATGTTGCCCTCTGTGCTTCCAAAGCTCGGCACAGATTCGGCAGTGAGAAGGTTTCCTGGTGTTTGGAAACTTCTCTCTTTTTAAGACTCCCTTCCCGGGAAGGAACTCCGTCCCTCCCTCTTTTGTCTCTTTTTTTGTCTTTTATATTTTTTCCTACCTCCTTTCAAAGAGTTGGATTGCTTTTCTGGGTGCCTGATGTCCTCTGCCGGCATTCAGAAGTTGTTTTATGGAATTTACTCGACGTTTAAATGCTCTTTTGATGAATTTGTGGGGGAGAAAGTGTTCTCCCCGTCCTACTCCTCCGCCATCTTGGCTCCTCCCTCAATACATATCATTTTCAAGGGCAGATGGAACATTTATGAAGATAGACACTATGCTGGGTCATAAAAGTATCTCAATACATTTCAAAAGATTGAAGTCTTTCACAGTATGGTCTCTGACTACAAGGGAATTAAATTGGAAATCAATGACAATAGAGAGAGAAGATGGAAAGGAGAATTACAAGTATGGAAAGATTATAATGGGGTCTCATTCAATAGGAACATGACCAATAGGAAACTAGATTGATATTCCCCAAACTGTGTTCCAGACAACACAAATCTATCAGAATGCTCTAAGACAAAAACAGTAGTGTATCACCAAGTGGGAGTTTCATAATTCATACCTTAAAGATTCCTTAAATCTTTAGTACCTTAAAGATTCAATGAAGTCCTTCATTTAGCCTAGCATTCTCATATTTAATCCTAGAAACATGAATCTAAATAAAATTCTAAGGAGTTAGAATTTCTCAGTGTCATTTGGAGAAATGTGGGGCCAGATTTATAAAGAAAGTCTGTTCATTAATCAAGCTTTGTCAAGTGATGATAAAATTTAAAGTGAGATAAAAATTGTTATGTAAGCTCTGACTTCACCTAAGTATATTCCTGAAACATCCTAGCCTATGATTTTATATAACTAGTTTATGGAAATTCCAAAAATTTGTCAGCTTTGCAAGAACAGTCTTTTGTATATCAGGTTATCCAAATATAACAATAAAATTATCACTGTTTTCCTGACCATTTCTAGTAAGTTCAAAATGGTCCTGGCTTTTCTTCAATTCTTTCATTTTGAATCAAGTTTCACTCTATAAAAATCTCTCCTATTCACATATTTTATTCTCTTATTATTCTTATTCTCCACTGACTCCTTTTTTTCAGAGTTTTTAAAACAGTGCTCTTATTCACTTGTTGATTCCAACAAAAACATTTTTAGAACATTGTAAAGGGCACATTACCCCCCTACTCACAAGGTAAATTTCTATAGTGTTTGCATAACATTTCTGACTTACATGTTCTAGGTTAATTTAGTTGGAGGAAGACTGGAAAAAAACCAGAATTTAAAAGAATCAAGAGATACTAGCTATGTCTTCTTAAATCCAGCTGAGTTAGTCTGGGCTGAAAGCAACAGTCATTTACACTCTGGATTTCATTCTGTGGGACTGATGTTGCCTTTCTTGAAGACCCTGGTCTGCTTCAAGCTAACACATAGTACTAGAAAGATAAAATTCTAAACACAATAATGTTTCAAAAATACAGAATCTGAGACAGATTATTTCAGAATGTCAATCTAAGGATGCTAGATCTATCACCGTGATAAATGCAAAATATTAAAATGTGCAGTTGTAATTGACATGTATACACTACCATGTGTAGAAGAGATAGCTAGTGGGAATCTTCTGTATAGTTCAGGAAGCTTAGCTCTGGGCTCTGGGATGACCTAGAGGGGTGGGATGGGGGTAGGGTGGGAGGGACATTCAAGAGGGAGGGGACATATGTATGCATATGGTTGATCCACTAAATTGTAAAGCAGAAACTAACACAACATTGTAAAGCAATTATATTCCAATAAAATTGTCTTAAAAACTCTTCTACACTAGTTCTGTGTTGTAAAAGAATCCATTAGATGTTTTATTAAATACAGTTTATGAAATCAAAATTAGATCAAGCCTAAAATAAAGACTTTGATTACTTCCAGATTTCTATATTCTTTTGCTAGGCACAGAAAGGTGAAGAGCAAAATAACTCACACCCTAACTTTTAAATTGCTCTGAGCTCATAGTATTACAAAAATTAATACATAACTAGCCCAACCTCCAAATCATCTATATGATTAAAGATGTAATTTTTATCAACTGATTTAAAACTTGAACTTCCCTCTCCATCATCTAAAAGTTATTGAGGGTATATTAGTTGTAGCAAGAGCCAAACATTCCAAAAAAGAGACAGAAATAAAAATTAAGTAGAAGAAAACAAAATTTGTATTTATAAAAAAATTGATTAAAAAACGTGATAGTAGTTCAGTAAAACTTAGTTATGAACATCCTAAAAAACAGGCCAAAGAAGGAAATACAAAGCATAGCACCTATTAATGGACAGAAGTAGAGTAGTTTACTGGGGAAAGCAAATTTTTATTCAGACCCCTAGTGCTAAGAGAAACACTTTTGGGAGACTGTGTAAGAGGGTATTAAACTGCTTTATAAATATTATAAAACCATCTCAAATGTTACATGTTTTCATTTCAGCTATCTAAGAAAATGATGCCAAAACATCATTCTGAAACGTAACTATAGTAGTGCAGTCTAGGTATTGAGTTTTCTAATTTTTTTAAACACATGGTACTCATCAAAGAGACACTGCATTCATCAAAACATCTCCTTCATGCAGAATTACAACTAGACAGTTAATCTATGCGATTTCTGAATTCACATTGGGAATGTGTAGTGAAATGTGCTTCAGGTTGCACGCTATAAAATGCAAAGTGCCCCTCTGGTGAAGAACATTGCCTAACGAAAAGAGCATAAAGAGATGGAACACATCGATGGGAATGTAAAATGGCATAAGTGTTTGATACTTGGGCAATACATATCAGGAGGCTTAGGGGTTCCCTGGTGGCTCAGAAGGTAAAGAATCTGCCTGCAATCTGGGAGACCCAGGTTTGATCCCTGGATGTGAAGATTCCCTGGAGTAGGAAATGGCAACCCACTCCAGTATTCTTGCCTGGAGAATCCCCATGGACAGAGTAGCCTGGCGGGCTACAGTCCTTGGGGTTGCAAAGGGTCAGACACGACTGAGCAACTAACACTTTCACTTTCACTTCACATCAGGAGGCTTAAAAAGGAGAATAAATTTCGACGCAGAGATTCCATTTCTAAGATTCTGTCCTTAGGAAACAAGAAAGTCGCAGGGACTCCCCTGGTGCTCCAGTGGCTAAAACTCTGCTCCCAATTCCGCAGACCCGGGTTTGAGAGAACTAGATTCCACATGCCACAACTAAGACCCAGCATTGCCAGATAAACAAATTTCATTTTTTAAAAGTGGGCAAATTTCTTACAAAATATACATCATCAAGTTCTTTATAGTAACAAAAAATCAAGAACAATCTAAACATGCAATGAGAGTGGTAAAATACATTATATGGAAAATTAGTCATCCATTAAAAACTCCTTCATAGAAAAATATTTTTTTCTTGGAAATATGTTCAAATATAAGTTAGTGTTAGAAAAGGGATAAGGAAATAGTTTCTTTCATGTGCTGAAGGCTGCATAAATTTGGTAAACTCTTATAGGAGTGTTATGAAGTATACTTATCAAAATTCTAAATGTGCATGCCCTATTTGTGGGAAACACTCTGCAGGAATCCTTGCTGTGTGCACACAGATACACGTATGTACATCTTTGTGTTGTGTTGTTGTAATGAACAAAACCATAGACAGTCTACATGTTCGTAACAGGTGTGGTGGTTTTAAAACACACCCACAAATTCTTTGGCTCTTCTCCCATCAAGAGGTGGGTCTAGATTCCTCTCTCCTGAAATCAAGGAAGGCTTGTGACTACTATTCAACACAGAAAAGGCTGTGCAGTTTCTGCCTGATTCTCTTGGGACTCTCAGCATTAGCGCCCTCAGATACCACGTAAAAAGTCCAACTACACTCTCGTTGTCATACTGTAAGGAAGTCAGACCACATGCGGAGGTAGGTGCTTTAAAGAGCCAAAATCAAGCAACAGGCATGTAAGTAAAAATGTCTACTGATGATTTCACCCCAGTTACTGAGTCATCTCAGTTCTAGTTCTCCCCAGCTGAGGCCCCAGACATCATGTATCAGAGACAAGACATCCCCACTGTGCTCTGTCTGAATTCCTAACCCACAGAGAGAGTGCATAAAAATGGTATTTCATATGACTAAGTTTTAGAGTCATGTTTATGCAGTATCAATAGCCAGAGCAAAAAGGCACTGGTTGAATAGAATATGGTATGTCCACAGAATGAAGCACTCTGCTGCTGCTGCTGCTGCTAAGTCACTTCAGTCATGTCAGACTCTGTGCAACCCCATGGGCAGCAGCCCACCAGGCTCCTCTGTCCACGGGATTCTCCAGGCAAGAATACTGGAGTGGGTTGCCATTTCCTTCTCCCATGAAGCACTATACTGCTGTTAAAAAGAAAAGATGAAATAATTTTAGAACAATCATATGATATGACCCTAGTCTGTTTTTTATTTATTTTTATTTTTTTCCAATTTTATTGAGGTATAATTGGTCACTATGACCAATTTGTGAAAGGGAAAAATAAACACTGCATGTGAGTCTGATGAGCTTTCTAGAAACAAATTTTGCAGTATATCTCAAGAATACTAAAAATCTTAAAAGAGTTGACTCAATAATCCCTCTGGTAGGAATATATTTTAAATTTCCATTTAAAAATACATGTGTTCATGGGGAACACATGTATACCTGTGGCAGATTCATTTTGATATTTGGCAAAACTAATACAATTATGTAAAGTTTAAAAATAAAATAAAATTAAAAAAAATTCATACATAAATCTAAGTATTGTTCTTTGGAAAGACCACCTAAGAAGAATCATCTCTGAATGAAAAAACAAAGCTAAATGAGAATGAACACAAACGGTACTAACAAGGGGGAAAGTATGATAAACACAGGCATGGAGATTTTTATTTTTAAAAAGAAAACACTGCAAAAAATATAAAATCTGGATAAAAGAGATTAACTTTTTGGAAAACATAAATTATCAAAATTTACCTGAAAGGAATTTTAAAATCTAAACAATCATGTTAGAAAGTGGAAAAAGGTTTCACTACTGCTTCCAAAAATTCATCAATCAGGCACAAAAGCTTTGCAGGCAAATGTTTTCAAACTTTAAATGATCAGATGACCTAGCAGAAAAATTGAATGAAATTCTCTCTTAAACAGTAGGATTATTGGTGATTTTATTTTTATTAATTTTTATATTTGTTAGTGCTCTTTTCAAATATATTCTTGTATCATTAATATAATTAATACTGTATATTTTAATGCAATTAAAATTTATTAAACATTGGGATGAAAAGAAATCATGAAAGCGGAAATATGTCCTTTTTACTTTATGAAACCTTTGAAATCAGTGAAAGACAAATAAAATGAAAGTGGTATCAATTTGAGGATGTTGAGATAGTTAGGAAGAGAGGAAAACAGAAATGTAGCCTGCCCCTTAAAGCGAAGCTCCAGGACAGGCAAATCGGCCTCTTTCTCAGAAAGACTGGGGCTATGCTTCAGTCTGTGTGAGCATGCCCTGGGGTGGCGGTCTGCTGCTCTGAGCTCCAGAGACAGGTGGTCAGTGGGCACTCCCTGGGCTGCAGCCGCAAACCCCAGGGCTCTAGATGTGTGCAGAAGCTCCCTTCCGGGAGATACTGCCACTGTGGACTGTGTCAGGAAGAGCTGGAAGACAGTGCCCTCCACACCCCCCAGAAAACGAAAGAAGTCCAAAGTTAAAAATAAAAATGGCACCCATCAGCTTTAGCAAGACAGAGGAACAGCATGAAAATGGCCCCTGCCAGCACCCCTTCCCAGGAGAGCATCTCGACAGGCCTTGCCCTCCCCACTACCCCCAAGTCAACCTGCGATATTTTAAGATTAGCAAATAAATCTCTTTCACATAAAGTCTGAAAACTTTTCAACCACCGGGTGCTTCTGCCCTGAGCCCCGGAGCGGTTTAGCCCAAACATGCCCGCCCTTTGAAGGCTGCTTCTCAGCTCACACAGCCTTTTGGGTCTCGTGGTTTTCAAAGCCAGACGATTCAGGGGGGCTCATTTCTTAGATGCAGGTCTTAAAGGTCTGGAGTGCCTAAAGCAGGAGATGAACACTCTCTCCCACGCAGAAACTCAGATTCTGTAAGGTCAGGTTCTGCGAGGTCCCTCCAAATTGTGGGCTGCCACGCACGAGTGGGATTTAGGGCGAGACTCTGTCTCAGCCTTTCCTACCTGCCTGGACGTGTGCTGATATGAAGGAGTTGCTCAGATAATTTTCAGGTCATTTTCAGAGTGAACTGTACCCTCAGTAGCTGTAGGCTAAGTGTGTCCCTCGGAGGAAGTGAGTTGAAGCTTTTTCTATTCTGTCATTTGAACTGCCTTCCAGGACTCATTTTCCATAACTGGAAGTCTGGAAAGTCTAGGAATCTGGATGATTTTGCTCATCCCCACCCCTCCATCCCCGAACCCGCACCCTCCCTGCTCCCCTCCACCACCTCTGGCAACCATCAATCTGTTTTTAATATCCAGGAGCTCTCAGTTTTGTTTTTTTTTAAAGATCCGACATATAAATGAAATCATTCACTATTTGTTGATCTCTGTCTGATATATTCATTTAGCATAATGCCCTTGGGTTCATTTACCTTGTACCAACTGATATTTTCCTCTTTTTTAAGACTGAATAACATTCCATTGTGCATATATACATAAAAATCTCACATCTTTTTCATCCATTCATCCATCAATGGATGCTTAGGATGCTTCCATGTCTTGACTATTTTAAATAATGCTGCAATGAATGTGGTGGGTGCATACATATATCTCTTCAAATTAGATATTATAAAATTATATATATATAGTATTAAAGAAGAAACAAATTTATTGAAGCTATAAATTATAGCTGTATTCATGTTGAGTAAAAGGTATTTCAAATTTCACTTGTGGTTATCATCACACTCTATCAACCCAAGAACCTTTCAATAGAAGACTTCATGTCACAGTTCTTAGGCTAGTCTGCACCCCACAGCAATCAATTTATCAAATAAATACCCTTAACTCTCTCCAAATATTTCCTATCAATTTTAAATAACTTGCAAGTTTGGGTATTCTATTTTAGTTGTGAAACTCAGTTTGAAGAAAATTCCCTTTTCAGTAATTTATATTAAAAAATAGTAGAAAGTAAACTGAAATTTTCATTTCAATGCTTTCTCAGAATATAAACATCATTTTGATTAAATAAATACTATCTTCAGCCTGAATTCCACTGGATCCACAGCTCCTCAGATTAGTTCAATCCACAGCTGGCTATGGCCAAACGGGCCTGAGCCACCGGAAAATTGCTGACGGGTAATCTCCTGTGTGGCATCTATACTTATAACAACAGTTCCAATTACCACTCTTTCGTGAGCAACAGTTCACCTACCACTGCTTTCAGACATCATTTGCACTGAGTGCCTAGTGTAAAACGGAAATACGGGGGCCCTTTCAAAACTCATTAACAATGTGGCATAGCAATCAATTATACTAAGCGCAGGTCCCTTTTGACGTCCTGTTCCACTGGGCATGTTGCATGCCCCAAAAGCCAGCCTTGTCTTTTAGAAGATGTCATTAAAATTTCTCAGTCTAACTATTGGCTAAAAAAACTTTTTTTAAGCTTTTTATGTAATCATATTTAATTTCCTCAATGGGCAAAGTACACTAATGATCAATTTGGTTAAAACAAACAAGCAACAGAAAGAGGTCAAGCAAGTATTTGTTGTTATGTCAGCAACCAGCAACTATTGTTGCTCAATTCATCTAACATTGAGAGAAGGGAGAAAACAGGACACTGGCGAAGCTCCTTCTATGTTTCCAGCACAGATTTTTTAAATGGCTCCGACTTCACTCCAGCAACCAAGTAGGTGAACTGGAAAGATGGGGATGGTGGGGGGCTATGGACTTGAAGTTATCTCCTGGTTTCTAAAAAAACTTCAAAAGATTACATGAAAACATTTTACACGAGTTAAGTGGGGGCCAGAGTTCAGGTTCACTCAAGCCTGGGCATTATCCTGCGTCCTCCGGGACGAGTTTGGAGGGAGGGAGTCGGGGAGGGTGGGGATAGGGGGAAAGGCCTGTCCTTGACGTGGGGGGCGTCTTATCTTACGACAGGGGGCTGCGGGCTAAGTTGCTTCAGTCGTGTCTGATTCTTTACGATCCCATGGACTGTA
>NW_011494917.1:4850761-4859702 GCF_000754665.1 Bison bison bison | reverse complement strand
GCCGGGCACATCACTTCTGGTGCAGCTGCTTTTCCCGCCGCCACCGTAGGTGAGCCTGGTTTTGGGCAGAGGCCTGGTTGTCCTCGGGCCGCCGGGGTCTCGTGTTGCACGGGTGATACTGGGGGTTCCGGTGGGGACGGACTCTCCTGAGCCCTTGCGGCGGGTCGCGTGTGTGCGATCGCGGAGAACGCGGCCCGTGGGCTTGGCCGCAGAGAGCCGGAGCTGGAAGCCGAGTGAGGGTCGCTGGCCGGAGGACTTTGTACCCAGGCTCGGCGCCTTGTCCCAAACCCCTGTTCCCCACTAAGCCCCCAAGAATTGTAACTCCGGGCGCTCGGGCCTGCAGTCTCTTTCTTTGAGCAGCTGCTTGTTTCTCAAGGGCCCACTGCGTTTCCGTAGCTGTTTCTGTGTGAAATTGATGTGCACCCCACTCATGGAGGAAGCAGACCCTAGACGTTCGCAGTCCCCACGGGAGGGGGAACCCGCTTCTCTGCACGCAGTTGCAAGCTCTTGGGAAGTCCGATTGTGTTGTAAATGCGCTGTCAGAATTGTCTCGGAGCGTGGAGGTCATCTCTAATGGGGTGGTCAGGGGGACGACATTTGCAAGGACCTTGGAGGGCATTGGAGGTTGCAGAAATAATAGTGTGAGTAATCATAGCCAGCAGCGTTGTAAGTGCATGAATTAACAACCCTATCGCATTGGTCCTATTAATATCCCCATTTTATAGATGGGGAAATGAGGCATAGAAAGTTTGCCCCCAGACACTACCACGACCAGAATACTACCAGGAAGTAGTACCTAGAGAAGCCAGAATTTGAACCTGGAGCGTCTGGCTCCACAACCTGCTTTAAAATCACTGTACCATGGCCCCCAGTAGAAACATCCAGACTATACTAGACTGATTGAACTTGACTAAAATAAACAAGCCCAGAAAAATAGTGTGGGACCATTGAAGACAATTTAAGTTAAGGTGTCTGGAGTTCATGAATGCTCTTTTTTCCCCCAGGGTGGATTAAAAATTCTGTGGGCAAGCCATGTGAATTTTTATGAAGGAAAAGAGATTATGATTAGTACACAGTTAATAATATGACCGAAGTATATATGGCGTTTTATTCATCCTGCTCTTTTTGTCAGTTCATAGTCTGAATTTTGTGAACTTTTAATTGAATCAAACTTGAAAAAAATCGTACAGTTAATGCCAATGTCTTCTACTTCAGTGACATACTGGTTTTCAGCTACTGGCCTGATAGTTGGGTGGGATTAACTCTCTACACCTGTAGCAGGATCCTGGCTGTGGGCCAGCATTTGTCATCTGCTAGTTAATGTGAGCAAGCTAACCATGTTTTCAAATGGACAGACTATACTTAACACTATACAACTTAACACTATTGAACTATGCACTTAAAAATGGTTAAGACAGAAGACTTTATGTTTTTATCACAGTTTTAAAATAAAATTAAAAATACATTTAAATGATGAGTGATTCCAAGTAGACCATGTTAGACCTGACTGTGACTTGTGTAGGGCTCCACTGAGCAGTAAGGTAAATGGATTAAAGCCCTAGGCCTCTACTCAGGATCAGTTTTAGTGAGACATAAAAGAAGAAAACAGAGTAGGAAGCTAAGTTTTAATTTCTTGTATATAATTAGGATGGTAGTAAAGGGAATTCAAAGAGGGGATAACGTTAAGACATTACAAACAGAATTGGGTAAGATGGGCATAGATGAAAAGAGAGCAGAAAGAGGAATAGAAAAACGTGATTTGAAGGTAGGAGATTGAACTTAACTTCAGCTGTGTTGAGTTTTGCTAGCCAGAGGCACATCAGGTGAGATGGGTTCAACAGGAAATTTAAATTCTGGCACCAATGTTTGAGAACGATTGAGTGGAGAGAGGCAGATTTATATTCTTTCACACAAAAAATAGTTGAAACTTTGGGGATGGGAGTTAAGGAAAGAATGTAAACAAAAAAGGAAAGGAAGATGGGAGGAGAAACAAAGAATGGAAGAGAGCTCAGATCCTGTAATTTCGTTGAGGAAAAGAATTTTTATGAAGAAGTGCTGGAGAGCAGTGCCATAATTGGGTGATGTTGGGGAGACCTGTGCAGATCATTTAGAGCCAGTGGGATGGGGACACATTGCAGCCAGAGAAATGGATCAAAGTCCATGAGAGAATGGGAATGGAAATCCAGGTAGAGATAGGTAGAAAACTTTTGATGCTCAGGAGAAGAATGAAAGAATGGGTAAAATACAAAGAATACAGATTTCTGGAGATAGATAACATTTAGCCTCAATGAGTAAAGGGAACAAAAGTAAAATCTGACAGTTTGGCCTTTTGGAGGAGTACATGCTTTGTGAATAAAGACACCTTTCTCTTTAATAGTGTTTACCTAATCGGCGTTCCATGTGTTGATACCATGCAGTGAGAGAACCTTTTTCTCTGAAGATTGTTGAGGTACATCTTATTGACTTTCTAAGAAAATTGGCACTGTGGGTTTTTTTTTTGGGGGTAGGGGGGGTTGGTTTTTGTTTTGAGGTTTCAGAGAGGGGTGTTTTTATTATTCTGTCGCACTCTGTAATTTCATTTCTCCCCAAGATCTCTTCCTAGAACTGAAGTGAAGCGTCTGTCAGACAAATGTCGCTTCGTGTGCATCGCTGCACACATTTCTGTTGTTCCTGTGTTGCCCTCACTTCACCATCTTTCATAAGCCTAGTCAGTTTTCTCACCAGGTCATGTTTTCTAGCCAGTCAGCCCAGTGTCCTTAAGTTCTCATCTCTTCGCTTCTTTATCCTCCCTGCATGACAAGTTTGACCTGCAACTCAGGTGGATTTAGGCTTCCTCTTATCTTCCTCTGCTTTTCTAGTCTCTAGTCCTGTTTTCATCACTCTCAGCAGTTGATCATATCTCATACTTTCAAATTACGATTTAAAACTTTTTTTCTGTTTATTTAAAAAGAAAAAAGAAAGAAAATAAAAAAACCTTTCTTCATTGGAATCTTATTCCAGGAAAAGTTTTTAACCAAACACGAGGCCTTGTGGCAAAGTAGATATTAAGGTTACTTAGACTATGGGCCTAGGTAAAGCGACGATGCTGTTCCGTCAGCTGGCCTTCCCATTCTGCCACACCCAGGGTGGATGGTCATCTACCTTAAGAAAGGAAGGTAACTCTACTGAGAATGTATAGTGGAACTGTTACCTTTGTTGTAAAAAGTATGTCCCATTTATACATCATTTGGTCTTTTTTTCAGGATCATCTACCCTTTGGTACAGACCAAAAAGCAAGTAGTAATTGGACAGGTACATTAAACTTTATTTTTGATATATTACTTTTGAACTTGAATATAAATCTAGTAACTTGGCTTAAAATATGCTGTGTTTAGCTTAGGAAAATTTTAGTGAAAAGTGTAATCGCCTAGTATATCATATATCGAAGTATATCATATCTAGTTCTTAGCTTATGTCTTGATTTTTTTATTGAGCCTTTTTTCTTAATTCATAATTGAAGACAGTTTCTAAAATGGGTGGTTAGGGGGAAAAAGAACTTTAAAAGGTTTTAAAAAAAATTCATTCTACCAATTTAAAAAACAGTATTTTCACTTTGTCTTCTTTGCCCAAATGGAAAGTACTTGATTTTGAATTTTAATTAAAAAGAGCATTCAAAGAGTAGAAGAAATAGACCAGTGATGAGTTACTAAAATAGGTGAATAGCAAAGTATAAAAACAATAGAGGTAAAGATTAAGTTAATTTTAAAAATGTTCACATAATTGGTAGCTAGAAGTTTAAAAATGTATTCATTAATTCAACAAATAATTTTTAGATATCTTTCATGTACTAGATATATGCTCGGTGTACCATGTTTTGGGAAAGCAGATATAGTCCCTGCTAGGTCTAAAAAATAAAAATTCCTTGCAGAATAATTCCACCAGGTAAATTTTATTCTTTGATCTCATGTGCATATATTTTAAAAGTGTATTTCTGTCTCTTAATTCATTGTTTAAGATAGAGTAGTGAACAAGAATGGCTGGTTAATATTCAGTAACTAATAACATCATTTTTTTCTAAAATTGGCCTTTTGAAGATTAAAAGCATAAACCTTTGAATAGAAGGTAATTCCTCTGTGTGTAACTGTAATACCCTAATGCTATCAAATTGTCAATCTTTTCTGGGGGAAAAAAAAAGTTTTTTTTAAGAGTATTTAGAAACCCTCTGGTGAGGCAGGAAAGCAGAGCAGCAGAGGGGCTCTGAGGTCAGACTCTTTGGGTCACACCCCAGATTTCCAGCATGAAGCTCAGTGTTTGGATTTATCAAGGAGATTACCTAAAGGTAAGGTTGAAACTAATCTTTTACAAAGGCATTTCCCAAATAAGCTTTCCAAGATTCTTTTTACATGTCTTTTTAGAGTAACTGTAGCACAACAGCTGGATTAGCATGCAGTAGAGCATTTCACGGAGAGACCACCAGAGTGGTAATACCGGTTCCTGGGATCCGAGGATTTTTATATTTAGTGTGTATGATTTACTGATTTATAATAAGGAGAGAAAGGGAATCCTTCCTTGAGAAATACAGATCAGAATCAGTCTGGTTTTTCTTTGCTCAATGGGTGCTTAACCATACATAAAAGATGGTGTTCCAGTTTTTTGTGGGGGTTTTTATTGGTATTATTATTAAAAATTAATAATGTGTGGTATTTTAACATTTAAGTTTAAAATTATTCATGAAAACTTTAAGATGTTTTGGAGAGAAAAGAATTAACCAAACTTCAAAAATTTTTTCTGTCAAATTCCATAGACTGAGGAGACTGGTAGGCTACAGTCCATGGGGTCGCAAAGAGTCGGACACGACTGAGCGATTTTACTTTCACTTTTAATTCACTTAGGACAGCCGTATGTTTTACTTGCTGGTTTGTTTTAAAAGGAGAAATGTTGATCTGAAAGTTATACAGCACTTTCTCTGAAATACTCCGGTAGGATGAGTAATTTGACTTGGTTTAATGTATAGGAAAGTGCCTATGCTGTAAGTGTTGAATACATGTTCTTTCTTATTATTATCAAAACCATTACTGTTACATCATTTTCCTCCCATTTTCTTACCAGCCATAATCAGTCATACCATTGACTCTTTTGTTACAGTTCACAGCAAACTATTAACAATGTTTAATCTTCTTAGCTAAAGTAATCAGTTAATAACTTATTTGTATTCTCTCGCTTTCTTAAAGGAACTTGGGGCAGTCCACAGACATACACACCATGAAGCTTGTTAATAAGTAATGACATACCAGAGTACTTGTTTTCTAAAGTGAATATAACAACTCTAAGTGTACCTAATAAACTTAGTCACTTTCATAATACTATTTATCAGAAAATTAGCATGTGAAAAAAATTCGAGGTGGCAGACAGCCATATGTTTAGATACTTTATCTGAAAGCAGTTCTGTTGCAAATTTTTTAAGAGCTAATTCTCTGGAGATTGATGAGGTCCCTCTTCACTAGTAGGGGAAGAATGGCCCTGAAACAGGTTTCCAGCAGCAAGTGCTTTGGTGGACTGCAGAAAGTTTTTGAACATGACAGGTAAGTACAAAGAGGATACAATTTTAGATCTCTCTCTGCTTCCACCTACTTAAATCTTTAAATAAGCCCATGAAAGATCACGGTTGCATGAATAACTGTTCACATAGAAAACCTGTGGTTTTTATCAAATTTATCTTACCTAGTTTTGACATTGGTGATAGTAATAAGATATTTACTTGTAAATTACATATAAATTTCATATTTATACAAAAAGAATTAAGGGTGTGGTCCATTTCAGTGTCTGTGAGCAAACATGTAGGTTTAAGATCTTTAGATTTGTTATTTCATACATTTCTTTAGAAACAATTTTTCTTTTAAAAATTTTCGTGCTATATTGAGGGTATTACATTTATTCTTTTAATTCATTCTTCTCCAGATGACTGTGTACCATGTACAGCATAAGCTCAGGTTGATTAGTATGCTAAATTGGCCCTGTTCTTTCTTCAAGGGCTAGGAGCTATACCCTAAAATGTTGATGAGATCACTTATTCTGGACGTTAAATCACTTGTTTTACATTTCTTTGTGACTAACGAGGGGCAATTTTTTTTTTGATGTCTGTTAAAATTATAGTGTTGAACTGAAGTGCAAAATGAAATTTGCTGTCTATTTACCACCAAAGGCAGAAACTGGAAAATGCCCTGTGCTATATTGGCTGTCTGGTAAGTGTTATGCATTTGAGTTTTGTAAAGGGGTTTCTTTTTCTTTTTTCCTGGCTTATCTTACTCTTCCATCTTGACTTTTTGGTGTGTTTTCTTAACCATCTATAAAAAACTTTAGGAGCCTATAGTCTGCTCTTACTTTATCCTGAGAACAGTTTCAAACCTACTGAATTACATTTCTTTTATTACTTCTTTTTCATGTCTGTGTTGTTATTGTGTAATTGCTAAGTCATGTTGGACTCTTTTGCAACCCCATAGACTGTAGCCCGCCAGGCTCCTCTGTCCATGGGATCTCTGGGCAAGAATTCTGGAGTGGATTGCCATTTCCTTTTCCAGAGGATCTTCTCGACCCAGGGATCGAACCTGTGTCTCCTGCATTGGCAGGTTGATTCTTTACCACTGAGCCAACCAGGGAAATCTACTTCTTCTTCAGTTAGACCACATAATTTAGCAGAAAATATAAAGTTCTAGACTCATTGGCAAAAGCTTAGAAAACTTATTTAGTTTGTGCCTAAACCAAACATTTCTTAGACACTTTACCACTCAAATAGAACAATGTTAGGTAAAAGCAGGATACCTGTGATATGGTAATTAGGAACCACAGACAAGTAACTTCTTACAGCGTTCTCTAGAATGTTTGAATTGGACCCATATCTTCTCTGGCAACAGTCTGGAACATCCCAGAAGACTTCTTCTTAAACACTGGTGAATATCAGACTATCCAGTGGATTGTGAGAGCTCTTTCACAAGATCCTGGCATTTCATCTTTAGAAGCAAACATTTTAAGAGACTCATAGAAAACCAAATTATGTCATAGAGTTGTATTGTTGTTTCTTTAAAATTGCTTCTTATAACTTTGATTTACTAAATCCTCCCTTAATGTATGTTTTCTCACCAAATTATCAGTCTTTGAGAACTATATTTCATTTTAAAAGGTAAAAATTAAGTACCTACATAATTTTAACTGAGCTTCACTTTCACTTTTCACTTTCCTGCATTGGAGAAGGAAATGGCAACCCACTCCAGTGTTCTTGCCTGGAGAATCCCAGGGATGGGGGAGCCTGCTGGGCTGCCGTCTATGGGGTCACACAGAGTCAGACACAACTGAAGCGATTTAGCAGCAGTAGCAGTTCTCTTCTTAGTACACTGAGAAATTCAAAGATGATTAGTCTAAATTTTATTGCTGAGAACTACTTGTATATAAAAATATCTTAGTATTATGATGACCATAATATTATCTCACTGTGAACATTTATGCTTTGATGCAGGAATAGTATTAACATACTTGATAACACACCATTGGGATTGTCATAGCATTTGGTTTATGCACCATATTGCCATTCTACAGTTTGAAAAATTCTGAATTCCCAAACACATCTAGTCCAGAGGATTTCTGTAATTGAAATTGTAGTCCATGACTTTGAAAAGGCAGCTAAGGGATCATTTAACCTAAGACAATTCTTAGATTGATATTGTTACAAATTTTATGAGAAGAGAAATTTTAGTGTCTTTTTCAGCATGATTTCTTTAAAAAAAAAACAAAAAACAAAAAACCTTTTTAATAGTAAGTAAGGAGATCAGTCCTGGGTGTTCATTGGAAGGACTGATATTGAAGCTGAAACTCCAATACTTTGGCCACCTGATGCAAAGAGCTGACTCATTTGAAAAGACCCTGATGCTGGGAAAGATTGAGGGCAGGAGAAGGGGATGACAGAGAATGAGATGGTTGGATGGCATCACTAACTTGATGGACATGGGTTTGGGTGGACTCCGGGAGTTGGTGATGGACAGGGAGGCCTGGCGCGCTGCGGTTCATGGGGTCGCAAAGAGTCGGACACGACTGAGCAACTGAACTGAACTGAGCTTATTTTCTTGTGTTGTTAAATAAAGCTTATAAGCCGTTTACAGTATATCATGACATAACAATATTTTTGATCTTTAGGTTTAACTTGCACAGAACAAAATTTTATATCAAAATCTGGTTACCATCAAGCTGCTTCGGAACACGGCCTTGTCGTCATTGCCCCAGATACCAGCCCTCGTAAGTGTTCTTATTCCAGAGATCCTTTGTAAAAGTATAAATCTTTAAGACTAAGTTACAAGCAGAGTAACATGTACACAATTTATTTTGTATTTTTGCTATTTACTAATCTTTCAGGCAACATCATGACTCTAAAATACCATACTATGTATTTTCCTCACTGAATTTTACTAACAGTTTTGCTATTCCCATTTTATAGATTGACACTTTAAAACAGAGACTGAGCAACTCAATTAATCTTTATCATCTTGGCACTAGTACCAAAATAACTTACAATGCAGAGGAAATAATTTTTTGTTCCTTGGGTAGCCTGTCTTGTCATGTAGTAATTTTCTTATTTCTGTTAGTCATCAAGCAGTCATGCAGCTAAACAAATATTAGTTTTAATACAAGTGATTATAATGTATACGTTAGAGAAATGAAAATATCAGGTATTTGAGAATTCAATCCATCAGATAGTTGAAACTTGTTTTGTGACCCTGGAAGGGTCAGGAAATGGAATTTAAATGGAAGCTAAAACTATCTGGAAGTTGAATGACCGGCCTTGGGAAGCACTTCATTTCCTTTCACAGTCCCTATGATACAACAAGTAAAACATGTCTCACAGGAAATGTAATAAAATGTTTAATTCAGAAGGGCATCAAAAATATAAAATGTCTCCAAAATAAACTTTTAAAAT
>NW_011494917.1:4835514-4850661 GCF_000754665.1 Bison bison bison | reverse complement strand
TTTTAAGTAAAAACCATAAAAAATTCTTAATGATCATTAGTGGGAAAGTGCCATGTTCCTGGATGAGCAGAGACTCTTACAAAGAGGTCATTTCCATCCAATTACATATCACTGTGATTTTATTCGAAATCTCAGTGGTTGACTTGACTTTGCCAACAAAGGTCCGTCTAGTCAAGGCTCTGGTTTTTCCAGTGGTCATGTATGGATGTGAGAGTTGGGCTGTGAAGAAAGCTGAGCACCGAAGAATTGATGCTTTTGAACTGTGGTGTTGGAGAAGACTCTTGAAGTCCCTTGGACTGCAAGGAGATCCAACCTGTCCATTCTGAAGGAGATCAGCCCTGGCATTTCTTTGGAAGGAATGATGCTAAAGCTGAAACTGCAGTACTTTGGCCACCTCATGAGAAGAGTTGACTCATTGGAAAAGACTCTGATGCTGTGAGGGATTGGGGGCAGGAGGAAAAGGGGACGACAGAGGATGAGATGGCTGGATGGCGTCACCAACTCAATGGACGTGAGTTTGGGTGAACTCCGGGAGATGGTGATGGACAGGGAGGCCTGGCACACTGCGATTCATGGGGTCGCAAAGAGTCGGACACTACTGAGCAACTGAACTGAACTGATGATTTTATTCGAAATCCCAGTGGTTGACTTTAAACTGCATGCAAGTATATAAAATAAAACCTAATTAATTAAAAAAGAATGTAAGAAAATTCCACTGGCGGGATGGATAAATAGGAGAAACAGGATGGAATGATTCCAGAGTATATAAGAAGACATTTTCACTGTCAGCTCAAGATAGCGAATTGAGCACAAGTGTTTGTCCCCATTCTCTTCTGAGATCACAGTGGTACAGAGAAGCAAAGAAGTGTTGGGGTAGTGAGGAGGGTCATCAGAGAAGAAATTTCAACACATTTACGAAGGATAAAAAGAAGGTCGAAACCCTTTGACAGGTAAAACAGAGTGAGAATATGTTCAGAACACTTAGGATCTTCTAACATCAACAAAGAAAGACAGTGAATACCCCAGCCTGGAGGACCAGGTCCTCCTTTTCCTACCTCATTGTCTGGAACTAGTCTTAGGACCGCACTCGAGGGCAAGGACGTATGTGCGCCAAAAGGCCAGAGAGCTCACAGTGTTCAGTGAACAGCTCTGATGCAACTGAATATTCAGGTTCATTTTAAAGTGTATTATTAAACGGGGGCCATTACTAACAGAGAAGATGAAACCACGAGACTTTTCTTTAATTAGGTGGCTGCAATATTAAAGGAGAAGAGGACAGCTGGGACTTCGGCACTGGCGCTGGGTTTTATGTCGATGCTACTGAAGATCTTTGGAAAACTAACTATAGAATGTACTCTTACGTAACGAAGGAGGTAACTTAATTTACATTGTAATTATTAATCGATGAATGTGAAAGTTTGATTTTGGACACAAGGTCCTTCTAGTCTTTTAAACTAAGGTATGGTATTGTTGAATCTGTTTGGTATATGTGATATGATGTCCGACTCTATGCGGCCCGTGGACTGGCCCACCAGGCTGCTTAGTCAATGGAATTTTCCAGGCAAGAATACAGGAGTAGGTTGCCATTTCCTACTCCAGGGGATCTTCCCGACCCAGGGATTGAACCCACATCTCTTGCGTCTCCTGTGTTAGCCACCAGTGCCACCTGGGAAGCCTATTTAGTATATATTTACTAATTAACCTTTGTAAAGATTCCCAAGTTTACTGGTACTATACTCCTATTTTCTCAATAGGAGAATACTCTTATTTTCTACAATAGGAGTATTCTCCTATTCTCAATAGGAGAATACTCCTATTTTCTACAATAGGAGTATTCTAAATTCACTTAAGTACAATTTTAAGGAATTTAATAATTACTTTGATACCTGTTTACATTGACCAGGTTATACAAAGCAAATAGTATATGAAAACACTTCGCATTTCTCTGGTAGTTGGTTCATTCAGACATATTCACAGGGATTAATCATAATCAGAAAGGATAAGTGGTAAAGCATTGCTTCTATTAATAATATTTGTGTACAGTTTATGCATTTTTCTAAATTTTATATGATTTTAACAATGTCCACATCATAAAAATTCAGAACTAATAGTATAAAATTTTAATCATGTGTAATTCTGTCACCCCAGACAACTATATTTTGGTATATTCCAGACTTTGTTTTATGAGTAGTTTTCATATAATTGTGAAACATTTTTATCTTATTCTTTTTTAGTTATAGAAAACAAATATTTTATAATATTCTGATCTATTTGTAACATAATTTTAAGAATTGGATAGTATTCCATCATATGCCATGATTTACTTTTTTCTAATGGAGCTATTTATATGTTTACATATGTTTTTTACCATAATGTTTATTACTGCATTGATTATCTTTGTGTATAACTTTTTCTACCCATAAGAACTTTTCCTGTAGAATAGATTCCAGGAAGTGAAATTATTGGATCAAAGTTTAGAACATTTTGAAGTTTCTTTCTGCATTATCGTCTTAAATTTGCTTTCTAAGTGTGATGGATCATATATTCTCCAGTGATATATAATCATTGTCTATCCTGCATTTTTTAAAAATCTTTACGGTGTAAACCATTTTAAGACTGTGATTTGGAAGTATTGATTTTTTTTATACAACTTTGAAAGAGTCTAAACTTCCTTATCTCATATCTTCTGTCCCACCATTAAATTCTCTCTAGCTTCCCCAACTTGTAAATGACAATTTCCCAGTGGACCCCCAAAGGATGTCTGTTTTTGGCCACTCTATGGGAGGCCATGGAGCTCTGATTTGTGCTTTGAAGAATCCTGGAAAATACAAAGTAAGATTACCTAAGCTTCTAGTGACAGATATTTCTCTTGAATAATATAATATTAGGAACTTACAGAGATTGAAATTAGATACTGTTGTTTAGTATTGGAACTAAACTTTTCTAGTGTTAGGAATTTCAAGAGATTGTGGGGGAAGACTATTAAATTGACCATACAATATATGCTGCAGACTCAAAAGAATAGGCCTTGTATCCCAGTGTTTTCTCATTGGTCTGCTAGAGGTATTATCAAGAAATTTTCATTGCTTCTATTCAAACTATAGTTTTCTAGGCTCTTTTTTCCTAAAAGTTAGTCTTGACTAATGTTATTATGGCAGTATATTATCATTTACCTATATTTTTACCAAGAATATTCTCACATAAAGTTTACTCTGATTTTCCATTGTTTTAAGTGGAAAAACTGAGTAGAAATTCATCATAAACTTCATTTGTGCCTTATTTAATGAAAATGTAATGTACTGCTTGGTTGCTTTAGCAATTATATTTTATTAGCTCTTTGAATAGAACACAAAGGATGATGGGTCTTGGAGAGGCATATAATCTAAGCTCATAGTATAGCAGAAGAAAACTCATTCACAGGGACTTTCATGACAAGTCAGAGTTTTTAAGCAAGTTGCAAATATCTGTGCATAGTCAACTTACAAAAATATAACTTGTTTGTAAATTTTATTTTATTTTCGTGCCTTAAGTCTGTGTCAGCATTTGCTCCACTTTGCAACCCAGTGCTCTGTCGTTGGGGCAAAAAAGCCTTTACCGGATATTTGGGAACAGATCAAAGTAAATGGGAGGTAGGTACTGGATGGCTGTCTTAAACTCATTCATAAGTTTTCAAATTTGTTGAAAAGCTGCACTACAGACATTCTGTTCCTAACTTATTCAAGTAAGGATCCAGGGTCCCTTGCATTGCAAGCAGATTCTTTACCATCTGAGCCACCAGGGAAGCCCAAACATCCAGAGCTAAAACTAATTAACAAAAGTGAATACATATACCAATAACACCACCCATGAAGGATCTTTTTTAAATTGTATTGAATTATGGCAGATATTCTGAGGCTACATCTTTTTTCTGCTAATGATTAATTTATATGTTTATTTTCTAAATTAACATTATGAAAAATAGCCCCTATTACTAAATTTAGACTTATCTCTTAACTATGTGCTCGATTGTATGGTAAGAACCAGGAGGCCTGGGTTTTTATTTTGTGTATCTGTTTCAAAATCTAGTGTCTCTCAGGTTTAGATTTTTAATTCTAGGCTTAACAGCCTTTAAACATAGATACTGTGTATGTAATGTACATTTATGAGTCTATTTACAACAGCGAGATTGCTTTTTAAAGCATAAGAGCAGATGCTTCTAGATGAAAATAAACAGGCCCTTTTTTCCAAGACTGTGCAGAAATGGGCTATTTGAAAACTCCTGCCAAGAATTTGAATATTTTGCAAATGAGCTCATCACCATGTGCTTGTTAGCAAGTAGCAGATACTTGAGTTGGAGGGGGGGGGGTACCTTTTTTGTCTCATTGCTGTTTATTCAAAATCATTTACACATGGACCCCTATTTTACTTAAGTTTGGTCATTGAAATTCTAACAGAATTGGAAAGTTAATCTCTTAGTCACTAGATTAAAGTTTTGTTTTGCTTAGGCCTAGGTTTTCATTAGATTGGAGGAATGCCAAAAATTGTTACTATTAGTTACTTGGAGAACAAGGCATTGACAATGCTTGTGCATCAGTAGTTTGAGTTTTCACCATATGCAGTGTTTGTGTGGAGTTTTGAAATCTTCTGTTAAGAAGGTGATGATCCTTTCCTGCCCACAGGGGCCTTATGGTCTAATAGAAGATTTGAGTGAAAGACCAACTGATTGAGAGAAGTAGGGGAGGGGTAGCCTATAAAGGAACGTGTATCCTTTTTCTCCAAGTGGCAGTAGATTTTACTGTCTTAATTATGGGGTGTTTAGGCCAGCATTTAATTTACTCTTGGAAGAAGGAGGCTATGCAGAATTATGAACTCATAGAACTTTACACTAGTTGGACTTTGTATGTTTCCTTTCACTCTCCTTTTAAGACTAAAGAAAGCAAGTCTGAAAAAGCATGATACTTTAGAAGGGAAAATCTTTTGTTTGTCTTGATCAATGCATCAGTGTGGTTAGTGAATATACATGAGTGATCAGCATTTAAAGATGGATGGTAAAATAGAAAATTGTAACTAGTGACAGCTCCTCAGATACTAAATTTGAGTTGTTAACATGATTCAGATTATTCAAGTCTTCCTGAAAGTTCCTGGAGATGGTAGATATTTGGTGGTTTTCAGCAGATAGCAAAAGAGAGATTTATGTCTGGAATTAGTCAAAAAGCAGAAACAAAAATAGACTGCTTATTTGAAATAGTTAGAAGAAATAGTCAATTTGTGAAAGGATTTACAAAGGAAAAATATCAGGGTTTTTGAAGTTGAGAAGTGGTTAATAACCTTGATGATTTAGAAGAAAAAAGGTTACACAATGAAATACTTGAGATACAAAATCCTTGCTGTCGGTCTAAGACTGCTTGAAAGTAAGGAAGAGGCTGTAATGAGAATAGCATTCTGAAGACCTTATAAATAAAAACCAGACAAGCCAACTTAATCAGCCTTAGAGCTTGAATGACTTAAAATTTCTATTCGGTTCTAGTATAGGATATTCTGAAGAATATCTTTCTGGCGCTTGGGAATTTACTTTTCATTATTTCTCCTCTTTTTATAGGCTTATGATGCTACCTATCTTGTGAAGTCCTATCCAGGTCCTCAGCTGGATATACTAATTGATCAAGGGAAAGAGGACGAGTTCCTTTCCGACGGACAGTTACTGCCTGATAACTTCATAGCTGCCTGTACAGAAAAGAAAATCCCTGTTGTTTTCAGATTGCAAGAGGCAAGTACCAGGAAACCTTACCTTGCTCTAAATTCATTATTAAAAAAACAAGATTCCATAGTATTTTTTAAATTTTATTTTAGAATTTGAAAAGGTACCTCTAGTTAAGATATTTTCTAATAAGACAAAGTGAAAACCTTCCTATTAAGTCAATGATATCTAAGACCAGATTACAAAGAAATAGGAACGCTTTTGGCAGTGAAAAGGATTTACAATTTTCTGTCCTACTGTAAGATCAGTAAATAGCTCAAAGTTTGATGCTTGGGTGGTACTTAATCATCAACATCATCGGGTGTCTTTCTTTACACATGCAGCTGTTGTTGCAGTCAAATAAAAAGACAAGCTTACACCTTAATTACTCTTCTCTTTAGGTACACATCTTAGCCTCGGAAGCTGTGTATTGTCTGACACGCACATATGCACTATATGAGTTAGATACTAACCTATCTGTTGAGCTGCTTTCTCGTTGTTTGAGAACTATTACTGGATTTTGATTGGTTTGCAGATTTTCCTTTTTCCTTGGCTAAAATACTTTTGACTATTCACTACTCACCTAACTCTATGCTAATATAGTTATAATTAAAGAAATTCTGCCTTTATTTTTTAAAAAATTATATAATCACACACTTCAGAACATAATATAAACAAAATTTTTCTTTCAGGATGAAAAATGAACCCTGAAAATTATACATGGCCAGGCTTTTTAAAAAGATTTTTATTCATGTTTATGGGTAATATGCCATATGGATAATATGTTTATGGGTAATATTCCAGGCACATTGATCTAAAACTTATAATGATAAGTGTTATCTAGATCACTCCAGTGTTCTTGCCTGGAGAATCCCAGGGATGGGGGAGCCTGGTGGGCTGCCGTCTATGGGGTCGCACAGAGTCGGACACGACTGAAGCAACTTAGTAGTAGTAGTAGATCAATGTGTAAGCTTACAAAACTGTTTTCACAGCATTAACTCATTTTATCCTTATATGACCAGATGAGAGACCATTCCTATCCTGTCCACCTGTTTGGGTTTTTTTTTTACTTTTTTTCAGCTTTTTTTTTTTATTGTGGTAAAATAACCACAATACCACATAAAATTTACTACCTTAACTCTTTTTAAGTGCAATTTCAGTGGTGGTAAATACATTCATAATGCCCTGCAGCTTTCACCATCATTCCTGTCCACAATTCTTTTCATCTTGTAAAACTGCAACTCTGTTCCCATTAAGCACTAACCCCCCATCCCTCCCTGCCCCCAATCCTTAGCAGCCACCATTTTACTTCCTGTCTCTGTGACTGCCCTGAGGATTTCCCATAAGTGGGCTCATACAGTATTTGTCTTTTTGTGACTAGCTGATTTCACTTAGCATAGTCCTCTTAAGGTTCATCCATGTTGTATCATGTGCCAGAATTTTCTTCCTTTTTAAGGCTGAATAATATTTCATCCTATACATATACCAGATTTTGCTTATTCAGTCATCTGTCAGTGAACAATGTAGGTTGCTTCCAAGTCTTAGCTATTGTGAATAATGTTCCTATAAACAGGGATGTGTAAATGTTTCCTGAAGATTCTACTTTTATTTATTTTGGTTATTATACCCAGGAGTGGAATTGTTGGATCATGTGGTGATTCTGTTTTTAATTTTTTGAGGACACTTCATACTATATTCCATAGCAGCTATACCACCTTACATTCCCATCAGCAGTGCACAAGGGTTCTAATTTCTCCACATCCTCCCCAACATTCCTTTTTTCTTTCTTGTGACTATCCATCATTTAAAAATAGAATTTTTTATTAATAGATTAATTTGAACATTTATTATCAGAATTACATGTTTTAGATCAATGATCAACCTTGAGAAACTTTATTATAAAGATAACAGTGTGTTTAATTTTATTAACTCTAGCTGTAAGTGATAGAACAAAGCGTGTTTTTTCCCAAATGACTTGAACTTCTTGGCAGTAGTGCTGTTGGTTGCCTCTTCTGCGTCCCTTGAGTTTATGCCAGGAAATTTTGTTGTTACCACTAACAGCAAAGTTTCAGCCTTGCTACAAAGACTGAAAAATTTCTAGAGTTTGTTATATAAGCAGCAGGGTTAGAACACTGATGAAATTCTTGAGGGGAAAAAATAAGTCAATTTATTTATTTCTAAAATGCCTATATCCCAAGCAACTGAAAAACGTAGTTGTCTGTGCTTAGTGAAGAGTCAAGACAAAGCATTCCTTTTCCTTTTTTATTTAAAGATGAGAAAGCATTGAAATCATCAGTCACAATTTTTAGCTCAGGCCCAGTTTTCTGTCCACTTTCCTTCCAGCATGGGCAGTTTGAGGGAACTGCACAGTGTGGAGCAGATCACGTTTAGGTTTGTTATAGTTGAATGAGCAGCACAATGTTCATACCTCGGCAGTGGCTCCAGAGAGGCAACTTTGCAGAGTTTTAAGCCAACTTCGGTTGACTTCAGACTACCTCAGGTCTGAGGGACTTACTATCTGCTTTATCGTTAGGGTTTCCCAGGTGGCTCAGTGGTAAAGGATCCACCTGCCAATGCACGTAGACGCATAAGACACTGGGTCAATCCCTGGGTTGGGAAGATCCCCTGGAATAGGAAATGGCAACCCGCTCCAGTATTCTTGCCTGGAAAGCCTCATTGACAGAGGAGCTTGGTGGACTCAGTCTATGGGGTCGCAAAGAGTCAGACATGAATAAGCATACACGCATACCTATTTTCAATCGGGTCCATTTTTTTATCAGAAAACTGGCAGGTACCACTTGGTACTATGCTTTACAGGTTTTGTGGCCTAAAAATCATGGGCATATTTGACCTCTTAACAAGAGTTACATGGGTGCCAAGTGCTTGTCTCCTACTTTCTTTATGTAAAAACTCCTTCAGCTCTAAATTAACTGGGACTGGTCTAACCATTGAGTGATGTGAAACCAAATAATTCCAAGGCTCAGCCTTAATTTTGACAGCATTCCTGTCAGATTCACTTCTGCAGTTTGGCCACTGAAAATAGAAAACAGATGGCTTTTAAGTTTCTTTGATGATTTTAAAGTAGAACTCTTTATTAACTGGTCTACCCAAGATATGCTTTGCATACGGCTGGAAGTTAGAGATTGAGAACGTTTACTGATTCATCAAAACCTTAGGGATTTTACCTTGTTCCCTGAAATTCAGGTAATATTTTTTATTAGGCCCAGTTTTGTTTCTTCAATGCTTAGAAAAATTCATTTTTCTTCCAATCAGACCATTTGCTTGATCAGGTTAAACTTTCTTAGTCTCTTATCTTCCCTGGTTTATTCTCTTTTATATTTTAATTGCCTCTGGCAGGGTAAGGGCTGTCCTAAAAATTACCTGGTTTTTAACACCCTTAAGTTCTTCCATTCCTATTTTTAATTTCTTTTTCCCTTGAAAGGTACTTACTTTGTACTCAGAGGACACCTTCAGGAGGGTTGCTTCTCCTTTTGCCACTGATCACCTGTCACTGATTTTATTTAACCAGATAGAAATCTGTTTCAACTCAATTACATTTTCTCTCTGCAGCATGGTAGTTTTTAAAAGTTTACTGACGTTTTACCCAATTTGGTTTATTGCTGAGAGATGTCAGCATTTAATTAATTATTCCTTTTTCCTCAGCTGTAGTAGGCTTTTACTGCACAGGAGGTCAAATTCTTAATGTGATTTATCATGGCCCTGTTTAACTTCCCAGGATAGGGCATTTGGCTGTTCACATGTTCTTTCCCTGTATTGTTTACATGTGCTTATTTTGTATCTTAGCATTTCCTTATCGGTGGTAGTGTGTTTCCTTTGGGATTTGGAACTTCTTGCCTGTGTTCCTAAACTCTCTAAATTCTGAGTCTTTTATGTCCTTGTTGATAGGACCACATGTTTACTCTGTGCATTTAATTAATGTGTTGTTTCTTTTCTTTGCATATATTAATAGCAGCATCTAGAAACTAGGCTATGCAGAATGTTTCTTTTTTTTTTCTTTTTACATTTTTGCTATTCTTTTTTCAGTGAAAATATTGAAGTACAAGTGTAATAAGCTTTACTTTGATTAGAAACCGTTCACATATGGTGATAGTTTAATTATTTACAAGCAAATTAAGTGACATGCAAGATATATTTAATGTCCCTTTACTGACTTTTCTGAATGGTAGATAAACATCATCTCTCTGTTTTGTCTTCTAGGGTTATGATCACAGCTACTACTTTATTGCAACCTTTATCGCTGATCACATCAGACATCATGCAAAATATCTGAATGCATGAAAAACTTCAGATAAGAGAATCTCTTCAGGATTATAAAATTGTAATAAACAGAATTGCAAGGAAATAAGATTTTAAAACTTTGGATTTCATAATGCTAAAAATGCTTCATTCTGTAGTTGAATCACTCACTGAATAAATATATCAAATCTGCTTCTGATTTTTAAAGTTACTTTACCAGTGTTCACTTGGGAAATATTTGATACTTAACAGCTTTTTCAAGATCATTTGGAAATGATTCAGAGGCATAGGCTGTCTTTTTCCGTATTGTTTTGTATCTAGTGTCTAACAACTGCTTGGCTTCTAGTGGTCACTGAGTTGAATATTTGTTAGTTGGTGAATACAGAAATAGACTCAGAAAGATTAAGTGAATTTCCCATCATTACAGTTATTTGTGGGAGAGCTAAGATAGAAGTCAGATTCCAGAACCCAGTCAACTATATTTCTTATCTGTTGAGTCAAATGGATTTGTGGACATTGGTTTATGGACCTCTCTCAAGAGACAAGAATTAAATACTAGATTAGATCTGAAATTCGATAAGGAAACTTGTTTCATATGTTACTGTGAAAGATATTTTCCTTTAATTACATGGCAGAAATGTAGCTGATAAACTCGGCCAAGAAAAGTAATGATTCTCCTTGTAAGTACCAGAGTGTGTTCCTTCGAGAACTTAATGGACACACTTTTGAAACATGATAGGTGAATTCTGGTTGTTTTAAAAGAAATATATTTTTCTGTTAAAGAGCACAAAAGTTATACATTTTAAACATTCAAGAAGAGTGCATATTACATGGTAATAGAGGAAGACATCAGGTTTTTAAAATTATAAAATAAGTACTGTGTAAATGTGAATTAGACTAAACTTTTTAAAAATTATCACTATTTAAATATCAGTATTCAAGATTAAACCCTACAATGAACTACACCCAAATGGTTCTAAGTCTTAACAAATTTGTGTCCTCTAATAAGAAAAAAATTTTAATTCACAAATTTTTTCATGTAGATAATTCCTTTATAAAGAAAAATAATTGTATGATCCTATGATCTTTGTATTTGTTGAGGATTTAACCAAAGAAGCAGAACTATTGGTAGACATGTACATTAAAAGACATTTTAGAAGGAATTTGCTGTGTCATTGTGGGGGTTGGCCAACTGAGTCTGAAATCCCTGAGACTTGGAAGGGAAGGGAAGGGAGGGAAGTGCAAACAATGAAGTGCCAGCAGGAGGGGAATTTCAGGAGCAGGGACTCCATGGGCAGGGCTGAGGCCATTGTCCACAGCTGGAGTTTCTTCTCTCTCAGCTTCAGCCCTTAATCCTGCTTTTATATACCTTCTGAGTAAGGCCCACCAGATAATCCAGAATAATCTTCCTTATTCAAAGTCAGTTAATTCGGGAATTTGATCATGTCTGCAAAAATCCCTTCATAGCAATAGCTAGATTAGCGTTTAAGTGAATTACTAGGGACTATTATCTTACAAATTGTCACAACATTATAAAAAAATAATCACTTTGCTGTTTTGCAGGGTAAATGCAAAACATTCAAATACTCAGTAAATAATTGCCAACATATAGCCAATGGTAACCAGTAATGACAAAACCCTTCAATTACAATACAGAATTGACCATTAAGGATATATGGGGAGCCAGTAAATTGGAACTTGCTTTGATGTGTCACAAATACTGGCCGGGGGACGAATGAATGCTTATATATATATATATATATATAAGAATATTCTTATATACCTGTATGATGTTTCCCCTACCAGAAAAAAATCCCAGTCTCTCATATAATAAGGAACCATTTCCATGACTTTATAATAGCAAATAACCTAAAAATGAACTCCTAATACTAATTTTGTGTGCTTCTGACAGTCACCTGACAGAAGGAGGCAAAGGAATTGACTCATTTCCCGGATGACTGTAAATGTAAAAGCTCTCTTTAATCTCCCTTTAACGAAACAAAACAATACAGTAAAGCCACCATTACTAGTAGAGGCAAGCCATGAAATGGGTGGAGGTGCTTGCAGAATGGGTATCTGACAGAACCTGAATCTAGAATGTATAAAGAACTCCATAAATTAATTATTTAAAAGATAAGCCAACAGAAAAGTAGGCAAAATATTCGATTGGGTACTTATCAAAATGGGATGTAAGTATGATTAATAAATACATGAGAATGTGTTTAACTTCATAAGACCAGGGAGATGCAGACAATGAAGTGCCACTGTACACCTCCCTGAATGGCCAAAGTTGGGAGAAATCGCAAGTGTTGGCCTGGCGGTATGGTGGCCTGCTAATGGGAGTGTAGCTGGCAGAGTCTGCTGAGATCCAGCATAATGTCCAGTCATATCCAACTGTTCTCGAGCCCATGGACTGTGCACGCCAGTCTTCCCTGTCGTTCACTGACTCCCAGAGTTTGCTCAAACTCATGTCCATTGAGTCGATGATGCCATCCAACCATCTCATCCACTGTCGCCCCCTTCTCCTCCTGCCCTCAATCTTTCCCAACATCAGGGTCTTTTCCAGTGAGTCAGCTGTTTGTATCAGGTGGCCAAAGTACTGGAGCTTCAGCTTCAGCCTCAGTACTTCTAATGACTATTCAGGGTTGATTTCCTTTAGGATTGATTGGTTTGATCTCCTTGGTGTCCAAAGGATTCAAAGGGTCTTCTCCCAGGGGCCCCCCTGGTAGCTCAGGTGGTAAAGAATCTGCCTGCAATGCAGGAGATGCTGGTTCGAATCCTGGATCAGGAAGATCCCCTGGAGAAGGGATAGGCAACCCACTCTAGTACTCTGGCCTGGAGAATTCCACGGACAGAGGAGCCTAGCAGGCTACAGTCCATGGGGTCCCAAAGAGTCAGACATGACTGAGTGAACTTCACTTTCACTTTCTCCAGCACTACAATTCAGAAGCATCAGTTCTTCAGCACTCAGCCTTCTTTATGGTCCAACTCTCACATCTGTACATGCCTACTGAAAAAACCATAGCTTTGACTATATGGACTTTTGTCAGCAATGTGATGTCTCTGCCTCTTAATGTGCTGTCTAGGTTTGTCATAGCTTTTCTTCCAAGGAGCAAGCACCTTTTAATTTTGTGGCTCTAGTCACTGCCCTCAGTGATTTTGGAGCCCAAGAAACTAAAGTTTATCACTGTTTCCATTTTTTTTCCCATCTATTTGCCATGAAGTGATGGGACCACACGCTATGATATTAGTTTTTTGAAAGTTGAGTTTAAAGTCAACATAACGGCCCTTCCCAACAATCCCACCAGAGGTGTACCCAGCACAAACATGTATGTAAAACCTATATGGGAATGTTCGTAGTAGCACTGCTCATAATATCCCAAATCTGGAAAAAACCCAAATGCCCATCTACAATAGTATGCATAAAATCCATGTATTCATACAGTGGAATATTCTACAATGAGATAAACACATAAAATTAGATGCAGCAACACAGTCTCAAACATTAAACACAATCTTTTTTTTTTTTTTTGCCATACCACATGATATGGAGAAGGCAATGGCAACCCACTCCAGTACTCTTACCTGGAAAATCCCTTGGATGGAGGGGCCTGGTGGGCTGCAGTCCATGGGGTCGCTAGGAGTCGGACATGACTGATCAACTTCACTTTCACTTTTCACTTTCATGCATTGGAGAAGGAAATGGCAACCCACTCTAGTGTTCTTGCCTGGAGAATCCCAGGGACGGGGGAGCCTGGGCTGCCGTCTATGGGGTCACACAGAGTCGGACATGACTGAAGCAACTTACCAGCTTTCCAGCACATGATATATGGGATCTTAGTTCCCCAACCAAGGCTGGAACCAGTGCCCCCAGAAGTGGAAGTGCAGAGTCTTAACCACTGGACCACCAGGGAAATCCCTCAAACACAATCTTGAGTGGAAGAATCCAAGTACAAAATTATAAACTGTATATGTCATCATGTATCATTTCATATGAGAGTCCAAGCCAGGCAAATCTCATCTGTGGTGTTAGAAGTCAGGATGGGATTACTTCTAGCAGAAGGAGTATGGGGCCCTGGGCAGAGGTGGTTAGAGGGTAGCATACAAGGTCCTTCAGGGAACTAGAGATGCTCGCTTCATTTGGGTTAGTATATGAGCTTAGTATATGAGCATGTTTACTTGGCAAATTCATCAGGCCATACACTTAAGACTTATACACATTTTCATATGTGTTATACTTTAGTGCAGATTGTGTTAAAATCTCTTAAGTAGTCATGTTATAGAGATCATAAATATACTACTGCATGAAACAAAAGATTCTTGATGTTATACAAGAATGTTTATTTGGGAGAATACAGTTTTCAGTGGCCACATCATTTATGGAGTCAAATAATGTTATCTCACTTAGAAACCACTTAGAAGTGAAGGTGATGTGTGATGGCTTGTGAGCTCTCTGAATTTTGAATATGCAAGTGGAGCCCAGATAAAAATTATTTATTGAAATCTTACAGTGGAAAAATTCCAAACTGATTTAAAAATATTTTTAATATGTGTAATAAACTGTGACAAGTAGACATGAATTTTTGTTTTGAAGAGTTCATAAACATTTCAAATT
Source organism: Bison bison bison (assembly GCF_000754665.1). Classification (NCBI taxonomy): domain Eukaryota; kingdom Metazoa; phylum Chordata; class Mammalia; order Artiodactyla; family Bovidae; genus Bison; species Bison bison. The sequence goes on along the minus strand of NW_011494917.1, from coordinate 4,836,073 downwards.
ATCCAAACAGCTTTTTTATATATTCTCATCAGAAACAATGCTGTTCTTGTATTTGGCCCCAGTGAACATACACACTGGATGAGAGACAAGGTGGCTTTAGTTTTGATGGCTGCAGTCAACATTACTAACAAGAAATTTGTGCACATAGCATATTTTAAGTTGGAAAACATGAATTTTAAACACTAATGTTTAATAAATGTTGAAAGCCAGGAAGAAAAAACAGTGCTTACACCCATCCATGTCAACATCTTTATGAGTGTGTGTGTTTTTGGCTGTGCTGGGTCTTCATTGCAGCAAAAAGGCTTCTCCTTGTGGGGAGCAGGCTTCTCGAGTTGCAGCACACAGTCCTCTTGTTGCAGAGCACAGGCTTAGTTGCTCTGTGGCATCTGGGATCTTAGTTCCCCTGCTGCTGTTGCTGCTAAGTCGCTTCAGTTGTGTCCGACTCTATGCGATCCCATAGACGGCAGCCCACCAGGCTCCTCCATCCCTGGGATTCTCCAGGCAAGAATACTGGAGGGGGTTGCCATTTCCTTCTCCAATGCATGAAAGTGAAAAGTGA
>NW_011494917.1:4787275-4835414 GCF_000754665.1 Bison bison bison | reverse complement strand
CTGCAGCCTACCAGGCTCCTCTGTCCCTGGGACTTTCCAGGCAAGAGTACTGGAGTGGGGTGCCATCGCCTTCTCCTACCAGGGATCAAATCCACATCCCCTACATTGGAAGGTGGATTCTTAACCACTGGACCACCAGGGAAGTCCCATGCACTTCTCACTTCCTTTACAGCCCTGAGAATTTAAGTTCTGATTCAAAAACACTTTAAAGATAGAATTATTATAATGATACTTTCAGAAAAAAGTTAACCTGATATGTCTCCTGCTTCCATAAGGTGACTTGAGCAGCTCATTTCATCCTTATAAGTCTGATTCCTCATCTGAAAATGTGTAGACAACAGCCCCTTCACCCTCTAACTCACAGAACCGTGGAGCATAGGAAGATAATATACCCGTATGAAGTCACTCTCATCCCACCCAGATATTAGTAACAAATGCACTAGTGTCAGACGGAGAAGGCAATGGCACCCCACTCCAGTACTCTTGCCTGGAAAATCCCATGGACCAAGGAGCCTGGTGGGCTGCAGTCCATGAGGTCGCTAGGAGTCAGACACGACTGAGCGACTACACTTTCGCTTTTCACTTTCATGCATTGGAGAAGGAAATGGCAACCCACTCCAGTGTTCTTGCCTGGAGAATCCCATGGACCAAGGAGCCTGGTGGGCTGCAGTCCATGGGGTCACTAAGAGTCAGACATGACTGAGCGACTTCACTTTCGCTTTTCACTTTCATGCATTGGAGAAGGAAATGGCAACCCACTCCAGTGTTCTTGCCTGGAGAATCCCAGGGACGGGGGAGCCTGGTGGGCTGCCGTCTATGGGGTCGCACACAGTCGGACACGACTGAAGCGACTTAGCAGCAGCAGCAGTGTCAGAGGAGTCCTGAGTGAGATGTCCTTTCCTTAGAGATCACCCATAGGAATGTCACAGAGCTTCTGCCTTTGTTTATTTTCATTTCATTCCCTATTAAAATGTATATATTTTTCTATATGTCTTATAATATACATAATGCATTGGTAAATTAATATAGGCAACTGTAAATAATAGTTCATATGCTGAGGATGCCTATGCAAATATGAGACCCTCAGAAGTCCCCAGCTGCAACCTTGTGTGAAAAAAGAATTTGTGAGGACCAACACAGAATATCTGCTGTGCCATTAATTTGTTTTTCTAAAAATAAAATACCTCCCTCCAGGAAGACATAGTTTGTATACTTCTTCACCTCCTTCAGTAGTCCTGGCCAGTCCAGGAGAAAATGTCCTTTGGGTCTTAAGAGATAATAAAAGGAATTTGATTGTGTGTTCTGTTTGGCCTGATTCCAGGACTCCAATCCAAGGGCACTGATGCCTCCTTGCCTCTTTGGCATCAGGTGTCAGTCTTCTGCCACTGGTGATACCTGATGAGTGGCAGCAGGTGCCGATGAGAAGCCAGCTCTTTCCCTTTGGGACGATAGCAGCATGTCCTCAACCAGTTAAGTCAGTGAACATTTATCGTATTGGGTTTGTTGGACAAATTCAAATATGAATAGAAAACGTGCTCTGGAGGAGGGAACTGAGTGAGAACTTTTTTTTTTTTTTTTTCAAGATCGTATTTCAGAAATCTTTCTGAAATCTAGACAGGTGTCCGTGTGTGTTTTACCCCTGCATGCGGAGTTATAATATTGAGCTCAGGCTGCTCCAGTGGTGGATTCAAGATGCATTGCCTCTTTGGTCATTGCTGCATATGCACAATTTTTATTCTCAGAAGACTAAAACCTAGTCCTTCATGTTTTCTTCTAAAATCATTTCAGTAAAAACACTGCCACCTCGTGTTTTGATTAGGAGAAGCATGATAGACCATACACTGACAAAGTTTCCCAGAGTAAACAGCAAGTAATGGCACCCCACTCCAGTTCTTGCCTGGAGAATCCCATGGACGGGGGAGCCTGGTGGGCTGCTGTCTATGGGGTCACACAGAGTCGGACACGACTGAATCGACTTAGCAGCAGCAGCAGCAGCAACTCATTTTCTTATTTATATTCAAAGAAAACCTGACGGAGTATAGAAATTTCCTGTATTGATTGTAAAATAATGTAGCCCATCTCTTGCTGCATAGTGCAGAGAGGCTGTCCCAGCTGTTGAAATTATTTTTAAATATAGATTCTAAGGTAATTCTGCTAACAGCCCAGCTTTATTCAGTTAGTCTAATCTGGCTCATTGCACAAAGTCAAGGCAGAGGGATTATGTAGGTGCTTCTCACAGGGTTGCTGTGAGATTTACAATACAAACATTTAACAGGGCCGGTCAGGTCATAACTACTCAATTTTGGGTGCATGCTAAGTTGCTTCAGTCATGTCTGACTCTTTGTGATCTGTTGACTAGAGCCTGCCAGACTCCTCTGTGCATGGGATTCTCCAGGCAAGAATACTGGGGTGGGTTGCCATGCCCTCCTCCAGGGGATCTTCCCAACCCAGGAATCGAACCCGTGTCTCTTATGTCTCTTGCACTGGCAGGCAGGTTCTTTACCACCTGGGAAGCCCCAAGTACTCAATAAACTTCAGCTATTGTATTTAATTTTCTTCGTCACTTGGATCTGTGACTACTCTGGTTATTAAGATTTCTATAAGAGAACAAATAAATTATTGTGAGTCTTATTATGTCCCTTTCCCTGCTGAAATTATTATTTGCCTAATATGAGCTTGATAAAAGATGTTTATTGGGAAGCAAACCTTCAACTACAGCAGAATGGGTTCTTTTTTCAGGAGTACCAAGGAGGAAGACATCATCTGGAAGGGGAGGGGAAAGTTCACCGAAATGAAAGGCATTGACCGTCAGTCATCAAGCCTGGGTAGCACTCTGCAAAGTCAAGAAGAGATGAGAAGACATCTTAAGCCATATGTGTAGCCTAGGAAACAAAAACATCAGAGCCCCTGGTGGTAACGGGAAACTGGCGGGGCTGCGCCAAGTGATAAATTGCCAACAGGCTGGAAAGGCACGCATGGCATTGAAACCTGTGAACAAGTAACCGTGAGGCAGTGAAGGTGTTTCTGGTAGGGAAGAGACATGCTAAGACTTGTGCTTTTTTTCATATTATGATCACAGGAGAAGGTTGTAAAGATAAGGTAGACAGGGAGACCAAATGGACCACTGACTACTCATCTCAGAAAGAGTTAATGAGCTGGCACTAAGGTGGTAGGGGTGAAGAGGCGGTGCTGGGGCAGAGAGATGTTTCTGAGGAAGAATCTACATTGTTTAGTGACCAACTGAAAGGGCCAGGGACACGTCAGTGATGACCCTACCGTGTCTAGCCGGGGAGACTGGGAAGGTGAGGAAACCATTGAATCAGGAGATACATGAGAAGACGGAGGAGTTTTGGGGAGGTATTAATAGTAGGGAGTCCAATTTCAAATACATTAAGGTTGAAGAACCTCCAAGTGGATGACTTTCACAAGGACATTCAAGTGAAGATACTCAGAGCTGCATTATTCTGGATCTCAGAAGGGAAGCAGGACCTAGAATTGTGAAGATACGTAGATTTATACATCACTGCTGCTGTTGGAACCACCAGATAAATATCTTTCACATGAATGGAAGAGTGTCAACACTCCTTAAAAAAGAAGAAGAAGAAGAAGGTGGAGACTATGAAGAAAATGGAAAATGAACACTCTGAGAGAGAAAAATAGCACCAGGACAGAACTCCTGGGTTTCAAGTAGCAAGGGCTCAACATCCCAAATGCTACAAGAGAGTCAACCAGAACAAGGACTGAAAAGAGGCCACTGGATCAAGCGACTGGGGTGGGATCCATGACATTATTATGAGCGTTTTCAATGGAGTGGTGAGGACAAGAGGGAAAATGAATGGAAAGTGAGGGCGTTGGTTCATTGGTTCAACAAATGCTTATCAAGTGCCTACTAGATGTTAGACTGTCCCGGCCTCGTCCAGCGGGAAACAAAGACTCCTGTATTCATGGAGCTTGCACGCCAGCACTGTTCACAGAATACTCTTCAAAGAACATTCTCGAAGGGTCTGGGAGGACAAGAGACTGGACAGTTTTTTTGAGCAGAAAGGGTGGAATCAAGGGAATTGTTTCCCACAGGCTGGTGAGGCTGGAGTTTGTGGCTGAATCAAGAAAGATAGAGATAAGAGATTGGAGAAGATGCAAGGAGGAGGAAGTAAGAGAGAGAGACACAGAGACAGAGACCAATCACAGAGAGCCCCCCGCAGCTGTGGAGCCGGCATTTAACCTTCAAAGCGTGAGCAGTTATTTTCACCTCCAAGACAGGAAATGATTCGACAGCTCACATCTGATGGTCTTCATTTCCCCCGTAAATGAAGAGACAAGCCGAGAGCAGAGCAAAGGAGACTTGAGACCACAATTCGAAGAACAGAAGGGAAGTAGGAAGAGAGCCAAAGGACACAGCGTCAACACTATTTTCAAGCAGAGTTGTATTCAGCTAAGCAATAAATACGTGGTGTGTCTGCTACTCACGTCTACACATTCATCCTCAGCAGACGCTCCCCGGTGTCTTCCTCAGACAGAAGATGTGTCTTCCTTCTCTGTACCCAGCCCCCAGCTCTTGTGACTAGAGCAGATACTTATGTGGTGCTCACATTCCAAGAGATCAGATGCTTTCTTTTACCTCTCAAAGGAAAGCGAACGTTGTTAGGGAGCATCTACCGGCCAAGTGCTCGATTTTATTTACTTAGGTCTAGTCGCAGTGGGGAAAAGGCAGCTTACCCCTACCTACGCTTTCTCCCCAATCCCACCCCCACCTTACCCGATTTGATCCTGCAGAAATACCGAGTCAGCTGTCCTCTCTAAATCCTCAGCACTTTATTTTTCCATTAGTGTTGCTGTACCAATCAACCTTCAAGTCCAGCATTTCAAAAGCACAGAGGAGAGTCATAAGATGGATTTTCTACAGGCAACTACCTCCTGTTCCTTCAGTCTCATCACCTCTCTGAGTCAGAAAAGGCCTCTTTGCCCTCGGTCTGAGGACGTTCGTCTTGTCTTCTCAGTGACCTTGTGCTCAATGCGATGATCCTCATCTCCAGACCTGCCTGACAGGCCAGTGTCCTCCGTCCATTAAATGTGTACCTCTTAACACAAAGACTTTTTGGTTGAACACAGCTGTCCTGGATATATATTTACACAGATTTCAAGTACCACTTGCTGGAAGGTTCTCCTTAGCTATTCAGATGATTCTCCTCAACTGCCTTTTCCGAGTGATACTAATATAACTTTACTGGCTTTCCTTTTATTTATATTTGTGGAACACATACAAATCAATGTGTGGTCATTTTATTTTCAATTCGTGTCCTTATATTTCATGGTGTCTGTAAACGTCATAGAGTTGGATTTTTAACCTGCCTTTTAGCTATCTAGTTCTTTAGTATTTACTGTAATTGCTGATATATTTGGGTTTATTTCTACTCTGTTATTTAGGGCCACTCTGCTTATTCTGCTTCTTTTGCATCTTCTTCCCAATCCACTTCCTTCCTGTGACTTTTGGAAGAGATTTTTAACTTCATAGCTTCTTCTTTACTGATTTAAAAGCAATAAACTCTTTTCTTACATTAATATATCCATTAAATATAAATGTAAATATATACATCAATATATTTACATTTAACACAATTAAAAATAAATCAACATCTCTACCCTCCACCAAAGAAGTACAAGGAATTAAGAGTATTTGAACTTCCATAATGCCTTCCTGGCTTTTACAATAACCAGCTGGTACTTTCTTTCCACTGTCCTTTATTTAGCAACCTCCTACTCCAAATCAGACACCAGTGGTCATTGTCCTACGGCCAATGCTTATTCCAATGTGCTTACATAGTTTTATATTTATTTCTCAACCATACTTTTTTAAATTTTAGACCTTTCTTCTCCCTAAAATAATTAATTCAATGAAGGTGAATTGATGGTAATTCATTTTTTGTCTCAAGTTATGAATATTTATTTTCTCTTAGCACTTTAAAGAGGTTACTCACTGCCCATTGGCTTCTGATTGTACTATCAACAAGTCTATATTGTCCATCCAATTGGATTTCTCTTCTTTTTTTGTAGGTAAGCTGTCTTCACTTTTAGGATTGTCTTTGTCTTTACTTATCCTGCTTGAAATGCACTATGCTTTCTCCATCTGAGCATTCGAATGCTTTATCAATTCTGGAAGGTTCTCAATCACCATCTTTATATATTGCCTCTCTTATATCTATTCTCTTCTGAATACTAAGAGAATTTTTTTTTTAAATGTGGTTAAAAAAAAAAAGTTCAAATAGCCTCCTGACAGTTCAGATCAAGACTTGCCACCAGATAAGTTGCAGAAGAAGCTTTCAGGCTTCAAGTTTCAGAGCTAACTTTGTCACTTCGGATGGTAAACCCAGGCATGGTTGGGTATAATCCCGAGGAATTAGGGTCTTGGTGGTGGAAACCTTCCTTCAGTAAGAAACTGCTTTTTTATCTCCCTGGTATCCTGGAGTGTGACAAATCTGAAAAACTTTAAGTAAACATGCTTCATCTCGGGGTTTCCCACACTGTATCTGTGGTAAAAATTCAAATCTTAAACCTATGGAAGCTGAGAGCTGTAATGACAAAGTCACAGGAGATGATATTTCCCCATCTACTCTCAGTCAATAATGGCTAGTTTCCTTTGCAGATGGACACATTTTTTCCCCCTATCCTTTCCATGACGAGGCAACTTTATACAGATCCTAGCTTTGTGCAGAGATTTCACATCCAACTCAGGAATTACCCTTGAATGGGTCCATGTACTTATTTCTATCACAGAAGACCTATTAATAATATCTTTTCTTGGTCATCATCAACACGGACAAAAGATCCCAGTACAGCCGTGGCTTCACCTTTGTCTTATGACTCTGAGCTCCAGCTCTATGGATTTTCTTATTTTCTTATAATAATCACAGCACTTCAATGTGTATTATTTATTTTTTAAGCATTTCTAGGCATGTGGTTGGAGGAGGTTTTTCTGGGCTGTGCATACTTCAGCTCCCTCCAGCGAGCTTGACTGGGATAATTCTGAAGTGTGAGGTGTTCTACTGTCTGTCTGTCCTCAGTCACTTCAGTCACGTCTGACTCTTTGCCACCCTGTGTACTGTACTGCCAGGCTCCTCTGTCTATAGGATTCTCCAGACAAGAGTATTAAGAGTATGTTGTCATGTCCTCCTCCAGGGGATCTTCTCAGGGATTGAACCCGAGTCACTTACATCTCCTGCATTTGCAGGCAGGTTCGATCCCTAGGTCAGGAAGATCCCCTGTAGAAGAGAATGGCAACCCACTTTAGTATTCTTGCCTGGAGAATTCCATGAACAGACCATGGGGTCACAAAGAGTCAGACACAAGTGAGCAACTTTCACTTTCTGCTTCTTTTAGGTATTGCCTGCCTAATACCAGGTGCTTCTAGGAACTAGACATGCTTCTGGGTGCTTCCAGAGGAAGCCTCTAAAATATCCTGTTATGCCTATTAGAGACCATAGTTTCTAACATGGAACAATTCTATCCTGGAAAACGCATATGCTCCACCATTAACAAGGGCCGGGGTGGGGGCAGGGGAACCAGCATATAAGGTGGTACTCTGTAAAAACGCATAGGAATATCTCAAGGAAAATATTTTGAAAGTTTAACAGTTCCCTTAAGCTGGGATTACTGGTGACCTTCCCCAACATCTTTATACTTTCCAAACTTTATATGATGAACATGTATAACTTTGATAAACAGAGAGAAGAATCCCCAAATTTTAAAAAGTCGTAGCAATATTTTATTAAATTGGGAGAGAAAAATGGCAAGGAAAATGGAGATTTGTTCCTAGACCTCATGTCAAAGTGAGGTACGTGTCCCCTCAGTGTGCTTCTCTTATAAATCTTTTTTTCCTATTCTTGTTCTGACCTTAATCTGTCTTAGCTAGCTTTTGCACTGGTCCCAACAGGCTCAGCTTACCAGGTTTTATTTTATAAATATACTTTCTTTTGTATCTCCAAATATCTTAGGTATTGTCGAGAACTTTTTTTTTTAACTCCAGAAACCTCACCTGGGTTAGCTCTGCTGGGAAGTTCTTCTGTACGGTGAAAAGGACATAGGCCTGAGATGGCTGAATTTGACTTTGCCAGGCTCTCTCACCTGCTGTGACCTTGAATGAGTTATCTGAATACTCTGAGTCTCAGCTTCTCCTAGTTAATATGCACTCAAATGATTGCATGCAAAGCCATTGCCTCTTGAAAACATTCATGGGAGGTTTGCCAACTCAAGCTTCAGAAATACAGAACTCTTTACTACTGGATCAAGAAAGCAAAGAGCAGAGCTTTTTTGGTTACTTCTCCCTGCAGGTCAGTTTTATACTCTAGGTGTTTCCCAAGTTTCGTGTCTTCTGTCTTCAGTCACCAGGAAAGAATCTGAGTCCTGGAGGAGACTTATTAGTCAATTGTGAATAACGGGGCTGCTCCTGAACCAGGTGGGCAGCGTCGGGTAAGAACCACCAAGGACTGGGCAGTACGGTGGTTAGGGCTCTGTACTCCCGTTGCAGGGGCATGTGTTTGATCCTGGTCGGGAACTAAGATCCTGCATGTCACTTGGGTGAAGCCAAAAAAAAAACGAAACACAAAACCCTCACGGTATACAAGGCAAGGTTAGCTCCTAGAAGTATGTGGTATTAGGGGACAACCCTATGGGTGTCTGGGCTTCCCTCATAGCTCAGTTGGTAAAGAATCCGCCTGCAATACAGGAGACCCCAGTTCAATACCTGGGTTGTAAAGATCCGCTGGGGAAGGGATAGCCTAACCACTCCAGTCTTCTTGGGCTTCCCTTGTGGCTCAGCTGGTAAAGAATCCACCTGTAGTCCGGGAGACCTGGGTTCAATCCCTGGGTTGGGAAGATCCCCTGGAGAAGGCTACCCACTCCAGTATTCTGGCCTGGAGAATACCATGGACTGTAGATCCCATGGGGTCGCAAAGAGTCAGACACAACTGAGCGACTTTCATTTCACCATGGGTGTCTACTGCAAGTCCTTTCCTTGTTGCATTTTGGTAAGAGATTTTAAGATAATATATGTAAAATTCATTGATTCTTCTAACTGACATCTCTCCAATGCCTACTGCATGATAAGCACTGTACTGGGCAATGGAGAACCAGCAAAGAACCAAATAGACAAGCAGCCGTGTTTTAATAGAGCTTATAGTTCAGAACCTTTACCAACAAAGGTCTCTCTAGTCAAAGCTATGGTTTTTCCAGTGGTCATGTATGGATGTGAGAGTTGGACTATAAAGAAAGCTGAGCGCTGAAGAATTAATGCTTTCAAACTGTGGTGTTGGAGAAGACTCTTGATAGTCTGTTGGACTGCAAGGAAATCCAATCAGTCCATCCTAAAGAAGATCCGTCCTGAATATTCATTGAAAGGACTGATGCTGAAGCTGAACCTCCAATACTTTGGCCACCTGATGTGAAGAACCGACTCACTGGAAAAGCCCCTGATGCTGGGAAAGATTGAAGGCAGGAGGAGAAGGGGACGACAGAGGATGAGACGTTTGGATGGCATCACAGACTCAATGGACATCAGTTTGAGCAAGCTCTGGGAGTTGGTGATGGACAGGGAGGCCTGGCGTGCTGACCATGGGGTCGCAAAGAGTTGGACACGACTGAGCGACTGAACTGAAAGTTCAGAAAAAATTCTGGACTCACAGGAACCACTCCATAAATTCTGGCCATTTAGGTGGCCCATTAGCATGAGTGTGGGAAGTAGAGAGAGCTCTTTAGAGGGGAATCCTGCCTTACCCACAGCCAACGGGACCTGATCTCTGCTAGCTGACCTCCAGTGGAAGACAGAAGATTAGATAACCAGTCCCACTGGTGTCATTGCTGCCTAATACTCACCCCAGGAGAAACCAGGAAGTGCTCAGATACAGCAGGTGACTAGAACTCAGTCTCTGGGACAGTCCCCAGCTGCGGTCAGTGCCGTGTGGCTGAACTGCATGGGTGACCCTAATGCAAACATGCCCTGCCAGGCTCCCCCCAGTGCTCCCACTTCCATCCTTCCCCTTGCCCTTCACACATTCCCAGTCATTCCAATCAACTTACAATGCAAAGCATCTGCAAGGCACTGGACTCCTGTAATGTGCAGGAGACCAAGATGGCTACGCTTTGGGTACAGTCGCAGCACTTGCAGTCAAGAGCCTCACAGGCCGGGCATAGCTCTTCCTGACTCGGTAGATACGGTCCCAGCCGTTCCTGCTCAGGCTGGGGTCTCAGCTCTTGTGTGTGGGTTGGAGCAAGAAAGCAGAAATGATCTGTCCCTGTTTTCCCCTGAATCCCTCAAAACAGCTGCTCTTCTCCCAGAGGGAGGCTGGACGTGTGGGGAAAATGGTAACACCAACCTGGACTCATGGGAGGTGAAATCAGAAGTCACTGAGCTCCCTGAGGGTCGGACTCCTCAGTAGACAGTTGGGAGGGAGGACCAGACCCCAGGATTTCACAGCAAGCACCACAGAACCTTCAGATTTCCTCACGGACACTTCTGGGGCCACTACCCAAGGGACGAGTGGAGAGGTCTGATGTACACGTGGACTCCAACTGCCCTCCCTCACCAACCCCTCCAATCATAGCAACTCTGCTTTTGAGTGCTCATGTTCTGTGTGTTCCGGGGATCTTAGTTTGAATAAAAACTGTCCTATCCTATATACGCATATTATTTTTATATTTCACAATACACAACATAAAAACATATACACTAGATGATTGACACAATCTGTTTCATCAGTGACACTCTACGTATGATTTCTTTTCTGCATCTGATGGGGAAGTCAATCAGAAGATAGTCTGTACAGATTCAAAGTTTTAATGGCTGTTAAGTCATAAAAGGAAGGATATTTGCACTGTGCATATTCTGTCCACTTAGGGCACTGTCGGCCGGTCATGCACATCTTATTGCACGTGTAAGCAATGGACAAAGATCTTGAAGACATCTCAGCCACACAAAGGATTCCATTTTGAAGAAAAAAAAAAAAAAGCGCATTTTATAAAATATTGAAGCCATCCATATTATACAGCCAACTGCAAGAAAATACTGAAAATTAGTATCAAAAGAAATATTTTAATTCTGAAAAAAAATCTTTCAAAACAAGGATTACAGAGTTTCATATTGCCATATATACATGTAAAAAAAAATATTTCAGGACCCTGCATTCTCAATGCCCATCAAGGTGCAGCCATCTGAATTCCTATTTCTATCATCAACCTTTGACTGTGGCTAACATTGAATACGCTCTTTGTTCAAAGTGTTTTCTTTTTTTTTACATTGTTATGCTATTTGACAAAACAGGTATTTGTGCAGTACAGGAAAACATTAAAATATATTTTCAATTAGGTTAAAGTGCACAGTACATTTGACAGGAAGTAACTGCTAGCTGCCAATCCAAACGACTGTTTTCAGCGTCCCCTCCCCCCTTGCCCAGACGGGAGGGCAGCCCTGGCATTGGCTGATGTAAGTCTGTGTTCAACGCACACTGTCCTCCTGGTCTCTTTGTGTTCACATCTGTCTTACAGCTTGTGGCTGCCGCTGCTCTAAAAACTCAACAATGGCTTTTCACAGAGGCAAAGATGCAGTCAGCATTCACAAGACTTGGAAAGACGAATTCCTGGGAAATCTGTACCTGCAGGGTGAGTGCACATGCTTGTAACTGCCTAAAATAGGCTATGTGTCTGTGAAGTCTTACGTGACTCCCTCAGACCAACACGGATCCCTCTCCTTTGCTGGGTTTTCTCAAGTCATTGTTTTGTTTGAACTTGCTCCCTCCTGGGCCCTTCAGGCTCACAAATACTACTTACTTCACCTTCTCCTGTGCCCACCTTGGCGTTGCATCCATCTGCCCCACCAATTCACTGACTCACGTCTGAGGTTTCACACCAGGCACTGTGAGTCTTACAGTGTTTTATGGGCTACTCTGAAAGCCACCAGCTAAGCTGCAATAAAATAAGCACGTCTACATCTCAGAATTGTTGCCTCTTTTAAAACGGGCAGCTGTGGAAAGTGCTGGTTTCCTGACCTAGGTCCTGTATCTCAAGTTCTTTCTGAATCACTTTTCAATGAAGCTGACCTTAAAACACTTTGGTTACAGAATCATCTTTTCCTCCTCTCCCCTCTCCTACACCACTTCCTTATTACCTACCTTCGGTGCTAGACTTCTACCCAGGTTACAGTGCAAAATCACACGACAAGACACACGAGGCCAACACTCGTCACTTCTTTGTGTTAAAACGTGAATGTTTTGTGCATAGCAAAATAAGTATGAACCCAAAAAAAGAATTGTTCACATTTTTATATTCAAGTTTAATATGTCTTTTTTCCATCACGGCTATTTACAAATAACTTTGGGGTGCTCTCTCGATTTCAGTCAGTTCATTATATCAAGGGACAACAGGGCTGCTGGAATGTAGGAAGCTGGATGGAATGCAGAAATATAAATAAGACCAATGTTCCATAAACCAAAGTGTAAATAATGGCTCCCCAGAAAAGTTTTTGTCACAGAAGCACCTGTTTTTTTTTGCTTAAATTTTTTTTTGAGTCATATACATCAGAAAACATGACTATGGAGACCTAGAACTACCTGCACACCAAAGAGGATAGAAAATAACTCAATATTTATAATATTAAAATAAAGTGTTTAACCACAAAAAAGCAGTAATAAAATAGTTTCCTAGTTTACAATTTGCATCCAAAGGATGAATAACAACTCACTAATAAATAATATTTATATAAATATTTTGTATGTCGAAAATAGTTTTTTGTTTTTTTTAAAGGCAATGGTCTCAAGAAACTTCTTGAAAAATTTGGTGGCGAAAAACCTGATTGAGTTTCATTCCCTCCACCCCCCTCCCCCACGAAATATACAATGTGTTTGGTTTTAATAAAAACAAATGCATCTTGCCGCAAAACGGTTGTGCTCGGTGTTTTGGTAATGGCAGTGGGTGAGCATGGAAGGGAGGAAGGAGGCTGCAGAAGGCGTTGATGTGCTGCTCCGCTCTTCACAACCAGCTCCCTCATGGGCTTTAGGTAATTACTTGTCTCACCTTAATGTCGGAGTCAGTTACGAAAGGTAGGAAATCTTCTCTCATGTCCTTCCGTCAATTCAACTCGAGTTGGGGAACTGACGAGCAGGGAGTGGGAGGGTGGAGGGGACAGGTGCTGAGAGCACAGTCCAGGGTCTCTGACTGGAAGAGCGTCTGAGCCGACCAGAGAGAGGAGTCGGTCTCATGTGAACAGAGCCTTCGCTACAGTCACATCTAGCAATGCTTGAACAGTAATGCCCACTTTGACCAGGCCTTTCTCTTCAAGAATGTGATGGGGTAGACACAGTTTTTCCTAAAAGGAAGAAGAACAAAGCATTGATTTTTAGATGACTGGAATCTAAGGATAAAACCTCGAGACACCACTGATAGGAGTTAAGTCGAGCTCTGTTGTCTGCCTATTTGATCACCTCAGACTGTGCTTTCTTCCTAGCTTTCAACCATTACAAAGACCTGTTCTGTGTTGGCAAAGAAAACAATGATTTTTTCCACAAGTGAGGGTTGCTCTAGAAAGACTTCCAGTCATCCTGAAATGTGCAAAAGATCTAAACATTAAAAAAAACCCTTGACACTAAATAACTGAGCTACATACAGTTGGAAACCACCCACCAGGAATATATTAGCTTATATTCTTACAAAGCAAAGTTGCAGACAGCCTCTCACACATTTTAAGAGAACTTGAATACTCATTTATACAGACCACACAAGGTTCTACTGACCATAAACCTTTACGAATCTTTTTTTAAACTGGCCATTAGTCTTGAGTTAGTTCATTTTATTTCCCATGATCTCTGGAATGGAGGCATCTTTTCTCAGTTTGCAAACAGCCTTATAAATAAGTAATTTTAACCGCAGCCTTTAATAGCCTCCTTTTCAAGACTCTTTTATAAAACCGTCAAAGACACAAATGTCCTGCTACTTTCTCGCGCTGTATTTTTGCTCTTGGGAAATGTCCAGCACATACTATTCAAGAAAGATAATCAAGGCGACTCACTCCCTGTGTGTGGCACCCTGCATGCTCAACTGACGGTTTACAAAAGAGCGAAGACAAAGTAATTTTACACTTCTGTTGTCTGACCCTGGGCTAATACCATACAAGGGAATCTCCTTCCAGAGACTGTCTGCTTGAGAGGGAAATGACTCCACAGCAAACTCTCCCTCTCGTGTACCCGAAGATGGTGTGCTCTCCACAGTCCAGTAACCACTTTTTCCCCCAAACTGGAGTATCATTGCATTACAGTGTCGTGTTGGTTTCTGCTGTACAACAGAGAGAATCTGCTGTATGTCTGTGTATATAGCCCCTCCTCCCACCCTCTAGGTCACCACAGAGCACCAAGCTGAGCTCCTCATGCTATACGGCAGACTCTCACTCGCTATTTTACACATGGTAGTGTTTATACGTCAACCCTAATCTCCCAATTCATCCCACTCTTCCCTTCCACGCAGTGTTCTCATGTCCCTTCTCTGTGTCTATGTCTTTATTCCTGCCCTGCAATTAATAGGTTCATCTGTACCACTTTTCTGTATTTCACATATATGCATTAATATATGCATATTATTGTTTTTTTCCTTTCTCAGTGGCCACCGTTTTTAAGAAGAGTTGAGATGAAAGCTGCATTAAGCTCCAGGTGGTGGACGCAGTGTTTAACTTGAAGCCAACTGGGGTCACTGGTCAGAACTGCTTCCTTTCACGTGACTCTTGCTGGAGGAACCAGATCTTCCTGTTGCCTCAGTGCAGGAATCTCCATAAGTTATCCCAAGTACAGGCATTCTGCTCTTAAAAAGATCTTTAAAAGACACATGCAAGAACCTGTTCCACAACCTCGAAATGTCTGTAGATTCTAATCTCGCAGTCTTAGCATCCCCTATCCCTCCCACTTCCCCAACTTATAGACTTCAGAGTGTTTCAAACTCTGACTCCGGGCCTTAAGTAATGGCCATTTGTCAATATAAAACAGCTGATTCTTTTAAACACAGTTTGAACAGTTATTTCAAGTGGCTGCTGCTGCTGCTAAGGCACTTCAGTCGTGTCCAACTCTGTGTGACCCCATAGACAGCAGCCCACCAGGCTCCCCCAGCCCTGGGATTCTCCAGGCAAGAACACTGGAGTGGGGTGTCATTTCCTTCTCCAGTGCATGAAAGTGAAAAGTGAAAGGGAAGTAGCTCAGTCGCAACCCCATGGACTGCAGCCCACTAGGCTCCGTCCATGGGATTTTCCAGGCAAGAGTACTGGAGTAGGGTGCCATCGCCTTCTCCGTTTCAAGTGGCTGGTGTGTATCAAACAGGATTATCTTGTCATCAATGGTGTGTTCGGTGGAGAGGCAAGCTTATGCTGCTCGCCAACTTAGTAGCCAAATGTCAACTTGAGAAAGAATAGGAGGTTCCGTCCAAGTTATGAACTGGGCCCCAGGCCACAGGGGCTTCCTCCTTGTGCTACAGCCTGAGGTCAGTGTGTACCCAACACCTGTTTGCCATGGCTTGTGAATCTCATTTCATTGCTAAGACTAATACCACAGGGACAGGAATGTATTTTCCTCATTCTTATGGTTTCCACAGAATCCAAGTAGGAAATTATAAATGCCTACTAACTATGGTTAAGCTCCTGGTCCAAGGAATTCCTTGGGGAAAAAAAAGAAATCTTCACTTTATACCAGATGCCAAGAACAATTTGAGATGAATTGAAGTTAAAAAGAAAATCCCCAAACACCCCTTCCAATCAAATATAGGTATGTATTTAATATTTTCTCTGAAAAACAGATGGGGATGAATATGTGATATCAAAATTACAAAAGATAAAAACAATTGATCACCTGAAAGTGTAAAGCTCCTGTGTATCAAAAAACAAACACTCAATTTAAAGATAAACCACCACTCAGTTTAAAGATAAACAACTAAAAAAATCAGCTGTATCAAATTACAAAGGGATTATATTGACACATAAGCTCAACAAATCATTGCAAAAAAAACACTAAGAAATCAATAGAGCTCTGAGGAAGGAACATGAATAGAAGTTTAAAAACGAGGGATTTGCCCAAGGCATTTTGAACAAGATATTTTGCATCTTGACCTCAGCGTTCACCTATGTGTAGCAGCAAACATTCTTGAATTCTACAACTAATAGGTGGACAAAGCCTAACCTCTGTGTGCAACATGGCTTTGACAGGGCTGTCCTGAGTCCTGCTTGAGCTGTATGTCTCCATCAGTGACTGCCCAGTCCCACCGATTAGTGATGGCTCCAGTGGTCTGCAGAGTTGAGTTTCCAAAATAGAAGTCATGCTTGGGCAGGGCTGGGGCTCCAGGGAAACAGGATGGCAAGATATGAGGCCTTGGCTGCCTGCTGACAGGACACTGGAGTTGTCACATACCAAGTGAGCTCAAAGTCCTCCCACAGAGTTCCAGATTCTCCCTTCCACCCTTGCAGCTGGTGACAAGGAGCAAACAGCATATATAAAAGGTACCCCTTGCATCCTTTCTGGCTTTCTCTTTGCATTTAGACTTCCTAAGAATCCCCGAGGTGTCCTCAGATTACATTATGGGGTTGGAGGTACCTAGGAAGACAAGCATCAGATCATAGAAACCTTATAAAAACAATCAGAAGTTGTAGTTATTCTAGTACAGGACCAGGAGGACATCTCTGATGGGAATTACAACCTGAGGTGCTGGTTGACAGGACGAGTCTGCCAGAAACACAGAGGCGCTTCAGGGGTGGCCAGAGGCCATTTCTGTAACTCGAGTCCTGTCATTGCATATCCCACAAGGAGGGAATCCCTATAGAAGTTGTGATGGGAAGGAACTGCTGTGAATTTACAGCTGGATGGGAAATGATTTTACCTCACCTGTGTAATAAACTTAGAGAGGTGAACATTTACACTGGGTTTAAATGCACAAAAAAATCTCCTTGTTAGAGGAGATGAGTGATTTCCATTGAGAATGTAGTAGTAGACTGCTCTCCTTTGCTGTTTCTTTTTAAAGCACAGAGCAGAATCATAAAACTCTGAAGAACTCGTCCTATCCTTTGCACTGTTTCTCCAATCGTGAAACAATTATTCACTCTTATCCCTTCACCCATCCCTCTTCTGAGCCACAACAAGTAGGGCTGAAAAAGGCAGGCGAGCCATAAAGATTCAACTCCAACTCTGCAAGCCTTCTGGGGTACCTCCTATAGGTCTGGTCCCAATGCTATAGATTTACGTTGCTTTTTTCCTTTCTTCTTTTTGACAACTCTGAGAGGTATTGGGTTTTTCTGTAACATCATATGGGAAAACCTGAATGAACTTTTTGGCCAATCCAATAAACAGAGTATTCTGTTTTAGAGAGGAGAAAACGGAGATGTAGAGAGCTTAACTTCGCTACAGTCACACAGTAGGTAAAGTAGGATTTGAACTTGTGTCTCATCTTACAGCAGCAGCCCCTTCCACGACATCATGTTGCTTCCTGCGAGGTCCTTGACTGAGAAATGAGTACGTTCCTTCTGTGTCCGGAAGACAGGAAAACGGCCCCTGGCCCCTTGGAGTTCTCTCTAGGTAAGTCCCACCAAATTCAGCATCAGGTGGGCATGAGAGAACCCTCAACACAGGAAAGGCGTTAGCTCTGCTGGTTAGCTCACTCAGTTTCCTTTGTAGTGAGGGACAGACGTCTTGTTCTTGCAGAAAATGCCTCGTGGGAGCAGGCGGATCACTGTCCCTGCCTGACTCTCCCCTTTCTCTAGTTTCTTATGCTCCCCAAGAAGCACGCTGCCTCCTGCCAGGCTACCCACTAGACAAAATGAAGTCACCCAGGCAGCACATTTCATGTGGTTCAGTCTGTTGTCTAAAATGCAAAGTCCTGGTCCTAAACTGATTGAACCTTGAAACTGTCTGCATGGGAAAGAGAACTTCAGTTCCTGCTCTGCCACATGAGAACTCAGGGGCTGCTTCCTCCGATGCGAAATACAAATCATGTCAACCTCTTCTAGACCAGGAGAATTTGTCAAATCTTCATTTGGTTCTCTGTTTTCCAGCCCAGCTACTGTCTAGAATATTTGTTTTCTATACATATCTACCCCTTCTCTCACCCTTCTAAACCATACCCCCTTCACCTGGCTATTCCTACACATCGTTAAGGCTTCAGTGTAAACATCATGGTTCTAGAAAGGCTTCAAAGACCACACACTCTCATGAGGGTCAGTCCTGATTGTCCATGTGTTTCACATAGAGAATCTTGTAGCTGACCTATCACAGAAACTTATCCATTGAATTCCTCTTTAATTGTCCACTAAGTCAGCTATATAAGATCCAAAAACCTGTAAGCCAGTCCAGCCCGTGGTCTGTTTTTGTAAATAAAGTTTTATTGAGACACATTTATGAGTCATCCGTGGCAGCTTTCATACTATAGCAGCTGAGCCGGGGAGTCCTAAAGGTAGGTTTTAGCCCACAGAGCCTAAAATATTTACTGGCATTTTATAGAAAAAGTTTGCCAACTCCTAGTCTAGAATGTAAGTTTTTTTTAAGACAAAATCACATGTCATGGTCACCCTTTTTATTGCCAAGGTGGGGTGCTGCACAAACAATCTTCATTCAATATTTGAAGAATGAATGAATGAACACAATCATAAACAAAATCCAGGGGAAAAGCCACAGAACTGGATCCTGATAGTCTTAAGGAAAAAAGCAAACATTCTATATACCTGATTATTTATTGAGAACTAATTTCAAAATCTGAAGCCGAATTTTAAAAGCCTAACCTCCTGGGACTTCCCTGGTAGTCAGTCCAGTGGTTAATATTTCACTTTTCAGTACAGGGAGTGTGAGTTTGATCCCTGGTAGTCAGTCCAGTGGTTAATATCTCACTTTTCAGTACAGGGAGTGTTGAGTTTGATCCCTGGTGGGGGACCTAAGATCCCACATGCCACGTGGCCCAAAAACCCAAACATAAAACAGAAATAGTATTGCACAAATTCAATACATGTTTTAAAAAACTTAAATCTCCTGAAATAAAATCCCATTAAAATACTTTTCACCTAATCCAGAACCATTTTCAAAATAATAAAATTTTAATTTACTGTCCATTACATTTACCCTGTAGGTAAAACATCCTTTTTCCTTATGATAGAGACCAGCATGGAATTTAGAGACATAACTCTAGCCACCGTACACTAAATTTAATTTCTTACTCACAAATAATTGGCCTTTATTTGTGAGTGCCTTTACTTATCTACTCCGTGATGAAAATCCCACTCAGTGGTCTTGTTTTTGAGTTCTGTGGGGCCTTTTCATCAGCACCATTTTTAAGTGTTTCTCCCCAAGGGCAGTGAGCTACCTAGGAACCACAAATCCATAAGTAGAATGAACTAATAGAACTCAGTGTCACAGATTTCGGAAATCCCGACACTGAGTGGCAAGTTGCCACCGACTGAAGAACTGGAGAAAGAGAAGTTTCTATTTCAAATAGATCTTTCTATTTCAAAAAGAATGTGTAAATAAATACTTGATCATTTTTATCAGGTATTAGAAGGAAATAACTAAAAAAAAATGTCTTTCTTGTGAAAGGAAGATTTAGTATGCATATATAAATCACAACTAAATCCCCAACCACCTCTCAGATATCAAGTGGGTTGACCAAGTATCCCTAGTTACATGGCAGTGGCAGGCACCATGCTAGCATGTGAGCTGGTGCGTGGATACCTGGGGGAGGAACCACGGGGAGGTTTAATTATATTCTGAATAGAAATGAACAGTAATGGGCAAGAGAGTTCATTCTAAGTTTTGCCTAAAGGGCTAAATTAATTGTGTTCTGCTTGTTACCAGGCTATTTGATGAAAAAAAATACCATCCAACAGATCCCCAGAGGAGCAGCACATTAGGGTACAGATGCATTAATGACACAAGAAATAAAAGTGGATCCAAAAAACTACTCCGGAAGCCAGAACTGAAATAGGAAGGCAGCCAAAGAATGATGTCAGGTCAGCGTTGAAAGTTAAATCTGTTCTCAAGGCATTGTGCTAGTTAGTTTTTATTGACAGCATTGTCTTTCAGATGGCCACCCAGTAAGTCATCTCTCTTCTTCCTCTGTGCCCCCATCCTAATTAAGAAGAAAAAAACCAAATAGCTATGACCATGGAAGGGAAGTCTCAATGCACTGCAGAGCTGGACATAAGTGCTGAGTGTAATTCTGGGGGTGCACAAATTAATGTATTGATGGGCTGATAAAAACTTGGATTTATCACCCAAAATGTATTTATTAACAACTTATGGCTCATGGTGCTCGTTAGACATTGTACAAAGGGATTTTATTGTGTTACAAGTTAATGAGTACAAGACAGCACCCAAGGCAATTCAGTACATCTGCAGGTTACTTATTACACAACTGATGTGAATTAGACAACTCCACACACCCTGTATTTCACCAATCAACACAAAATCAGGAGGGAAAGGCTCAGTTAACTCAAGATATTACCATGTAAAGACTGTCTCCTGTTAGAAAATCTGATCTGATTTACCAACAAAGCATCTTTATAAAATACATTCTTCTAACTATGTAAGTTTTCCACATTCTCAAGTTCCCCTAGATTCATGGAAATGTTCAGAAAAATAAAATTATCTTCTTAGTAGCCATCTATAAATACTGCTTCCATCTGAGTAAATCAGAAATTTATCTTGAGGAAGTGAACTCCATTCTCCCCCTCCACCCAACCTAAGAAAAGATATTTGGCAGCCGGATGTAAATCGAACTGGGGAGTCTGTCTTCACCTTGGAGTAGGGCCTTCTCGTATTATAAAATGACATCCCAAACCATGAATATCTTGGTCTAGATAGGATCACAATGTCCTTTTCTTTAATTATAAACTGATAACATTCTTCTGAAAGCAGATATAATAATTAACATATAATCCTTTAAGTTTATTAAATATAGAAGTAGCTTGCTAATGTCACTGGAAATCAAAGGTTAAATGGAAATTTCAAGTCACTGGAGAAACTACATTCTTCTAAAATAAAAGCAATCTCATTGGCTCCTACCATAGTAACCCAAGCCCCAGGACCAAGAATGTTCCATGACTCATGGCTTTATTTGGAAATAAATACTGTCAAATCCATCACATTCTAGACTTGAAGTTACGATGTGATGTAACGAAAAAAAAAAAGCAAAATGACCCATTATATTATTTAAAAATAGAAATCCCTTCTGGAAAATCCTTTCTAAGAGCCTCAGAGTAGACCAAACAAGGAAATAAGAAGTAAAAATATACAGAAAGAGTGGTGTGCAGTGGATCCTCCAGGGGGCGCTCTGACAGTGTGAGCCCCCTTCTCCCCATTGACCCTTCAGCACAGCTCTCATGCAGCAGGGCAGAGGGTCACCCGCCCTGATGCCCTTCACAGCTCCCGCTGCAGGAAGCAGGGAGGAAGCCAAATGGACAGCCAGCAAAGCAGTCATTTTCCAGATGGTAATTTTCAACTTGGTCAACAGTGGTTATTATTAAAGACCAAATTGGACCCCAAATGCTTGCTTTCTGTCTTCTTGGCAAGGTGGCCCCTCTACAGTTCAACTGCCCAATCCTGAATTAGGATTCAACTTCAATACTGACCCAATAGAAAGATTTTCATACGCTAAATCCCCTTTGCTCCTGTTCTGGAAACTTCTGCTCTACCCAGGGCAGCAAAGCTCACTGGGAGACAGAAGAGGCCCTGCATAGCTGGCACTGCTGCTGGCACTACGTGGACGAGGAAACGAGGTGTGCGTACACCCAGTCCTCACTGTTCCTCAGCAAGTGAAATTATTTAATGGGAACCGCAATCTATAAAGTTTGTGCTTCTGGAAAATCTGATGTATAAACGTTCAGCTTCAAAACTTGAGAGATTACTGAAGAGATGACAGGGATGGAAGTTTGCAAGGCAAAGGCTCAGAGGGAGGAAGGACCCTGTCACAGAGCAGGGGCCAGACCAGAGCGTAAGGATGCACATGCAGGCGTTACGGAGGCAGAGCATTCCAGCGGTAAGTGATATAGATCAGCACTATAAAGAGAATATGGACAAGACAGAAGCTTATAAGGTCCCTGGAGCGGAGGGCAGAAGTTGGTTGTGGGGGTTTCTCCCCAAGTGCCAGCAGAGTGTCAACAGTCTTTCGAATGTGACGAAAATCCAACTGTAGGATGTCATGCGGAGAGCAGAGGTCAGCCTATTCCAGGGCAGCCATCAGGACAGAAAGAGACAGTGCATACAATTAAAAATACACAGAACAATGGCTGGAAAGAAGAACACATTTTTACTTACTAGCAAATGGCAAGAGTAACCCCTTATTTCAAGCAGGTAAAAACCGTTTCACCAAAGTTTTTTTGTTTTTTTTTTTTAATTAATTACAAAATAAAAGCAGCATTCCCAAGGACTTCTATGCAAATAGGACAAAGAAATTCTTTACCCCCAATCTCGCTAGTGAGGAAGAGAATGTTCTGTAATTTATATGTCCTTCTGGTATTCAAAGAGTTTTAATATTCAAGTGTTCTCATGTGTCAACAATGGTATTAAAATAAGAGCTTTTCACCTGGGACACATTTAGGTCTTCGCCTTACTAAAGGGAAAAATATAAACTTTAAAATTTAAGCCATTATCCTGGTCTATGAAGACTGAATATAAAGTATTTCTCTCTGAAAGGTAATGAATGCACCTAATTTGTTTTTCTTTTAGAATTTTGATAAACTCTGGGCCTTGCTAGGTCTAATTATATCCCTACATGTGCCCCAAAAGTACATTAAATTTCACATTTTTGCTACTGACATAAACCAAAAGTCTAGCAGAGCTTCTTAGATCTGCAGTTAAATAATAGTACATTCCTGCATAGCATTATTATGTAGATTTCTTCACCTCTCAACAGGTATGGTTTGGGCATGGACCTTCAGGTTTTGTCTACGTGAGAGTCACCATGCAAGGAGGCAGAACTCTTCCTTTCTCAACTAAACGCAAAAATTAGGTGCTGAGTCTTGGTTGACCTCTGGATGCCTAATGCTCTCAAGAAAAAAATGGTTTTCTGATACCCTGAATTCCTGACCACAGTTTCAACTTAAAAATTATAATTGATATGTCAGTATAAAACCAAAGTTCTGGTTTTGTTTCCAAATTGAAAAAGAAAATATTTGAAAATATTTGTAATATCTTTCATAAATGCAGCTTTATGTCCAAATTAGGCAAAGCATTTAAATATATATATAATATATATTTTATGATATACTTTGCAACAACATTGCCCTCTGTTTTAGCATCACTGCTAAGCAGAGGCAAATCACAGAGCAACTGAAAGATGATTCTAAAAGACTATGTCTTTCTCATATATTCTGAAGTTAGCTTGATGCCCCCTGGTAAGGAGGCAAACTCAGTGTAAATGGGTTGAATAAGATTATAAACCTCCCAATCTTAATTTATGAAGGTAGAGATACTCTTAACAAAAGACATTTAAGGGAATTAACAAATCATGTTATATCTATTCAGATCATGCATCTTTTCTCAGTGCATTAGGAGGAATCAAGTGAACACTGCTATTTTCTCAAGAATTAAAACAGCTACTGTGTGTGTGTTACTTGCTCAGTCATGTCTGACTCTTTGCAACCCCATGGACTGTAGCTCGCCAGGCTCCTTTGTCCACGGGATTCTCCAGGCAAGAACACTGGAATGGGTTGCCATTCCCTACTCCAGGGGATCTTCCTGACCCAGGGATTGAACCCAGGTCTCCCGCAGTGCAGGCAGATTCTTTACCATCTGAACCACCAGGCTACTAATAGAATGTATTTCACTAGGACAGTGATGGACTCAAGAATTAACAGATGGGGAAACATCTAGGAGAAGTAGCTTCCTATTGCAATAACAATTTTCTATTGCAATGTTGTGCTTAATCAGTCAACTCTGAACAAAATGAACATAAGACAGAAGGCATATGCACACTGAAATGTGATTGTCACAAAAGGGGTATTTCCATGGGTAAAAGCAGTATATATCTCCAGTGTGTATTTCAATACATTTCCCAGAACCCTATGGAAAATGTCTGGTCTGCTTTCCTGCAACTCCATCAAAGAACTCAGATTGTCTATGGTTTCCAGTGTATTTATCCAACAGTACACTTCTCACATGGGTAGGCAACACAGACCATTCTTCTCATTCTGGAAATAATTTTCATGATGCCACAGATTCTGGGTTTTATTTAGATTACGGTGGGTAGAACTGTTTTTAGCCAGTCCATGACAGGTGGTTTAAATTAAATCACAATCTCTGAAGAAAAAGGCATGGGTCTAAGATTGGCTGACAGGCAAAATCATAATGGGTGGAGCATTACTCCAGAGGGTGGGCGCCTCTGCTTCCACCCAAGTTACACAGCTCACAGCCATCAAATCAGCCCCTCAAGGATGCCATGACGGGAACCAGGGCTGAAATTGCCAAGAGAACCTGGGGGTTTTCTGATCCTTGTGCTTCCCCAATTTCAGTCTTAATAAGAAGGACTTACAGATTATGCTTTATTTTTTCTTATAATTAAAATCAGAAAACACTACAAGAGAAGGAAATTTTAAAAGGCCAAACTTCACCATATATTTACAGAGCACTAGTAATTATTGCAAGGTGTTTGAAAAACATAGTTAATATACTTAAGAGTCCCCAGAGGCAAGTGCAAATTCTAATTTCCGTTATAGTGAACAGAAATCACCATTACTAGAGGTTAACTGGTTCTGATACAAGGCAACATGTGTGTGGCTAAAATTACTATTAAAGATTAACTCAGGTTCCCCCAAATACTACAGATACAAATAGATATATAGATGGATCTGGCAAAAGGTTTAATTTACAGGCATTCTGAGTGTAATAGACTAAATTCTAAGAAATTTAGAATATACTGTTTATTTACATTTAATTTTAAAGGCAGTATACTTATTAATACAAAGTATTTTTAGCACAGGAACGCTGATGGTTATTCTGAAATTTTAAAGTCTTAATTGACAAGGTATTATTTGGCAGAGTGAATTAGGAAAAGGTTTCCAGAGTTTTCCCCCAGATATGATAACTAATCACCAATTTTATGCACTTGGAGAGTAACTCTAATATTGGTATGATAATTTATCTGGAAATGTAATTTTAAGCTTTTGGAATAAAATATTTATTTTCAACCATGTATATCTGAAAGGCTGTCAGAGCACCGACTAGACTTTGTTCTGCCACCAGGAGACACCCAGTGGGAGAGGATTCTTACTTGAACGGTGATAAACACCTACTAACTATTAAGGGATGACTGGTTTTCCAAGCTAGAGATTAGCTCTATTTACTAAATTATGAATTTAAAAACTGATTTTAATATAATCAGGTGTATAATCAGGGACCTGGACCTCTGGTTATCCAACCTCAGAGATAATCAATGTAAATAGAAACATAAATCTTGTAATAATCTCACCACCCCTTAAAAGTGTTTATTAGATAGGATTTAAATTGACACTAAAGTCATTGATTTGGGGAAGAAAAGAGGCATTGGGCTCAAAGAGGCAAAGGAACTCATAACCTCCTATTTTAAGATTAAAACAAACAAAAAAGGTAGCTTCAATATATAAAATGTGTTTCAATTAAAAATTTCTGATCAGTTTTATATGTATAGTGTCCTAAACCCTCAAAAATGGGTGTAAAGTAGGAAAGGTTTTACAATTATTTTCAAAAATAATACCTCATATAAAAGAAAAAAAATACAAATATGAAAGGTACTGACAAGAAGATTCAATCATAATTCCATTTGTATCAACACAGTCATCGTTAGCTTCTCAGTGCATTTTAGGATTTTATTTTTAACTCATCTGGCTGATGCAGAGGATGGACACCAAGTGACTTGCCTTGTGGACATGGAATGAAAACATTCCCCTCCCACAGGCCAGCAAGGACCCTCTCTGCCTGCCTGGGCAGCACAGAGGTCCTGTACAGTACATGGAGTTGCTGCCCTAATCCTCTTGCCTGTTTTCTCCCTGGAGTTAGTAATGAATAGGAAGGGCTAGGCAGTTAGAAAACGAGGTGCATTTAATTCCAAGTTCCTTCTTCCTCTAAAGAGAACCAGGTCTGTTAAATGAAGGACCTTGGTCCACAAAGAGGTTGGAGGCCAAGGTTTCTCATTTAAATTGGAGAGACAGAGAACAAGGTGTCCATTCTCAACAGGACCAAGGGTTCCCTCCTCAGACAGAAACCTGGGTAACTCCTCTCAGAAGAAGACCAGGGCAATCCCCTCGGAAAATTTGGTGACTTCTCTCAAGAAAGACCAGGGAGTCTCACCTTGGACAGACACCTGACAGAGACCTGTTCTTTCCCAGGAGAGAACAGGGTGTCTCCCCTCAGACTGAGACTTGAGCTATTTCTCTCGGAAAAAGAACAGGGCATCTCCTTTCAGTCAGAGATCTGAGTGTCTTGACCCAGAGAAAGAGTGAGTCTTCTTTGCTCAGAAACGTGAGTGACTTCTCTCAGAAAAAGACCAGGGCTTCGCCCCCCAAACAGAATCCTGAGCAACTTCTCCCAGAGAAAGACCAGGGTGTCTCCACTCTGTCAGAGACCCAAGCACTCCTTCAATTAAAAAAAAAAACAAAAACAGGACATCTCCACTCAGAGACACCTGAGAGACTTCTCTCAGAGAAAGACCAGGGCATCTCCCCTCATACAGTGAGTTGGGCGACTTCTCCTAGGAATGGCCAGGGCTTTTCCCCTTGTCAGAGACCCAAGCAGCTTGTCCCAGAGAAAGACCAGGATGTCTCCCCTCAGTCAGAGACCTGAGAGACTTCTCTCGGAGAAAGACCAGGGCATCTCCCCTCAGACAGTGAGTTGGGCGACCTCTCCCAGGTATGACCAGGGTTTTTCCAATTGTCAGAGACCCAAGCAGTTTCTCCCAGAGAAAGCCCACCAGGGTGTCTCCCCTCAGTCAGAGATCTGGGAGACTTCTCCCAGAGAAAAACTAGGGCATCTCCCCTCAGTCAGAGACCTGAGGGACTTCTCCCAGGGAAAGACCAGGGTGTCTCCCCTCAGAGACCTGAGGGACTCGTTCCAGGAAAAAAAAAAAGCAGGGCATCTCCCTTCATGAAGAGATCTGGGTGACTTCTCTCAGAGAAAAACCAGGGCATCTCCCCTGGACAGAGAGTTGGGTGACTTCTCCCAGGAATGACCAGGGAGCCTCCCCTCAGAGACCTAAGCAACTTCTCCCAGAGAAAAACCAGGATGTCTCCACTCAGAGAGACGCCTGAGTGACTCCTCCCAGGAATCACCAGGGTTTGTCCTAAGGAATTTCTCCCAGAGAAAGACCAGGGCAGTTCCCCTCAGAAACCCAAGCACTCCTTCCATAAAAAAAGCCAGGGTGACTCCACTCACAGAGACACCTGAGCAACTTCTCCCGGAGAAAGACCAGGGCTTCTCCCCTCAGAGACCTGAGTGGCTTTTCCCAGAGAAAGACCAAGGCTTCTCCCCTCAGTCTGAGACCTGAGCGACTTCTCCCAGGAAAGACCAGAGCTTCTCTGTTTAATCAGAGACCTAAGTGACTCCTTTCAGAGAAAAAACCAGGGCATCTCCCCTCAGACAGAGAGCTGGGCAACTTCTCCCAGAGAAAGACCAGACTGTCCTCCTCAGAGAGAGACCCACGTGATTTCTACCAGAGAAAGACCAGGACGCTTCTCCCCTCAGACAGAGACCTAAGTGACTTCTCTCAGAGAAAAACCAGTGTGACTCCCCTCAGACAATGAGTTGGGAGACTTCTCCTAGAGAAAGACCAGGGTGTCTCCCCTCAGAGAAAGACCTAAGTGACTTCTCTCAGAGAAATACCAGGACATCTCTCCTCATAGGGAGACCTGGGCAATTTCTCCCAGAGAAAAACCAGGGTGTCTCCCCTCAGACAGAGACCTGAGCAACTTCTTTAGGAAAGACTAGGGCGCCTCTCCTCAGAGACCTGAGTGACTTCTCCCAGAGAAAGACCTGGCACCTCCCCTCAGAGACCTGAGTGACATGTCCCACAGAAAATCCACACCATCTCCTCTCAGTCAGAGTCCTAGGCAACATCCTCCAGAGAAAAGACCAAGGCATCTCCCCACAGAGACCTGGGTAGCTTTTCCCAGAGAAAGGCCAGGGTGTCTCCCCCTCAGACTTCTCCCAGGAAAGACCAGAGCATCTCCCCTTATTCAGAGACTTAAGTGACCTTTCTCAGAGAAAGACCACAGTTTCTCTCTCAGACACAGACATGGGTGCTTCCCAGCAGGCTGAGAGACTAGGGCAATATCTTTCAGAAAAAGACAAGGCTGTTTCCCTCAGACAAAGAGACCACGGGATCTCTCTCCAGATAAATATTTCAGTGTCTCCCTCTCCACAACCCCCACCCCCCAAAAAAATCAAGGTGAAACATTCCCTGGTAAGAAAAAAAATATTTTCTAGTATTTTTGATGCTTCACAAATGAGAGATTTCTCTTGACCTGAGACTAGTAGGAGTCCTAAAACAGCCCTAAGTTTGGATAAACTTGAGAACCCTCCAGTAGACAACTGTGAATTCTCCACATCAAGGTCAGAGACCAGGAATGACCAAGATGACTCAGAAAAGGCAAAGAAAGCCTCAATATGTTCATAAAATGCCTCATGACCCGGAGGCTTAATTGAAGTCAGATTTTTGGTGATTGAAAGTATATTCTGAAGAACTTGGAAGCCCACCAAGGGTAAGCCTGTGTTCAAGATCAAGTTAACACTTGCACCAGAGGTCAGAGACAGCACACAGTCTGACTGGCATCAACATTACTGGTGTCTTTGGGACGGAGCCAGCAAAATCTCCCAATTCCCAGATTTCCATGAGGTAATTTTCCTGCAGCTGAGCAGCTGATGGTGGAAAGCAACTGGAACAATTCTGAAATCATGTGGCTGCAGAGCATCCATGGATTATTGGCTAAAAGAAACCTTAAGGGTTCAGTGATTTTCAAACTATAATTAGCAATAGAACACTTGTCCCCCAAAGGAAGTCTTAACTGGAAAGTCAGTATATGCCACAGGCAAGGGAGAAACTGCTGTAGCTGAAGCAAGGCGGCAGTTACGATCTGTAACCTCCCCATGTGGCTTTCCTCGCCTCTTGGGTGGGGCCTTGGAAAGATCCAGGGCTCTGGAGAATGTGGCTTAATCTATCGCTTAAGTCCAACACCTGCAGTCTGCAGAGCAGGGGAACTCCATCAAAGAGACCCTCCATGTATGCCAGAAAGAAGGCAGGCGCTTGATGCTTTTGAACCTGACAGACCTGGGTTCAAAAGCCAGCTCCGCTGCCTCCCAGCTGCAAATGTGAGGTTAGGAAATTGTGTAACCTCTCTGGACCTCATTTTCTTCATTGTATGGTAATAAAATACTTCTAATCCTCAACAGAGAGCATTCAAGAAGAGGAGGCAGGTGTAAGAAGTTCTCAGCGAATGGCTTTAATGGCTCTAGGCTGCCACAGGCTCGCCTCCGGGCACATAACCAGTTAACGACACAGGTGCGGCTAATTTATCCTAAACCCCTGGTGTCCCTCACTCTGCTCGCAGATCCTCTGCACTCACCCTCATGCCCTGCCTTCCAGGTGCTGTCCCTTTAGTTGGGGAATTGGCCCCAAACAAAAGAAAACAAAATCAAAAACAAAAACCTAAGGCACAGGGAAGCAGGAAGAGAAGTGACCCAGGCTGAAATAACTACCTGAAGAAATATTAACTCTGCCACCAGGAAAGAAACTTGCCAGGGAGGGACATTTCCAATTTGTTTTTAAGGATCTTTCCTTGGCATTCTCATTAGCAAACCTCTACCTCATCCCAGAATCCCTCAGAGACGGCAAATATGCCAGGTGTAACCCTAACAGAATTTCTCCAGAACTCCAACACCAACTACTTTCTGTGATGTCAACTCCTATCATTGGCATCAATTGTGCCAAATCCTAACTGTGCCCTAGACTCGGAAACGCATAGGTCCAGCCTTATCCAAACGTCACAAATAACAGACGTCTAGAGTCACCGTACACATCTACTACATACTCTAGCCTTCTGCAGAGATACTAGGCTCACGCTGTCTGCAATTCTGAAGGCAGCCAATTTGAAGAAGCCACATTTATAGGTAAGCCACTCCACTGAACACACAATAAAATGCTTCATGAACCTTGACCAACCCTGAGGCAGATACTTGGGACTGTGTCCCTGGAGACTTCGAAAGAAAATATAATAAACTATAACAAGTGGAACAGTTTAAAAATTGCTTTCTTCCCACTGTATTGCTTTATGTGCAATAGTTTTAACTTCTCAGCAACCACATTCCACCCAGATGAACCTAATAAAAGTGAATAAGCTGCCGACCCTGACTCTGGTTTGTAGTTTCAAACTGTAATTCTATTACAAAGGGCAACAAACTCGGGCTAGAGCACAGCTGTGGCTTTTCAGTCTCTACAGGATGGTTTATCATTGCCAATTAGATATTTAGCTTAAAAAATACAGAATTCCCAATCTTTGTGACTTCTGGGTATGTTTATGTAGATAAGTTATGAATGGAGAAGAGAGGACAAGCTTGCACATTAGGAGGAATTCATTAAGCTACTGGGCAATCAGTGAATATTTTCTTACCCAAGTATTAAGTTTGAAACCAAAAAGAAAACGTAATGTTAAAGGTCCTCTGCTCTTAAGTACCAGCCTTTTAAAATACCTGATTGCCAGGGGAAATTTCTGCAACTAGATTCGGGATATAACTTCCTTTTCACTATAAATCATGAACTGCAGTGTGCCACATACACACTGCAATTCATCAACCATCTTAAATAGTGGAAGAAGGATCCTTATCTAAGTGGGAAGGAGTCATTCCAACCCTCCCCCAACTTAGTATCATATTACTAGATGAAAACATTTCCTTATTTCCAATAATTTATTCCTCATTCATTCCAAGAGATGAAAACATGTTCCTTTATGTGTACAGAAGATCTGCCAATTGCCCTCCAATTGGCAATTTCTGGTTTCCATCAGAATATTCCTCCCTCCCTTTAACATATCTTATTAAAGAAGTACAACTGCTAGCCAGCCAATAGACTTTTGCTAGTAGCAATGAACTTAATGTATTATTACTCCAGTTACAAGTAAAATGCTGTTCAATTATCCATCAGGATGGATACAGATAGATGTATACACAATCACATACACACATATACCATGTGAACTTGAAAATCATCTCAAATCTTAAAAAAATAATTTCAAAAATAGCCTTAATGATGCATTTCTTACTAAGCATAGTTAAGTGAAATACTGGCAAAAAAAGACGATTTACTCCTTGCAATTCAATCATCTCAGGAATTATCAGTTGCCTGTTAGTGCTAGCGGCATAATTCAGAAATTATGATAAAATTTTCTCTGCATTTTGATGCTAATTTAATTTCCTTTCCCTCACTTTAAAAGGAAACCATAATTATCAACCTTTACTCACAATAAATAGTTAAGGGCATTCCCATTTCATTTTGTATCACTGTAAGCCAAGAAAACGCTGATGAGTTTTAAAATATCACAGGGAATTAGGTGATAACTCATCAGTGCTTTCGAGTACAGACACGAATAATTTACAGTCTGAAACTTGGTATGATAATTTTGATTCACACATGGGAAATCTTATTAACCCATGATGGAATCAAATGATTAAAAGAGGTACATGTATGAGAATTTCACAAACATTTGTAGCCAGGAATGTATGTGCAATAGTAAAATATACACATACAATATAGACACACAGATTAACACTGCTGAAAGACATCTGGATAGATCATAAAGGCATTTAGTACATTATATAAAGACTATACTCTTTTACAAAATGAATTTGCAAGGTTCTTTTAATTGATACAGTTTTGATTTAAAGATGCTTTAAAATTTTTCCCTTTTTCCTCACATAAGATTAGAAGCCCACTGCTAACCCTCACCTTCAAACCTCACCAAGTTGAAAAATAGGAAGGAATAAAGGGAGGAAAAGGGAAAAAACCCTAATTCCAATAACTAACTGTTATCTCTGAGTAGAATTACATGAAAATATAATTCCTTCACATGCTCAAAAATGTTCTAGCATTTGTAGTTACTTTATCCTGGAACATTTAAGAAATGTAATTTCTGTCCATTTCTGTTTATTACAATGATGAAAAGTCTGTCAAATTACACCCAAATTGAGTGGACTGGCTTTTATCTCCCTAAGAAATCATTTTATGCTACTTTAGTGGACCAAAGGGGAAATCATAAGTGCAAGAGTTAACAAACTATAAAATAATATACAAACACTTCTATTGGTAATGATTAATGATAAGAACAATAATTATAATATTTTCAATTAATGCTGATTATTTTGATCTACATACCCCAAAACCACAGGGTGTGAAAAGTCAACTACAGATCTGCTCTGCTTAAGAACTCTGGATAAGGAAAAACATCATCTCCAAAATTCTACCCTATGTAACCCCACAGAAGGCTCCCTGAAGCTTCAGCAATTGCTGCTCTCTGAGTGGAGAATCATGCTAATCATTTTTTAAGTTTGGAATTTCTCATTTATTTCAAAATCTTAATGTTCCCCTTTTCCTCAGAATTGACCATACCATTTTAAGCCATTTTTATTTCACTGCAATAGAGTAATTTCAACTAAAATTTTATAACTTATTCGTATCATTCCTCAAGAAAGACTGACACAAAAAAGGAGGGACAAAGGAGTATTCCTATTCAGTGGGTTCAAACATACATTAAATAAAACCGTTACTAAAACATAGTGATTGGAACTAAGTTTGATGTTACCTCTGGTACTCCTAATTTTCGGCAGGCTTCCAAAAAGTTTTCCACGTTTCTTCTGCATTTGGCCATGCTAAGTTTAGGCTATAAATGCAACATTCAAAAATAATTAGTTATTAAGAGGAATAATTGAAATAACAGGTTAAATTTTGAGCTTTCTAAATGCCACAAGTAATACGTGTTTATTGGAGAAAAATAATACATAAACAAATAGAAGACAATAAAAAAATTATCCAGGAACAATCCACCTGAACAGCTGTTAATATATGGATTATATTTTTCTAGACACTGTGTAGGTACATGTGTGATATAACAGGTGTGTACACACACAGATATGTGTTTATATGTAGACTTTCTGCATATTTGCATACATGTGCAAAATTTCTGCACATGTATGTGAATGTATACATGTGGATACACACACATACACGCTATTTTTATAAGATCATACTGCTGTGTAACCTGCTTTAGTTTACTTAAAAGCACACCATGCTGCTGCTGCTAAGTCACTTCAGTCGTGTCCAATTCTGTGCGACCCCATAGACAGCAGCCCACCAGGCTCCGCCATCCCTGGGATTCTCCAGGCAAGAACAGGAGTGGGTTGCCATTTCCTTCTCCAATGCATGAAAGTGAAGAGTGAAAGTGAAGTCGCTTAGTTGTGCCCAACTCTTCGCGACCCCATGGACTGCAGCCCACCAGGCTCCTCCGTCCATGGGATTTTCCAGTCAGGAGTACTGGAGTGGGGTGCCACTGCCTTCTCCAAAAGCACACCATAAACATCACCTTTTCCCATGAGCAAATATATTTCTATATTAAGGGTTGATTCACCAGGCTAATGACTGTCTTTCTTCCCAGAGCAACGGGTTTTATTAGAAGGCTGCTGATGTCTCTAGGTGAAGAAATTTAGAGGCACGGTGGGGAGCAGTCTTCTAAG
Source organism: Bison bison bison (assembly GCF_000754665.1). Taxonomy (NCBI): domain Eukaryota; kingdom Metazoa; phylum Chordata; class Mammalia; order Artiodactyla; family Bovidae; genus Bison; species Bison bison. The sequence continues at coordinate 4,801,686 of NW_011494917.1, read as the reverse complement.
GTTAGAATGAGCAGCTTGTGCAAACACGGGAGTGGAGAGTGAAGGCACAGAAGAAGCAGACCAGGTTCTACGGCTACAGCACAGCTGGGTCTGGTCAGTGGGGGCTCAAGATGCTCAGTGAAGAATTTCTAAGAAGTGGACTAAATTCAGAAACATTTCTAAAAAGGAAAACTAAAGAATCCTCCAGCAATGCAGGAGACCTGGGTTTGATCCCTGGGTTGGGAAGATCCCCTGAAGCAGGGCATGGCTACCCACTCCAGTATTCTTGCCTGGAGAATCCCCATGGACAGAGGAGCCTGGGGGTCTACAGTCCATGGAGTTGCAAATTGCAAAAAGTCAGACACGACTGAGCGACTAAGCACAAAACATTTTACAGTTATTAAAATACATGGTTATGAGGAACTTTAATGACTCAGGGAGATACTTAGGTTTCCATAAATTTTAAAAACTACTAAACAGTATGTATGTGAAGCTCACAATTCAAAACAACTTCTATGTTGGAGGAAAGCCAAGACGTAAACAGTGGTTGTCTTTAGGGAGTGGGATAAGACATTATTTATCTTCCTCCTGCATTTCTCCATTATCTCTTTTTTTCTAATCAGGCATTATTTCACATGACATTTTCAATTGAAATTTTTTTATTTGAAAAAAAAAAAAAAGTGAAAACCAAAGAATGTAGCACTTTTTTCCCCTGAAGAACTGACAAAATATGTAAATGTGTATAGATACATGATTCATAGTGTCTCTTATACCTTATAAAACAATTATTGTATATTTAAATTGGGAGCTGAAGAATGATAGTTTCTTTCTTATAATTTGAGGAAAATTACTGAATGAGAATTTGGTACACAGTTCAAACTTTATAGCTGTCTGGACTTGAAAACTTTTGCATATTAGATTACAGGACAGAATTTACTGTCCAAACTAAGGCAGATAAAGCAGATTTAAGTCATAAGACAAATTGGTCTGTTTTTCCCCTGTGTTTTCTGAAGCCAAAATGTGGTCAGTCTTTGGGAAGCAAAAATTATGTTTAACTGTATAGAAAGAAAACTGAGAGGTGAAACGGGATCATCAGCTTATTTTTCCTACTGCGAAGAGAAAAGAAAGTAAAACAAATAGTACCACTGAGACACCTTCCTTGAGGCGTCGGGAGTGGGCAGCCTCACATGAGGCTTTCATCCCACACACTCCTTGTGCGACCTTTTATGAACACTGTGCCTTGAGGTTGGGAGCTCTGACTTTTGCAAATCTGCTCACAAACACTAGTGATCACAGTGGCTTGCATTCATTCCCGTGTTTATCATGTACGGGACCTCGTTTCATCCTCATGAGAGCAGTTCTGTGACAGAGAAGAGCCAATCAAGTTCAAGAGAGGTTAAATAACTTTCCCAAAGTCGTGTGGCTCATACCCATGTGGAATTGGAATCCCAACACTACAGTCTTAGCCCCTAAACTCTTCTGCTTCATCTAACAGCAATAGTGTGGATAGAAGTTCTTCTCTACTTGTCCAATGAACCCTGCGTGGGCTTCAAAGACAAGCTTATCTTTGATTCCTCTCTTCTTGATGGTAACATGCTCCATGAAGTACAGGGAAAAGATTTTAGTGCTGGCTTTATCTCCTCAACAGTGAGACAAGGATTTTTTTTCACTCACTCTTTCTGATCTTTTCCGTTTCCTTGGTATCTCCAACCGACCCTTGAGCACAGCTAGCAGTCAAGGAATTACTGAATTAATGACCAGCTAACCAACCTCTGGCCTGATAGGTTACTAATGATATTTTACTCAGAACCTACATCTTTTCAGAGTGATCCTAAAATCCTCAATAATTATAAAATAATAGATTCCATTAGAAGAGAACCTACCAACCAAAAAATGTTTTCCGAAAGGACTTCTCATTGCTTAAATAAATGCTTGTGAGGAATAAATCTCTGTCTCTACAGTCTTAAAGTTAGCGAGCAGAGCACTCATTTCTTTAATGTGATTTGCTTTATATTTGAAACTAGTTCATTGTCTCTCATTTACAGATTTACTTGAAATAGTTTCCCTTTTTATAGTAAAAATGTTGCTTTATTCGGAAATGCTATCCCTGGGATTCTCTAGCAGTCCACTAGTTAGGGCTCCACACTTCTACTGCAGGGAGCACAGGTTCAATCCCTGGTCAGGGAACTAAAAATCCTACACGCCCTACAGCACGGCCAAAAAATCCCCAAAGACAAAACAGACACGCTATTCCTTTTCTGCTCTTTCAAGTTGTTTGGGGCCCAAAAGAGAGGATTTGAACAGGGTCCTGGTGATCCCCATCAGTGTCTTTAACCAGCAGTCCTGTTCCAAAGGAGTTTCTTTTATGTAAGAGTTAGTTTTCCTTAAATGGTGTTACTTACGACTGCCGGTGAGGGGACATGGATGCTTGCGACGGATCGCGGGCGGATGTGGTTGACCAAATGGCAGAGGACAACGCCATCCATGAGGGCGGCCCCCAGGTCTTCGTGCAGGCTAACCTTGAGTCTCATCTCGATGCTCTGAAAAGAGATCAAAAGGAAGTCAATTGCTCTCAGGCAACTGAGGGTAAAATACAGTTATGAGTATTTATGAACTGAGGTTTAAGTTTCACTATAAAGGATAAGAACACCTGGAAAACACTGACATGATTTAAACCTTTCAAAAGATATTAAATAAAAATCCCTCTGTAGAAAAATAAATTCAGTTATGCTAAAAATTTTTAATCAGTTGAATTTTTAAAATAATGGAATCACTTCTTGAGTTCAATATTGCCTCAGGCTTAGCAATTAAAATAGAAAACCAGAATAAGCTGACAAATAAAAGCCAAATCGGTGGTGACTGTTTTGCAATGTACAAAAATAGCAAATCAATATGCTGTACACATGAAACTAAAATCATACTGTAAGTCAACTATATTTTAACAAAAAGTAAATAAAATAAGTAAACATAAACAAAAATCAAATGCAAAACCCAAATCCAACCCAAACTTATTATTTCGGATAATGTATCTCAGGTAGCCTGCAGAGGGCAGAAGAGAGATTAGGGGTGTTTTTCTCAGATTATGCTTTCATTGAAAAAGCAATTTTTCTCCCTTCTTAAAAAAAATGCAATGTTTTATTTTGAGGTCATTATAAATTCATATGCAGTTATAAGAAGTAATACAGAGAGATCTCAGGTACACTTTACCCTGTTTCCTTCTAAGGGAGCAACCTGCAAAAGCACCTACACAGCCGGGACACTGACATGGATAGAACACATCCCTCACTACAGGGATCCCTCGTGTTGCCCTTCTGCAGTCACACCCACTTCCTCCCACCCTCAAGAACCTCTTTGTCCCTGCTCTCTTCTCCTCCCCTTCCAGGACTCCCAGGACAAGAATGTAGATCATCTGTTACAGTAACTCCCAAAGGTCCCTGAGGCTCTGCTCACTTATTTTCAGTCTGTTTTTTCTCTCTCTGCTGCCCAGACTAGGTAATCCCTGTTGTTCTCTCCTACAGTTCACTGATGCTTTGTGATGCTGTTGAGCCCATCCCCTGGGCTTCTCACTGCAGATAATGTATTTCCCAGTTCTAAATTTCCATTGGTCCTTCTTTATGTCTTCTGTTTCTTTGCTATCTATTCCTCTGCTGAGGCATTCAATTTTTTCCCTTTGTTTCAGCCTTGTTCATAACTACTTGTGGAAGAAACTTCACGGTGAGTGCCGTAAAATCTTTGTCAGATAATTCTAACATCTCTGCCGTAACAGTGCTGTCATCTACTGATTACCTTTTCACATTCATTTTGGTTCTTGGTACAATGAATGATTTTTTTTTTTTTTTCTGGTTGAAAACTGGACATTTCTGGTATTACGTTATGAGACTTTGGACCCTATTTAAACTTCTCTTTTGGCTAGCTATTTTGGACACTACTCTGGCAGGGAGTGGGAAGGCACCACCTTGCTGTTGCTGTGTAAACGCAGATTGCCACTTGGTGTCAGTTCACTGGGACTGGGATTGAAATCCAGGCTCCCCGTGTATAGGTTCCACGGTCACCGTGGGAGGGGATGGGATTGTTTTTAGTTAGTAGGGATGAAATTCCTGGCTCCCAACTTGGCCTTCTCTGATATCATCCCTGCAGAGGTGAAAGTCAGCTGCCTATTCCATCTTTGCAGGCATGGGTAGGGTTGGGGCCACAGGTTTCCTGTAGCTGGAGTAGGGCATTTATTGTTGTAGATGTTGTAAATGTAAAAAAATTGTAAAAGTTTTCTGTCTCCCTAGGCTGTCCTTTTTCTGGTCCTCTGAGTAAAGTAAGCAGGCTTTTGTTGGGACTTTTAAAAAAAAAAAAAACAAACCTGTTCCCATGAGCATTTCCAGTTTCCAGCTACTTCAGCTCCAAGTCTGAGAAAGATGAAGCAAAAAAGAAAACCCACTGGACTCAGCACCGAGTCATTCCTAGTCCCAAGGAGCCCAGCTGGTCTGAATTATTCTCTCCACCTTGCAGAGGGCTCTTATGCTTATTTTATATATAATTGCCAAGGGTTTTAGTTGTACTTAGTGAGAGGAATGGGGAAAAGTACATCTACTCCATCTCCTCAAAAGCAGGAAAATCCATTTTTTAAACTTCAAATACAAATTTCTCCTTTACAGCAAAAGCTCCTCATAATTGGGTAACACTGTAAGAAAGGATGACTTAATTTGGAGATTTGCAATAAGTAAAGCACTTGAAAATCAGTGCCTGTAACAGTGGTGCCTAATTCTCTTTCAAAACTGTCCTGTGTCTAGACACCTGATTTTTTATTTCTAACCTTGCTTTCAGTCTCTAATTAAATTAAAACATAAGCTATCAATATGACCCAGGCTTTAAGATAAAATCATATCACGCTTTGAGAGGCTTGTCTCAACTTCTCATCTTATTTTTACGTATCTCTGAAAGTTCGCCTCCCAAGTTTACAGCACACCCAAATACTCGAGGCAAACGACCGAGGTCTGACTTGTCCGATGTGACTGCTGAGTCAACCACAGCGGCTTAAAGTGGTGGTGAGGAGTTTCCGGGTTTTTATCTCTTTCCTCCAGACTACCTGCTATATATATACTTTTGGGGCTTCCCTGGTGGCTCAGAGGATAAGGCATCTGCCTGCAATGCAGGAGACCCAGGTTCGATCCCTGGGTTGGGAAGATCCCCTGGAGAAGGAAATGGCAACCCAGTCCAGTATTCTTGCCTGGAGATTCCCATGGACAGAGGAGCCTGGCGGGCTACAGTCTACGGGGTCGCAAAGAGTCAGACACGACTGAGCGACTTATATAACCATATATATGAAGTATCATCTACAACAAAAAAAGATTCTGACCTTCCTTAAATTCAGCTTTAATTTTACTTATAGAATTCATTGCTCATTTGTAAAACTCACTGTTATTTGAAGTTGTATATTTATTTGTTTCCTTCTTACTTATTCTCTCTTCTCAATAGACTACAGGCCTCATGAAAGCAGAGACCTTTTTGTTCTTTTGTCTCTCCATCACCTAGACCATACGGCCTGGCACAGAGCAGCAGTCAATAACCATTTGCTAGTGGAGAAGGAAATGGCAACCCACTCCAGTGTTCTTGCCTGGAGAATCTCATGGACGGAGAAGCCTGGTAGGCTGCAGTCCATGGGGTCACAGAGAGTCAGACACGACTGAAGCAACTTAGCAGCAGCAGCAGCAGCAGTGAAAGAAGAAGATATAGTATAAAATCCACCTCTTCAAGAAGCTTCCTATATTCTTCTAATTAATGGCTATGGTACTTCTCTTTGAATATAAAAGAACTTATGTAGTAAAGCACGATATGCTGCCTTTAATAACTAATATCAGTGAGTTCTTTGGTAACTGATCCTTGGCCTGCCGTTTGACCTTCCACATACTTACGTGAGATCCTCCTAATTAGACACAAAGACCATGAGGGTAGACAAATATATACACAGTTGCCACCAGGAGCTGTGCTGGGGATAGAATTACAACATGGAATAAGACAGCCATGGCTCCTGCCATCACCAAGCTTAAAAGCTCCCCTAGCGCCCAGCACAAGACTTCACTCTTGGTAGGAACTCAAATGGTTTGCCTATTATATGACATTGGAAAATTCTGCCTAGTAGGGATAACTATAAACATCCTTTAAAGTCACGTAATCTTATTAAATAAATTAATAACAATGCATTTTTACAAGTTTTAACTTTTATACATAGGTATTAAGTATTTCTACTTATATTACCTCATAGATTCCTCACAAAATCCCACAAAGGTAGATGGGAACTACTGTTTTAATATATGAAAAAACTCAAACTCAGAGATGTTAAGTGACTTGCCCAGTAGCAGACAGTCAGTAGGCGAGTTGGCTAGATTTGAAACCAGGTCTGTTTGAAGTATTTCAAAATCTACTTTTTAAAAATACGGAATGCTGCTTCAACGCTGGAAATTATTATTCAGTAATACAACGTTTCCCGGTACCTCTCGGAGTTGTTCCACCAGTTCTTTTTCTTCTCTCATCTGTTCCATTTTCCTCCGAATCGTAAACTGTGGGTCTATAGATTCCAAATTTCTCTGTGGTCTTAGAAACACTAGAAGAGAAAGGGGGAAAGCCTTTATGGAGTGTCTAGTACAGACTGCCATATCGGGCTGCTCATGTTTGAATCAAATAGTTTATTTATCCCAAATAATTCATTCACCACTCACAAAAACAGGAAATTCTGACTTTACATGAAAAGCTTGATTCAAATATTCTAGAGAAAATTATGTTTTCAATTATTCTGCATTGTGTGGACGAATGATCAGCTGAATCCAGGAAAGGGCTTGGTCATCCTTGGTATTATTCCAGACTCCTCCTCTAATTTTTCCACTGCTTCTATTCCAAGCTTTCATCTACACTCCAGGTTTCACAATCCTTTCATTAAACTTGAATACTCTGTTTCAAGTAACAAGACAGAATTGCTTTACATGGTATAAACAAGCACAGGTTAATGATTTTGTTGGCTGCGGTTTTTCCATCAGCCTGGATTAAGAACTAAGTGATGATATGCACTACCTACTCCCAAGCGTTATCTATCTGAGCGTGGAGGGGAAATTCTGGCTTCTATCATGTCACTGAAAGTGCATCCCTAAGTCAGCTCTTCAAAGATGACCGTAGATTGCTTTCAGAAAAGCTGTCAAGATGGGAGGCGGTCTTAAGAGATCATCTTTGCCTGCAGGTCCTTAAAATTACAACCTTCCAGGAATAGCAACTCACAGTGGCAACTCAGGAAGGAGTTAAGGCTCTGGCTGCAGACAAAATGAATGTTCTCAAACTTTGAAGGATAACATCTCTTAAAGACTATCAGGAAAGCACGAAATATTCTACCTATGGGCAGTGATTCTAGCAATTTATATCAGGATACAAAGCACAGGGCAGATTTAAACTTGAATCTTTTTCTGCCTTTAGATTCTTATTAAGACTATCAACTTTCCATGCACACAGAAGGAGCAAAGAGTGGTTAAGAGCTGTCGTTGGTTCTCTGTGTCCCATAGATTTTCAGATTGGGAGAGGTGGGCATGGGAGGATGGGGGGGGGCAGGGCTTCAAAAAGTCTGGGGCAGAGAACTCCAGTTTTAAAAATCAGTACCACATAGAAGGCTGCACTGACATACTGCGATTCTAGTTGCTTCAATCACCATATCTTCAATAATATAGAATAAGAAGATTATGCAATGTTTATTCTATTCTGACAAACATTCTCTATGAGCCACTTTAAAAGCTAATTCAATTTATTTATTGTTAAATATGGTTTACAAATATACTTTGAATTAAAAACTGGGGCCCACCCTATAATCAATTATCCTACATTCATACAACTATGTCATTTTAATCCTAATTTGTACCTTTGAATCAAAACACCTTAATGAATGTCTTACACTATACTTTTCACATTTAGGTATTTTCTTTCTAAATCAGTTCTAGGATATTTGAATCAGCATTCTGGTGCTCTACAGAGGACCAGAAAGTTGACACATCTTAAGAAATCCTTGACTTACGGAAGTTAATGGAGCAACGGGATGACTACTGTACATGAAACACCTTCTGGAACTTCAGAGAGAAGTCAGCCTGGGGCCTGGGCTTCTGTCTCAAGCCCCCTAAGGAAGTCACAGGTGGAAAGAGCCAAAGTCTTGTCACCAAGACCCACAAAAACCAAACCCCACAGGAAGTGAGACCAACTGTTTCAAAAATAAAGGCAAGGCAGGCCGAGGAAGTAGGGTAGACCAGTCAGCAGGGAGAGATGAGATAAAGTTGCCTTTGCACCATATGCAGCCCAGTCAAAAAATCTACCTACTTAAACTTAGTGATCAGAAGAGAGATACATTAAAATGGAAAGTCCAGAAAAAATCCACACCCTCAAAGAAAAGAAATCAACCAAATTTACCAAAAAAGTCAAGGAATGTGGACTTAATTGAGTAATACACATACTGGTCCGCAAGGGGGAGCCCCAGCTCTGTTTAAACAAATCCAGTGTTTTCTTTGGAGGTTTTATTTTCCTTCGGCTTTTTTTCTGGGGGCAATCTTATCTAATACTACATGTATAATATTTCCAATATGTTTTTACTGGCAGACTTCATTCTGAATACGAAGCTATCAGGCAGTTAAATTAACTGTGAGCTTTTGGTTAACAGGACACTCTTCAAGTATCTATGCCCTGTTAGAGCCCTATGTGAGATAACAAGATAACACAATGGTGTCTGCGTTTTAAATACCTGGTCTTGCTTTTCATCTTAAATGCCCATACATCTCAAAAAATACAAAATGCATGCTTGGGTATTTGCTTTATGAATATAAGCAGTTAAAAAATGTTAAAACATATGTGAACTGTTATTTTTTAAATGAACACTTCCAATGTATATAAAATTATTGGAAATTTGACTACTACTAGTTTTCTAAATAGATTAATTATTGTAGAATATATGAGAATTTAAAATGAATTATTTAGACTGAAATCTACAGAGCACATGTTTGTTATGACGGAATTAATTTTCATAGGATCATTATAGGAGCTCTGATTATACTATCTACAATTTTTTTTTCTTTTCAAGCCATATTTAAATAATAAATACAGTGACCAGTTTGGTCAGAGCTTCAGGAAATTGATCTATGGAGGAATTATTCTAGTTTTCCTTAATTTTCTGTCACTACATTTAAGAACTCCCCTACTTAATTCAGGGGAATAAAAGTTAACTTAAGGCTACAAGAGCCGCCTTGTTATAGTAAATATTTTTCAAAGCAAATGCCACACTGATTAATGTAAATAAGAAGGAAAAAAAGCTGGGACAAGAGAGCAGAGGGAGGGTGTATATGAGGGAGTGAGTGTGTGTTTATGTGTGTGTGTGCTCAGCTGTGTTCGACTCTTTTCGACCCCATGGACTGTAGCCCACCAGGCTCCTCTGTCCTTGGGATTCTCCAGGCAAGAATCCTGGAGTGACCTGCCATTTCCTCCTCCAGTGGATCCTCCTGACCAGGGATAGAACCATGTCTCCTGGGGCTCCTGCAGGCAGATTCTTGACCACTGAACCACCCGGGAAGGACGTGTGTACACACACGTATATATGCCTAAGGGGCAGGAAAAGCCAAGGAAATAGGAGATTTAAGATGCAGGGAAAAAATGAGTCCTGCTTCGCTGGTTAGTTACTATGTATCAAATAACATTCAAAGAATGAAAAGGATGGTTTGCTCATACTTGCAGTTTTGCTCATACTCATAAATACAGAGACAAATTTCTAAGCAAAAATTCTGCAGGGAATGATGAATATGCTTAGGAAGAATATCAAATTCATTCTGCAGGTACAGGTCAAATTCTACTACTTTCCCCTTATCTCTACCTCCTCCTCCACTCTCTTCATCGTCTTCATCCCCGGCCTGGGAATGGTCTCCACTCTCTTCATCATCTTCATCCCCAGCCTGGGAATGGTCTGTCAGCTATGAATGCGCAACGTTGCTTATCTGTGCCTCTCATGGCACTCATCACCTTCTGTCTCACAGTACAGATCTGATTTTCTCCATAGGACTCTCTAATACAGAGTTTATGTCTGTTTCAAATTTAAACTTCTATCCCTGTCCAAGAAAGCAGCTTGTTTGATGAATAAACAACAACAAAAAAAAGTGTTTCAAAAACTCCCTCATTCAAAGATCAGACTATCTGGGACTTCCCTGGTGGTCCAGAGATTGAGACTTCCCCTTCCTATGCAAGGGGTGTGGGTTCGATCTCTGGTCGAGGAGCTAGGATCCCACATGCCTCATAGTAAAAAAAAAAAAAAAGAAAGACAGAAACATAAACAACAGAAGCAGTATTGTAACAAATTCAGAAAAGACTTTAAAAAATGGTCCACATCAAAACATCTTAAAAAACAAGCAAGAAAACAAAGATCAGTCTATCTGGAGAGTACCTTGACACAGATTACCCTACCCTGATATAAGCAGTCACCTGAGAAATCTCCTAAAGCTTAGTTTCCAGGTTTGAATGCTTTAGACTGCAAAATAAAAAGTTCCACAAAGGCAGAGATTTAGTCTGTCTTTTTCAGAACTGTGTCCACAGTAAAGTGCATCATGCCTAACACACAGTAGGCACTCAACAGATACTGGAACTTCCCTGGTAACTCAGCTGGTAAAGAATCCACCTGCAATGCAGGAGACCCCGGTTCAATCCCTGGATCAGGAAGAGTCCCTGGAGAAGGGATAGGCTACCCACTCCAGTTTACTTGGGCTTCCGTGGTGGCTCAGACAGTAAAGAATCCCCCTGCAATGTGGGAGACCTGGGTTCAATCTCTGGGTTGGGAAGATGCCCCTGAAGAAGGGATAGGCTACCCACTCCAGTATTCTTGCCTGGAGAATTCCATGGACAGAGGAGCCTGGCAGGCCATAGTCCATGGGGTCGCAAAGAGTTGGACACGACTGAGCAACTTTCAACAGATATTTAAGGATGCGCACAAGAAACTATTTTTTAAAATGTTATAAAAGTACCTTTCAGTTAAGCAAAGAAAGCCCACTCCTCTAAAAATTCCCTGAAATGCTGTTACAAGAAAAGCATTTTGCATAGAAATTATTAGTGGATATTATTAACCTTTATTATCTAAATTTAACTCCAGATTTCTTCTCTGTGGACACATGAGGTTTGGAATTCAGCTCTCCACTTCCCCTTGGAAACTAAAAAATCTGGACAGGGTGTGATGTTAAAGACATACCAATTCAAGGGCAACAATAGGGTGGCTTTGAAAAAGTATCATGAGTTGTAGATCCAGTTAATGTGAATCAGAAATCTGATTAATACATTCATTTATTCCCTCTGGTGCCTAAAAATGAATTAGATAAATTCTCTGCCCTCAGAAGGCTCAAATTTCTTCTCTATTGTCTTGGGCAGTTTATTTAACCCAGGGGTGTTTACCTGCTTAACAGAACATCAAGTCAGCAAAATAATCAGTGCGAAGACTCCATGGTACACCAAATAAATTAGCATCTCTGAGTGTAGGGCACAGGCAGCCATTGTTTGAAAAATGCCCAGGTGATTCTAATATAAAGCCAGGGTTGAGAACCACAACCCCTCCCAGCTTCAGTTTCCTCATTTTTGTAATGGGGAAAAAAAATACCTAGAAGTGCAAGATTATGGTAAAAACAATTCCAGAAAATGTCTGAAAACTGGCCCAAGATAGGTATGTCCGTCCATTCATTCACTTTCCAGTGACAGTTTAAAGATCAATTTTAAGTATAAATTAGCACCCACCAATTTGTTGAAAATGAAAAAGAGAAAATACTTCAAAGGAAGGCAGGAACAATTTTAATTTCAAAATGAAGGGGGAAAGGAAAGAAAGCAGCAGAGTAGTAAAAAAGCACAAGAGAAGGAGCGGAAGTGAAGCTTTCAAGTTAAGAACAACTTGAAGTGAAGCTGCCCTCTCCAGCCCCAGGGGGCAGACATAGAGACACAGGTCCACATCCTTCTCCAGCCATTTTAGGAGGCAGGACTTTGAGGACTGTAGAAATTCAAACTCCCGAGGACTTCCTAGCCAGTTGTCATTTTTATTTCTTTGAAGAATGAGTTTAGGGAAGATATGGGAATTTGAAATGACATATATTTGAAACAAAATATTAGAAAGCAATATTTATTATTTCAAATGTGTTTCTTTAAATAATTTTACTTCAATAGTCATTTTTAAAAAGTGGGAATTTTAATATAAAGCATGACAGTGAACAAGGAATAAACAAGCCAACTTTACCAAAAGTAATTAATAAAAATCATAAATGAAAGGCAAGTTGCATCATGCTGGGTAGAGTGGGAATATGATGCCATTTATTTTCACAGGTTGAGATAACCGCAGATACTGGACAATGGAGCAACTATGAGGAAACAAAACTGATGGGGTAATCAGCTTTGAGATGCCATGAGGGGCACTGAATGGGATCTACTGTTTCAGAGTAACCAGGAAGAGCAACATAAAAGTAGGCTATTTCCCTCTTCCAACTTTAGCTCACATACTTGGGGATACATACAGTGTTTCTTCATTAATTAAAAAACACTTACAAAACAGAAAGAGAATGTGAATGTATAGCAAAAACCACCACAATACTGTAAAGTAATTGAATGAGTGAGTGAAGTCGCTCAGTCGTGTCCAACTCTTTGCGACCCCATGGAAGAAACCGCAGAGAGACTCACAGACTTAGAAAATGAACTGATGGTTGCTGGGGGAGGGGAAGGGATAGTTACGGAGTTTGGGAAGGTCATGTACACACTGTTATATTCAAAATGGATAACCAACGAAGGACCTACGGTATAGCACGGGGAACTCTAGTCAATGTTAGGTGGCACCTGGCTGGGAGCAGGGTTTAGGGGAGGGTGCACACGTGTGTATGTATGGCTGAGCCCCTTTGCTGTTTACCTGAAACTACCGTAACATTGTTAATCGGCTATATGCCAATACAAGATAAAAAGTTTAGTTTGAAAAAAACTTTAAATGTATTGGAAAATGTATTCAAATCAGAAGGCAACATTTAGCTCAAAGAGAATGAAGATTGTATTTGAAAGGTCAGATTTGGGAACCTACACAAATATTTGAAAAGACTTCTGCTGCCAGAAAATTATCAGATAATTAACAGAAAATTATCCCTTCCCTAGGGCATACTGTAGGCAAATTGCAAAAAGGGGAAAATAACAACTACCCAATGTCTGACCCAGGTAGATTAATACTGAAAACAATCCCTTTGTTATTTTGTGTGTGTGTGTGTGTGTGTGTGTGTAGTACACTATAATACCTACATGTGAATCCCTAGAATTTTCACTCATAGAAAAAATATCATATAAGTATTGGATGGTTATTTTATTTTCAGGAAGATTTTCAGTGATTATTTTCTATGGAAATCTTAAGACTTTATCTGGCACAAAGTATCTTGCACAAAGAATCCTCAATAAACAGCTGTAGATGTGAAGGTAGAGATGGTGGAGAGGAGACTGGACCCTTGGGCATGGCCCCAGCTCCCCTTCTATATAGCAGCGTGAGCTAGGCAGGTCACCCCATCTTTCTTGTTTTAGTTGGTTCATTTATAAAGATAGAAATTTTACTGCTACATCTAAATCTTACCTAGCTTTAAAAAGTCTTTTTCAGATATAATTCCTAAGGAAATACCAAATCACACATAAATCTTTCATTCTAGGCTTTATTCCCTTTAAACATCATCAGATCCATAAATAGCCATGCTTTCTGAGAAATGAAAATGATTCTCTCCCCTTTATTTTTAAGTAAAGGAATAGTTTATCAAGAAAGTTTCCACTTAGCCTTCCTCAATTTCCAGGATTTAAAGTGGGGTGATACAAGAAGGAACTTTGGTTTCCTTGTTATTGTTGTTTAATCACACTTGCTTTTGGTTTGAAATTTTAGAAATCTATGAAATAATAAAATTCCTTTTGTAACTGCTGCTGCTGCTAAGTCACTTCAGTTGTGTCTGCCTCTGTGTGACCACACAGACGGCAGCAGCCAGGCTCCCCCGTCCGTGGGATTCTCCAGGCAAGAACACTGGAGTGGGTTGCCATTTCCTTCTCCAAGGCATGAAAGTGAAAAGTGAAAGTGAAGTCGCTTAGTCATGTCCAACTCTTGGCGACCCCATGGACTGCAGCCCACCAGGCTCCTCCGTCCATGGGATTTTCCAGGCAAAGTACTGGAGTGGGGTGCCATTGCCTTCTCCAGTACTATCAGATAAAACACCTTCTGCTACAGAGGTCTAGAAAAAGGAAAGATATAGTGATACTATCAGGAAAGACATAGTGAGTGCATGTGTGCTCAGTCATGTCCAACACTTTGCAACACTCTGGACTGTAGCTCACCAGGCTCCTCTGTCCATGGAATTTTCCAGGCAAGAATACTAACCTGCCAAAATATACATTATCCTTCTATGTAATGA
>NW_011494917.1:4776493-4787175 GCF_000754665.1 Bison bison bison | reverse complement strand
AAAAAAGCATTTTTTGGTTGAATTTCAACCAGAAATCACAACAAATGTTTTACATATATGGTTTCTATTCATTACATGTAACATATTGATATTGAGATTAAAAAAATAACTTAGAAAATATATCTTCTTGTGTTTGCAGTGGTTTTACCCCACACATCACTTCTCTTCCCTATGAATCATATTCTCTATTTCTTTCAACATTACTTTTATTGCTTTGTATCTTGGAGTAAAATGCCTAAGATCTGAACTAACAGATCAATATGGAGATTGAGATATCTGTAGTAAGTGTATCTAAATAACTATATGTATTTTATTTTCATCTTTTAGGCTACTTTAGATATACAGTGGCACGAGATCAAACAATATCCACATTAATCCTAGCTGGGTGTCCTCAATTTTTTATTTGCACATTTGATTCTCAAGCCAATTTACCACTCGTGAATATTTGTTGTTGTTTAGTCTCTAAGTCATGTCCAGCTCTTTTGCAACCCCATGGACGGCAACATGCCAGGCTCCTCTGTCCGTGGGATTTCCCAGACAAGGATACTGGATTCCACTGCCTTTTCCTTTTCCAGGGGCTCTTCCGGGCCCAGCGAGCGACCCCACATCTCCTGCGTTGGCAGGGGGATTCTTTACGACTGAGCCACCAGGGAAGCCCTCTTGAATATTATATAGATGAAAGGGCTGAAGTTATCAAAAGTCAAAATGTGCAAATAATTTTCAAAGAAAAAAAAAGCAAGTGATTTCTCTTCGTTTTTAGAAATTCCTTACTTCTAACCATTCTCAGTGCACTCCTTTCAGATCAGTCACAGTGTATCTTAATTACTTTAAAAAATCTCATTATCGGAAGCCTAGATAATAAAAGATTATTATTTTTTATTATTTATTATTATAAACTCCAAAAGCATTAGTTCAGAAGAGATTATCCAAATGTACAAAAACCCAAATTTTTATAAGCAAGCAAACACACCAAAAAAAAAAAAAAACCCAAGCAGAAAGAATAGAGAAGAAATTATTGTTCAGTCCTTCCAAAATTCAGAATGTTCAAGATAATTAAACATAGTTTAACAAACTGCCAGAGAACAATGCACATGCATTTTTCTGGACTTTCCAGGTTTACTGTTATCTCTTAAGTCAAGCATGCAGGAGAACGCATTCTATCTTCAGCTGCACAGAAATGAATGTTCAGTACATTCATTCACTGGCTTATTAATGAGCACATTGAAGAACAGGTACAAAGCCACCTACCATTGTCACTGTCTCCTGCAGAGGGAACACAGTAGCTAGAGCTGTCCCATGTTTGTGCCTGTGTAAGTTTGTTGAAGGAGATAGGAGGAAGAGTGAGGGCTGGGTCTGCAGGAGAGCGAGAGAGCCAGTCCGCGTACAGTCGCGCAAGGACCAGGAAAAACCAAAGGGGCGGCAGCATTTCACAAATGGCATAAGGGTTGTATGGAAATGAAGCGAATTTCAAATTATGGGATTTAATTTCAAATGTACAATACAGCAGGAGAATGAAAGATGGCGCATGGAATAAAAAGAACGATAAAAAACTGAGTGTTAGTACTTATCAATCATAGACTTTGCATGCAGTTAATATCATTCATCGTTAACAGTTCTCAAGCCCAGACTTAGAGCACTAATGAATCATGTCAGGGGAAAGAAGGGGCTCCCATAGACTATGCAGATAAAGAGCAAAAGCCCTACCAGATACCTTTCCCGAAGACCTTCTAAATAATTTTAGCAAATATGACTCACCATAAAAGTTGGCTATGCAAAGTTTAATATGTGTAAATATGTCTATTATTTATAAATAAAGCTATTATAGAATCAGCATTTACAGTTGGTGAATTTTTTTTCCCAAGGCAGTGTAAAATTTCTCTTTAAAGACATCTATAATGATAGCTGAATCTAGTCAACTCTGCTCAACCCTTGAACCATTGTCTTAGATATTGATCAGTATAAAACCAATTTTGGACACTAGTTGAGTCTCCTTAACAACAATTAACCAATAGATAATTGGTTAATTAACCAACAGATATCCATCAATTCAAAGAACTTCTAAGTTGGTCATTTATGAAATAACATCTCTTTTGGGGGCACTATTCATATAGTAGTTTCTGATATTTAGAAAATACCTACACAACTTTTATTCAATCTTAAGGCAAGGCCGGTAAAATACATGGACATGTTTCTAGGAATGACTATTTGGGTATATATACATTTGTCTTTCCTTGGAGGAAAACATAGAAAAAAATTTCTTTTGGAAAAAACTACCAGCCAACTTAAAGAATCTAAGTTTCTATTCCAAATTTCTGATTTGAGAAGTCTGTTTTTATTTATAACACAGAAATCACATGAATTCATATACTTAATTTTAACATAAAAATCACTTTTTAAAGATCCAAAGCTACTTAATCAAAAAGAATGATATGACCTTCAATTAAGATTACTATATATTTTCCAGAAAATGTCAAAAATACATACTGTAATATTTTAAACTTAATAAATAAAATTTTAAACATTCCCAATAGATGATGCTAGTTTCATAAAGTTCCAACATGCCATCTGATGTTCCTGAAGAAAAATCAGTATTATTTACAACAAACTCCACAAAGCTTTCAACAGCTAGCACAATTTCCACACTGGTTAGTCAGCATTATAGAAAGGCTGGAAGCTAGGAGGGGAAATTATCTTTGTTTCCTGCTATTCAAAATGAATACTTCACTTAGTTTTCACCACTGCAAAGAATCAGAAATGGTTCAACAGTGTGGGCACAAAGTTGATAAGCTGAATTTGGACCCCATAAAAAGAACTGGAAAAGTCATGGAGACGATTTTACAACTAAACTACAAAGATGCACATTTAAAAGAATATTATTCTGTGGAGATACGTTCAACTTTTGATTTGCTCAGTTATAAGAACTTTTAAAATTGTCTAAAACTGCCTATAAGGGACAGGAGAAAGCCTAGCCAAATATGAGGCCCTCGGTGTGTAGAGAACATTCCTGGTAGATCACCACTCAAGGCATGGGTGCCCCCATTCCTCCCAGCACAACCTGAGACCTTGCAAATTGAAGCCCAGCCCATATCTGGCTGTATACACTCAGGTCTGTAAATGGTGAGGCTAGTCATTTGAGTCCAATTTCAAGTACAGTTCGGCTCTCCATAAAACACTTCCTAAGCCCCACCACACACCCAAGCATGTTCTCAAATAGCTTTGTCTTATAGTCCATTCAAAATGCCAGGAAACCTTTACACCTGGCCACACGTTATCCATCAACCAACTTCCTCCAAAAATGAAAAAACATTCCTTTATAAAAGAATTATATTTTTTTTCCTATGGGTAAAAAATTATACATATGTGTATCTGCAACTGCTGCCAAAATGCTTTACTAATAAACCCAAGAATATCTAAGTTCTTTACTACCTTTTGCTTAAAGAATCTGAGTGCCTTCTTAGCACTTAACTGAAAAGCATTGGTACAGAATATTTGCAAAAGACCTAAGAATGAAAAATATTAAAACAGAGAAGCAACTACTAATAATAAGTTAAAATAAAGTAGGTACTATAACCAGAAAAGACCTTTAAAATCTCTCTGACCACTCACGTGAGTCTTGGAATGACTGCCCTGTCACAGGAGTAATCACACAGACCTCTCCAAGGTCCAGAGAGCAAATGAGGGGTGTCTCACAAAGAGTCACCATCCTTCATGCAGCAAGGTACCAGCAGCCACTGAGGCAAAGCGGTGGCTATTTTATCCAAAAAGCATTTCTTTGCCACTTACATGCCCCAACATTTTTCTCTCTTTGCTCTGTTACTGATAACACAGCCTTAAGAGGAGACACACTGACAACAGAGCCTGAAAATCTGGCCTCGCCAAGCTGTAGCAAGGTTCTGATGCCAGGATTCAAACTCACCAGCGTTGACAAGGCTGCTCCCACTATAACAAATGCACGCAAAAGGCTAAAGAGAAACTCCGGAGTTGTTTCACGTGGGTGAGAACACTGAGGTTTCCATTTACCTGATCGAGGTTTCAGGCCAAACAGAGCTGTGCTGGTGTTGGTCGGAGAGCTGGCGGAGGAGTTCTCTCTCATCTGTGGTGTTAGAAGGAAAGGACACTTTTTAAAGAACTGGAGCAGAACTATGCATGCTTCTCCAGGATCAAGGGTTGCAACAAAACCTCGACCTCCTTGCACTGGCTGCTGTGAGGAAGTCCTGACTAAAAAACATGATAATGGATGCATCTTCACATTGCAAATTCTTGTGGTAGAATCAACAGAATGTTATTTGGGGGCAGATTTATTCAATTTTTATATGTTCATTATAAAAGAGTTCATAATCGTGTGATACTGGTAATCCTTTTCTGCTCCAGAATAGATGTGTGCATTCAAGTGCACGCATGCACGTGTACCACACACATACAAGCACACACATACATCACCTCACAGAGGGCACATCTGATAAAGAATCTCATAACACAGTGAGATGAGAAAACAGATGACACTGAGCAGATGTCTCAGCTATGTGGAAACCCCATGGATCAGTTATGGTTAACAAGACATTCTAAATGTTGCCTATTTGAGCTATTTTCACTCTGCTTTCTATAAAAACGCTGCTATATTTAATTTTCAAAATATATCTTATAAAATGAGTCTTTAATTATGGATAGGGCTGGATCAGGCTATGAGAGCTAATGAGAGATTCCCTCCGAGATTCTGCAATACAATTAACTCATGAATCACAACAGTCTCAGATTACAGATTTTTGTAAAAGATATTCCAATTCAGGTTTCACAAAACACCTCAGCTTTCATTAATCATCAGGAAACTTACCTCATTGGGAGAATACTCGCTCCCATTACTCTGTAATGTTAGGTCATTTTGCACCTAAAGGAAGAAAAAAAAATGCATGGTATGTTCCATCAGACTATAAACTTTTTAAGGCAAGAACTGAGTCTGACTTCTATCATATCCCTGGCACACAGGGATACAATGCCTAATACATAGAATTAATTTGTAGTTAAGTAGGCCATTCTTACTGTACACTTTCTAAAAACATGCAGCTATATTCACAGAAAAATACATCTAAAATATACAAACTAAGAAAAGGGATTTCCCAGAGTAAAGAGCTCAGCCCAAAGTACCTGTGAACATCAGCTTGCCAGGTTCCCCAGTAACCTGCAGGCTCCCACGTGCTGAGAGCATAAGGGTTTTCAGAAATGGCCCAAGGCAGTAGTTCCCAAATACACAAAATCTCACTGGGAGCTTTTTAATGAACGAACACGCCTGAACCTAGGAAAGTCCTATGCTATCAATTCAACATCAGTTTGTTTTGACAACCAATGAGAAAACTCAATAGTTTATTTTACCCAGATCTGCCTTTTTTATAAGGTAATCAAGAACCCCAGGGAATTCCCTGGCGGTCCAGTGGTTAGGACTCCACACTTTCACAGTCGAAGGCCCAGGTTTGATTCCTGGTCAGGGAACGAATGGAGAAAGAAATGGCAACCCACTCCAGTGTTCTTGCCTGGAGAATCCCAGGGAAAGGGGGAGCCTGGTGGACTGCCGTCTATGGGGTCGCACAGAGTCGGACACGACTGAAGCGACTTAGCAGCAGCAGCAGGGAACTAAGATACCATAAGCCTTGCGACATGGCCAATGACAACAACAAAATCCCATTGATCCGCCCTATAAAAAATTTGGTGATAACTAATATAAACATGTTCATACGTATCACCAAACTAGTAAAAATTTAAGATGTCTATTCCTATTGTTGAGGACTGCTATTAAAAAACATTCCCAACTGTGACAAATTCAAGGGAATAACATATTTTTAGAATAAAATGTCATTGATTTCCCTACCTAATTAAATGTCTTAACTGCTAACAAGTAAGTTGCAGTTTTGATTCTCTATCAGAAACTCTGTTCTCCAATTTTCCCTGTGCTCCTCCACCATCCTTCCCCACTGGACATTTATTTATGTATAAGAGTATACTTTGTAGTTCTTCCTGGATGGATGCCAGCGCTACCCAAACTTAATGGGGACAGTCAACTAAAGTGTGTTAAAAGAAAGAGAATGCGGTGTGCTAATTACAAGGCATTTCACAATCTTGGTCTTACCAATGTAACTGGGCACCAGCCTCTCTCATGGTGTTTCTGTCCGGTTTATGCTTCATGCTGATTCCGTCATGGCCACGCTGTCTTGCCCAGCACGGCCTCCTGGGACCCATCCAAATCCAAATCGCCCTTGAAATCTAGATTAATCTCTCTCTCCTTAAACTCTTATCCCTTCCCCTACTATCCCAGAGTACCTAAAACACCCAGGATTATGGGCCATCTCACAGTCATTTCTGCTTTCTCAATATCTATGGCTTCTTTCCTCCACAATTTTTAAAATGCCTTAAAAGTGAGGGCAACTTCGTCTCCTTCCTATTCCAGTCTTGGGTACTAAAAACAAGGCCACATCCAGCACAAGGACTCAACATAGACTGGCTAACTGATTCAAGACTCTGCTTACGAAACTGATTTCTTCCTGAATTGGGTGGAAGAAATAATACAGAAATAACCAGACCATAAAGGAGGGGCCCACTTAAGTTCCACATATCATGGGTACTGGCCTTGCTCATCCACCACTTTCTTCTCCATTCCTCCTTCTTGTGACTTTTCTTTTTCCACCGGAGCCAGAAATTCTCCCTCCCTTTTTAAAATCATGAAGACATATCTATCATGGACAGAGAATTGCCCAAAGAAGGAAGATAAGGAATAAGAATTCCTTACACCAAACGTGACTCCTTGTTCCACCAAAAAGGAAAAAAAAACAAATTAACACTGTAAATCAGAGATGGAATGGAGATTTTTTTCCCCTAGAGGCTTGGTGTCTTCCTGATACTCCTAAAATCATGCACAGAGGAGGGCATCTATTTTACCGGTTCTGCAGGGTCTTCCCTGGTGGCCCAGTGGTTAAGACTCTGTGCTTCCAATGCAGGGGGCGTGGGTTCAACCCCTGGTCAGGGAACTAGGTCCCACATCTTAGTGAGAATCTCTGTGTGCTATGCGGCACAGCCAAAAAAAAAGATTAAAAAAGTGGGTCTGCAGCAGGATTCTACCATGGTCTCAAAGTATCTCTTCACTGACTACTAGTTGCAAGGGGAAATAAAACAATACTCAAATGGTGGAGAAATCAAGTTCCTCATCCACTGGGTGATCAAGTTACCATCACCAGTGAAGCTCAGACATTCACAATGTGCCTCTGAAGGTGATACCCTGAGAAGGACACCACGTCACCTGGGCAGCATCCCAGACAAGAACACAGAGACTCAATCTGATCATGAGGAAATATGAAGGATTTCTGTCCCACAAAATAAGAGGCAGTTCATTCTTTAAAAAAGAAGAGCACTATATTCTTTAAAATTTTAAGGTCATAAAAAATCAAAGAAAGGTTATAGAAATATCCAGAATAAAGGAAACTATAGGTACCTGACAACTATTGATTCTAAACTGGATCCTACTAAAGCGGAAAAAGTGCTGTGAAAAACGTCATTAGATCAATCTAAATATTTGGACTATGGAGAGCATATTAGACAAAACTATTTTATCAGTGTAAATTTATGAAGTTGATAACTGAAGTCGAGTTATATAGGATAAAATCCCTATTCTTAGGAAAGGTACATTGAGATGTTTAGGGAAAAGGACTATGACGTACAAAACTTATCCTTTAATTTTCAGAAAAAGAACTCTGGGGAGGAAGAGAGAGACAGATACCGCAAAAGTGGTAAAATGTTAATTACAGAAAATGTGGGTAAAAGGTTCTAATTTTTTTGTAACTTTTTGCAGACCTCTGTAATTTTTTAACCTTTTATAATTACTTCCAAGTAAAAAGCCAAATACAAAAGTAAGTCTGAACAGAATCAAAAGGAGCATGTCTCAAAAGGAGGGCCTCATGAATTAGACCCAGGACAGCCTTCACCTAAGAGGCTCCCTGATGTCCCACTCCTGGGTCATTGAGTGACTCTCCACTTGGGGAGGAGGGAGTGCAGTGACTCTAAGGACAGAGCAGAGGAACAGTCACAGCTAAAGTCAGGTGTCCTGAGTTATAAGATGGATCCTAACTTACAGAAAATCGAGGAGAAGTTAGAGAGGTAGCCCACGCGAGTCCATAGTTAGCAAGCCTTTGAAATGGAAAGAAAACTCAATGTAATCCCAAATCACAATACTCAACTATGAAACCATATTCTCTAGGAACATGGGTTTTTAAACTATAGCTCTTTTCCTACTTATTTAACACAGAGACTTAGCTACTTAAGAGTGTGAGACTGCTTTACTATGGTACCTGTTCAGATAGCTCAAGCAACATAAGTTGGCTGTGTTGAAATTAGCCATCCTAAACCCATTCAGTAAGAAGGGATGAAACAGGCTGTAACCAATGTTTTACTCCCATGTCACTGACTCAGACCTCTCTCTCTCCCCGCTTTTATCTTTGGGACCTTCCAAGCTTATCTCTAGTTTTATGTCAAAATTGCTTTCTCTGCAGCCACCTGAATTTTACCCTACATAGCTACCTAACCTACCTTAACCTGTCCCCAAATTCCCCCATCAGTTTATCTTTGCTAGTCTCTTAATCCTCCTAGACGTTTCTCAAATCACTTACCCTTATCTTTAAAGTCTTTCCTAGTTTACATTCAGCTGGTCAGTTCATAGGCTGCTGGCACTGGCTGGTACTACCTCCAGTGTCCGACAGAGCCAGGTTTCCCTGTGGGTCTTATTTGCCATGGCCTGACTTAAAACTGTCTGACATAAAGACTTAGAGAATTCAATGGAAACAGTCAACTTTCATCTTCAATGGGAGGTGAAATAGAATAGATAAGCAGGAAAACTAAAGAAGCTAAAAGTATAAAAAAATTGAAAACCAGATCTTGAACAAATCTGAATACTGATCTCACTAATGAAAGTTCTTGTTCAGTCACTCAGTCGTGTCTGACTCTTTGCGACCCCATGAACTGCAGCACACCAGGCTTCTCTGTTCTTCACTGTCTCCTGGAGTTTGCTCAAACTCATGTCCATTGAGTCAATGATGCCATGCAACCATCTCATCCTCTGTTGCCCCCTTTCCCCCGTCCTTAATCTTTCCGAGCATCAGGGTCTTTTCCAATGAGTCGGCTCTTCGCATCAGGTGGCCAAAGTGTTATAAAGAATGTTCTACCCCATGATACATCTTGACAGAATACGGTAGCCACTCTTCAGCGGCAGAATACTGCACCAGAACTCTGGTTCATCCAAGAGCAGCCTTACCTCACATTCTGGAGACCTCTCCAGCTGTATTTGACCACTGTAGGAATTACAGAATAAAAAGATATAAATATAATTTAAAGCAAAAATATTTCAATGTAAAAAGAGAAAATATACTGTTATAGAAAAGTCTACATACTTTAGTGTGGAGTCCTGTAATTCCAAGTCATCTGCTGGGTCCACAGGGTAAAAGTTTACAACGCTTCTCTCTGTAATATCTGTGCTTAATCTAAAGAGTAGGGGAGAAAAAGTGTTACCAAATTACTGAACTTTAATAAATCCTACTGCTTTTAGTTATATACTTAAAAGTTGTGTTTATCATTAGAATTGAGTAATAAAAGTTTTATGGTAGAAATTTCAAACTATATAGTTTCCTCACCATGACTATATATGTATTTTTTAAATATAATTTTCAATCTACTTTGGTATCAAAATCCAACTTATTTGAAATACAATAGTAATTTCTGATGAGGTCATAAAAGTCATAGGTAGCACACACTAAATTTTATTAAGAACTTAATCAGTTTGTAGAAACAAGTAAAATTTCTCTCTACTATATTGTACATACACTATACTACAGATAAGTCCCAAGGGCATTTGTTTAACAGGAATATTAAAATAAAAAATTTCAAAATCAATTTTAGGTATGCATTTTATCTCTGAAATTTTCTTACAGTTTCTGAATTTCTGTAATTTTAAGAGCTGAATTTTTTTTAAGATCTATAAAACCAGGAATTTCTAAAAGTCATATAAAAGTTACAAAGCTATTTTAAAAGGTGGGTATGCATTCATAGTATACAATCCTATTGAAAATCATATCTAACCAACAATCAGAAATCCTTGAGAGAAGAAATCAACAAAGGCAAAACAGGAAAGCAATATTCAACTAAATTTTTTGATGTTAAGGTCGCATGAAAGGTAAAGCTCTAAAATTTAATCCTATGATCAGTGACTTGATTAAAACAAACAAAGCAATCTGGTTCAAGGAAATGAGATAAAGGGAAATCTTAATGTGTATATAAACTTTTTATGACTATTATTCAAGCAGCTAGAAATAACTGACCTCTTGAAGTGCCCTCTCTTTATCAGAAGCAAAGACAGGGCTCTTTCTTTATCCCTATTACACCGGCTCACAGACACATTATTATCAAGTCAGAACTGTAGCAGTAGAATATCTATTTCAGGACGCACAACAAAGATCTATAGCAGCCAAAGCAGTTGATTGCTTTAGGAGGTCAAATCCATAAAAGTTTTACAACATAATATAATTATAAAATAACAATCTACAAAGATGCAAATCAACTATCCCTGGGACGGTTACTCAAGGCTATTTTCCTCCACACCCACCAACTATGCCGACTGGCTAGACATCCTTGGCAACTTATTGCCTCAGACCTTT
>NW_011494917.1:4744779-4776393 GCF_000754665.1 Bison bison bison | reverse complement strand
AGCTCCCCCACTTCTCATGAAGGAGCCACACCCGCCAGGGCACCCCGATCTTACTCTGGGTTCCAGTCCCACATTCCCTGGCCACTGCTATTTCCACCAAACGAAGCCGTTCTTTTTCACTTTGGGGCTCACGTATTCATCTTGAATTTGTAAGCAAAGTTTACTGGAAACGTGATACAAAGTGTAAGAAGGCAGAAATATTAAAACAGTATAAAGTTTGAGCCCAAGTGGGGGTCTTCTCTCTGCTACATCACGTCTTTGAGGCTCTATCTTGGACTCAAATTCCTTTCCCGTTGATAGGCTCACCCTTGGGAACTCCATCCATTTATAATACTGCTTCCATTACAACATATCTTATGAAAGTAACTTTTATTGTACTTTATTTATTTTTAAAATTTATCTGGCTGCACTGGGTCTTAGTTGCAGCATGTGGGATCCAGTTCTCTGACCAGGGATCGAACCCTGGCCCCTGCCTTGAGAGCTCGGAGTCTTAAACACTGAACCACCAGGGAAGTCCCTGAAAGTAACTTTTAAGTCTAAGTCTTGGAGCCCCAGACCTAAATATCTAGCAGCTGAATGGACACTATCACACTGCCACCTTGGATTCTATGCAGCAGGTCCTAAACTGATCCCAATATCCTCCTTCTCAAACTGGCTGTGCCCCATGGTTCTCCATCTCAGATGGAGACAGGAGGGGTCAGGTCTAAAACACCCTGGACTGTTTCCCTCCATCCTCACCCCCACTTCAAACAATCACCAAAGAACTACCACAGTATCTACTGCTGAGTATCTCCAATGTTTAAAAGTATAAATAAAAACCATAATTTAGAAACACTCAGAGAAAACGTCCATCTTGATATATTTGTTTCTAGTTTTAATTGTTAATGGGACCTGGGGCTTCCCTGGTAGCTCAGCTGGTAAAGAAACCTCTTGCAATGCAAGAGACCCTGCTTCAATTCCTGGGTCAGGAAGATCTGCTGGAGAAGGGATAGGCTACCCACTTCAGTATTCCTGGGCTTCCCTGGTGGCTCAGCTGGTAAAGAATCCGCCTGCAATGTGGGAGACCTGGGTTCAATCCCCTGGGTTGGGAAGATCCCCTGGAGAAGGCAAGAGCTACCCCACTCCAGTATTCCAGCCTGGAGAATTCCACTGTATACTCCATGGGGTCTCAAAGAGGCAGACATGAATGAGCAACTTTCACTATCCACTCATTCTACTTATATCATTGGGATCAAATTTTATGTACTTTTACACTTTTTAAAGTTAACATTATATAGTGAGCAACCTAAAATACATTGGAAAGTTTAAAAAAACGTATTGGTCACATACTTCATCTTATTAGGGACCATAATTTAAGTATCTCCAAACTGTTAGATCATTGCCTTTTCCCCAAATATTTGCTAGGAAAAACACCTCTTTCCCCTCACAACTGCTGTTCATGTCTCTCTGTCCCTTAGGATACATTTTTGGAATTAATTCAAAAGCTTTCTGTCTATTTTTAGGCTATGGCAGAAACTACAAGGATGCCTTCTGGAGAACAGTTCTGCCAGTGCACCTTTCCACCAGCAGTTATTTATTATTTCAAATCCTCACAACAGTAAAAGACATGTACTTATAGCACATTTTACAGATGAGAAAACTGGGGTACAGGGAACTTATGTAACTCATCCAGGGTACCTGGTGCTAGAGCCGGGATTGCAACCAGTGTCTGGCTGACCAAGGCGTGTTCTCCTCCAGTCATACTATTTCCTCGCTCCATATAATTACTCTCTCTGTGTGCCTCTCTCTCTATCTCAAACTCCCTCTCTCTCTCTCACATACACACACACAGAAGCTCTCTTCTCCCTGTTTCCACCTTTCTCACTGACTGCTCTGAGTTAGAATGTGAAACTCAGCTTTTTAAGGAACACACCTCGATTAGGTGCTTACAAATAAGCCAGACTCTGAGCCAACCATGAGGGAAAATGAACACGCATCATCACATGTTAAAGCCACCGCTGCCTCCTACATATGAAATTAAGTCTCAGCTCCTCAACCCTGAATTTGAAGTCACACCTGCGTCACTCCGAACAGCTCCTCTGTGAAGTCCCACTCCTGGCTGCACATCAGAAGCACCAGCAGAACTTTTTAAAAAATGAAAATGGCCAGGCTCCCCGCACCACTGGCAGTGTCAGGCAGAGTGCCTGTGTTTTGTAACTTCTACAAATGATAATGAAGCACAGCCAGCATGGGAGATCACCTTTTCCGCTTGAGATTTTCCAAGTTTGTTCCACTCTTCTTGACCTCCATGCCTTTGCATGAGCTTTTAATTCTTTCAGTCCAGAATTCGCTTTCTCCTTGAAAGTGCTAGCTGTTAAAGGCCCAGGTGAAATACTCTAAACTTCAGAAGGCTGGCTGAGCCACCTCTGCTTTTCCATCCGGAGTCAGGCATTCATTCTATCGCTTGTTTCCTTCACGTCAAGCCCTTAAATCCATTACACTTATAAATCACTACTCAAGGCAACGTCTGTTGTGGTCGTTTAAGTTCTTGGAAGGAAGAGCTGTGTCTTGTTCATCCTTATATCCCCCAACGTACACACTGCACATCTTTCCATGCTCTAAGCACTCAACTAATGTCAGCAGAATTGAAATGCTTTTCAAATCAATTGCTGAAGGTTTCCAGCCATGCTCAGCCTGACCTGTGAGTATTCCTTCAGAGCCAGGAACAGTGGTGGTGCACTCTCCCTGGCACTCTGGGACTCACTAATAACTCTTTTCATAAATTCCCAGAACCTGGTGTGATTTCCACACCCACCATATTACAAGACCACATCATCTTCACATTTAAATCCCCATAAACCCTGAACAGTTTACCAGGGATAACCTTTGGATCTATTTCTCCATCAATACTGCATTACTGAAAAATATTTTGTCCATGGGCATTCTATTATCTTCAGCTAAAAAATCAAAAACTATGCTGATTGCATATAGTGCCTATTATTGATAATGACTAATTCAATTAAAAAATTATCACCCAAATCTTTGGAAATATTAAATTTAGTTAACATACACTTGGCACCATATGTATGGATGACTGAGTCACTGTGCTGTACAGCAGAAATTAAACACAGCATAGTAAATCAACTATACTTCAATAAAAATTTTTAAAAAGAAATAAATATGGTAGCACATGATAAATTAATACTTGCCCTTTTTAGAAAATCTCTTATATTTCTATATTCCAGGGGTTTAAACTTCATTAATATAAAATATGCACTTTGACTATTTCTGTTGTCTAAACATTATACAAAAATCACCCTATGAATTGCATGAAGGATGAATGAATTTCTAGAAACGACGAACAGGGGGTAGTTGATCTCAATCCCTCCAGAAGTTTGACTCTTTTGTTTATGCATCTTGGGAGAACAGACAGTTAAAACTAACTTTTCTTTCAGTGGTTAGTGGTGAGCCCATACTGTGCGTTACAGATACTTAAAAAACTGAGAGAATGCACTCAATAAGTCAGTGTACTTCATGGACCCATGGAACCTGGGCCAGGGCAAGACACACATACCTGCTGGGATCTTGCAGCAAATCCACCGCTTCCCTCAGCTGTTCAATCATTGCTATATCGAGGTCCTGGTCTTTGGATGCACTTATTCTGCAGCATGAAACCAAGCGTGAGACTGAAAATGACCACTAGATCACGGATAGCACCTGGGTTCTCAAGAGCAAACTTACAAAAATCCACCTCACATCACAAAAATGATTTTGACAAACTGAGCATTTTAATGGAGATGTGTCAGAACTCTGTGGGGTGGGCTTCCAGAGTTGCTGGGGTGGGGGAGCCAGCTTGGCTGTAAAACATATCAAAGTCTCTATGCCCCTGGGCCCCCATCTGCTCAACTGTAACACGAGGGCAATGGACAAGCTGAGTGGTTCTCAGTCCAGGCTCTTTAAGCAGTAAAATCATCTCAGGTGCTTTAAAAAAATGCCAGGTGTGATAGTCCCAAGCAGGCTGTCTAGGGCTTGAACATTTTATTAAGGTTTACAGATGATACTGATTTACAGGCAGAGTTGGGAACAACAGATATAAGATTGAAAATGAGGTTTCCAAAGATTTACATAGTTTAAAAACTCTTTCTCTATAAAATCCATTTCCCTATAATTCTATGACTCTATAATCAAGCTAGTCCTCCTCCTCCTCCTCAGCATATCCAATGAATAGCTGGTTGTACTAGACAGTAATTTGAAAGGAACTCCGCAATATTTTTAAAAGGCAAGAGAGATTTGATCATAGTTACTGCTTTCCACTACAGAACATAAGTCAATGTCTTTCTATAAGTGGAGAAAGTTTTAATGATGAAGTAAATTCTCACTAAGAGGAAAACCCTCATGAAGTTTGATGGAAGGTCCAGGCCTATATGCTGGATCATGGAAAACAAAATCCTGGGAACCAAAAATCTACCCTATGCCATATGGTCCAAGCTCAACCCCCTGGAAAAGGTTCACTGTCTTGACAGATCACTCATGCCCTCCTGCGTAAAGCTAGCCAAGTAAATCTTTATATGCAGTAGACTGGAAGGGATGGCCATCTGGTGTGAGATTCCTTGGGTTCAATCCTAGCCCTCTGTAACCCTGGGGCAAGATGATCAGTCTCCCTGTGCCTCAGTTTTGTCATCGGCAAAATGAGGGATAAAAACAGAATTTATCCCATAGGATTGTTGTAAAGAGGAAATGAGTTACAACCTGTGAAGTACTCAGGACAGTGCGTGGCATGTGGTATTTAACAAACATTAGCTAGCGCAACTATTAGACTTAGGACCAAGATCTCAGAAGTATATCGTTTTCTCAGGCCTTGAGGACTCTGGGGAAGGAAGTGGGAACAGGACCATATATCATTTTAAAAGGTCCATCTGTTGGTTGGTTCAGACAAAGGAAAGTAAGCTGAAATCTTTAGTCCAGCAATTCTATCTCATTTCCTGAATCACATTCTACCCAGAGCCTCATATCAGATAAAACTCACGGCCAGGGAAGGGGTATGACCTAGTACTGTGTGGTCCCAATACTATGACAATAAGCACCCGTGGGTAAACTTGCACCCTCTGATCAATACCATTGGATAGGACTATCAGGTTGCCCAAAGAAAAGTGGCCCACAATTCTATCATGACAGAGCTGCTGTTCCACTTGTCACGTGCACTTTACAGGATGGAGGCTCATCCCCAGCTCTGGGTACTCACGTCCCCTCGGAAGGCCAGTGTGCGTCCTCTTCTATCCGTAACAGTTCTTCACAGGCCTCAGTCCTTTCCTATGGGACAGAACACACCGGTCTCCTGAGAGCCACTGGCTCTGATAGTCAGCAGTCTAAACCTGCCTCCGTCCATGTTCATGGCAGCACTACTCACAACAGCCAAAAAGTGGAGACGACCCAAGTGGCCGTGGATGGATGCATGGAGAAAATGCGGTCTAGACATACGATAGAATATCGTCCAGGCTTCAAAATGTAGGAAACTGTGATACATGTTACAACATAGATGTCCCTAAGGACATGCTAAGTGAAATTAATCAATCACGAAAAAAAAACACTGTATGATTTCACATACATGAGGTCCCTACAATAGTCAAATTCATAAAGACAGAAGGTAGAATGGTAGTTGCCAGAGGAGAGGGGAGAGAGATTAGGAAGTTACTGTTTAATGGGTAAGGAGCTTCTGTTTTACAAGATGAAAAGAACTCTGGAGATGGATGGTGGGGATGGTTACACAACAAGGTAAATATACCTACCGCTGAATTGTACACTTAAAAAAAACGGCTGAGATGGTAAGTTTTAGGTCATATGCATTTTACCACAATTAAAAATAAAAGACATGGAAGCCTGGTGTGCTGCAGTTGATGGGGTTGCAGAGTCAGACACGACTTAGCAACTCAACAATAACAACAATAAAACATTAAAATTTAAAAAAAGAGAGCCTGACTCTGGACTCTGGATAAGAGTCAGAAATGCAAAGCTTAACTCGATTCCTCATCGCCCTCTTAGCACCTCCTGATGTTGACAGATTCCTCCACTGAGCTTGTCAGTTACATGGAAATATGCATTCTACTGTTTGTGAGGACCGTGTGTGTGTGTGCGCGCGCGCGCGTGTGCCTGCGTGTGCTATTAGGAAAAAGGGAAGCATAAAGACTTAATGACAGAAAATGCCTCAAATTGCATCTGATGGTTTTCATGTGTAAAACATCCAGATTTCACTGAAATGCACCCCTCTCCTCTGATCCCAAAGAAGCGCTCTGGTGGGAATCTTTAGAAAGGCCTCTCCCCCTGTTGGAACTTCCATGCGCTGCTCTCCACTTTGATCTCCAACACAGAGAAATACTGCTTTAACTCAGCTGACAGCTAAAACGGAAGCCATCCCTGAACGTGGGAACATTCCCCTAGCAAGCAAGGTACAACAGACAAAAGGCTTGTTTTCTGTGTCAAAGTTCTGACACATTATTAACTAACTCAGGCCCAGCCAACTCTCCAGATGTGTCATGGAGAACAAGTCTCATTCTAAGGAGGGATCTAGCTGCTTGATGTCAACCACTGGCTTGAAAAACACTGGACTCTTTTTTAAAAAAAAAAAGAAAAACACTTAGATTTTTTCTATATTGATTACACATTTTGTGCATAATAAAAATCAATATATAAATTACTGCACCTCTATCCAAGTGATAGTGAAATTTATGGGTGAAAATACACAACCAGAAATAACTAAGAAAACATGTTCTTGTCTCTTCCTATTGGGTTTCAACTATAGGAGCCATGGGTATTTCCTTCCAAGTTTCAGTTTCACAATAAAAAGTAGCCAATATAAAACAAAAAATGTATAAAACATCTATTTCAGTACTTTGCTAAGTTAGATGGCTATACAGTCAATAAACATTATTCACTGATTTGGTATTTATGAATTTATCTACTATCTGAAATCTATTTGTTACCCCAAAATCAATACTTGTGGTGATTTTGTAGACACATGCAGAGCCTGGTGAAAAACCAGAGTCCCCAACCCCAACATACACTTCCGCAGTTGAGGCTGAACAAGGGGAGGTCACCCATGCTTTTTTGTTTCAGCTTTCAGACTGTAAAAAAGAGTCCTTTTCAGAGTCTACTTAGTATCACATTTTCACATTTTGACGCTTTTCTTTGGTGATTTTGCATTTAAAATGCCCCCTAGCGTAGTACCAGAGTGCTGTCTTATTATCCTAAGCATGAGAAGGCTATGATGTACCCTAAGGAGAAAATACCTGTGTTAGGTAAGCTTCCTTTTCTGCATGAGTTACAGGGTCTTTCTTGGCTGCAAGTTCAATGTTAACAAACCAACAATCCACATTAAATAAGGTGTCTTGAGGCAGGAACACACATAAAACCAGGTTATGTACCAACCAGCTAACAAATATGTGACCAGAGGCTCGTAGGAACCTAATCCTGTATTTCCTATGGGAGCAACAGTTCAGGATTAGACAATTCAGTGTTTGAGGAGACTTTATATAACAGAACAATGTGAATGAGGATCAACTGTAGTTACAAAAGCACAAGATGCTACTTCAGTGAAGGAGAGGAGACACGATTATACAAAACACAGAGCTCTCGATGGTCGAGGGCTGAGTAATTCAGTACACTGGATAGCAGTCAAACACACTCACACTTTACAACGGGCCTGATTTCGGTGTACAACTTTTCACTGTAGATTTAGGTTTTGTTTTACTGTTAGAGTTCTCCACCTGCCAAGAGAAGCCTCCTGCAGGAGTGTTTACTCGGGAAACATCTGGGGTAGATTTCTACACTCAGCTTTGTTCCCCTAGACTCCGCCTACAGGACCCATTCTGTACAGAAGCCATTTCCATGGAGCCGGTGCCTCCCGAAACCTCTAAATCTAGGAAACCTGCTTTTCTGAAACAACCTGCTTTTTAAATTTTATTATCACTTTAACTGTTTTCTTTCAGGGCTTCCACCATTAGACCCTTAACTTGAACTGTTTATAAAAGAAAGACCAAAGCCCATTTTTCCACATTTTTGTGACAGACTTGTCTCAGAATTAACAGACAGGCATCAAATGTGGGAGTGTCCTGTGAGAGCCACCGGCTGGAGAGTCACAGTCTGAGATTCTCACTTTAGGAGAATGCCTGGCAGGGTGGGATGCTGGATGCTCAGCAGGGGTTGGGGGACTCCTGCTGTCATCCGAATAAGCAGTGATGAGGCTCCACTGAAGCCACATCAGAGCAGGAGGAGGACAGAAGGAGGCAGTGCGGGTGAGAGAATTTGAAATAAGAGCTGATGGATTAAATATACAGAATAACGAATTAGGTTTTCTGCAAATGTGTGTCATATGCCAGGATCACTGTGTTTGCTTTGAGCACACCCAAGTCTCCTACAGTGTACCGTTCAGCTGTTTTTCTCCCAGTTCCCTCGAAGGTGACGCTCGGAGACATTCGTTTAGATAGAGCCCAGCCATCCTAGCACCATCCTCAGGAAATAAGGACCAGCACCTGAAGACCCCAGGCCTGACTTTAACACGGCAACTCAGAGACCACCGTCTCTCACAACCCACAAGGTATCTGAACTAAACCAAAAGGATTATCTTCGTGATCCTTGGGTGCCATGACCAAGGCCAAAGCACTGACAGGAACAAACCAAGGCACGTAATCCTGTCACAAAGTGGAACCTTAACCGCCAGCTTTGTAAAGGGCTGGTTTTCCCCTCATTGTTGCCGCTCCTCTGATGAAGGTTCGTCTGACAATTTAGTGACTTCATCCAACCTTTCAACATCTCAGCGCCACTAACCCTGCTCAGGAATAAGTGACCTCAGAGAAACCTTCCTAAAAAGGGAACATATTCCTCTAAAAGTCTTCATTTTTTCTCCTTTTACTATAAATACGCTCTCAAGAAAAGCATTTTCCTAGGATACATTGAAAAGCACGTGAAACTTCGTTTTAGCTTTTACTGGATGGTCACAGCAATTCTGATAAATTTCCTGATTTACCTGATGCACTGACTGCTGGAAAGCTTAGTAATTTCCGAATACAAAAGAAAATCATACATAAACACAGATAGGCATGGATGGCAGGGATCAGGTCCTCATGTCAGCAGACAGACACACGAGGCATTGAGAAGATGGTACAGAGGCCTGAGGAAGGTGGCAATAAGCCGAGAGTGAAGGCGATGGGTTGGAAACCTTGAACTTAAACTCTAAGGCGCCAAACAGAACTCAGTAAGTTAAGAAATTATTAACAGTTGATCCTCAACTTGCCTTCATGTAGTTTATAAATTCCGAATGGAGCACATCTGTTCCGTGGGAAAACTGGCCTCTGTCTTCTCCTGAGTTGTCATTGTCACTCACAAGCGAAGGCGCTGGCTGAAATTCCTGATGAAATCCCCCTGTTAGGAAAATAAAAAGAGAGAGACAAAGCATGATTTAATAAACAGATGAACAAAAACACAGATGACTCTAAAATACATCATCTAGCTTCCCAATCTTCTCCCCGATCTCTTCTGGAGGCATATGGTCACCCAAGTTTTATCTTCCCTATCGGATGTGAGGACAAGGTGAAAAAAAGAGAAAGAAGGGGAATAAAAGTAAAAGAAATAGAAAACCCCAAATCCAATCATCAAGGCCTCTTGATCTAAAGCAGTGGGATGGGTGGGGTGGGAGGAAGGTCCAAGCGGGAGGGGATATAGGTACACGAATAGCTGATTCACTTCATTGTGCAGCAGGATCTAACACAACTCTGTAAAACAATTACCCTCCAAATAGTAACATTTTTAAAAGTCACAGCCTCTTTATGGTTTAGTTTCGTATGACAGAATCTGCTGTAATTTTTTTTTAAGGAACAGAGAAGACAAAAACATAAAAGTGGACTTTTTTGCACTCCCAGCAACATGTGACAAGTAAGTATTTCAAATTCAAAATTCAGTGAACAGTTACTGAGCAACTACTAAATAAATGGCAGGTATAATGCTAAACATTCTAGGAATTTGAAAAACTAGTGAACATGGTAAGAAAGTGTGGGAAAGGACAAAAGTAAGGACCCAAAATCATAACATGAAAAGTGACTATGATGAGGGCCATATGGAGGGGAAAGCGCTGTCTGTCAGAGCTCATCCAACCGGACTGGGCTCTAGATGCTGCAGGACAGGAACAAGGAGCAAAGGTGGATCTCTTCCAGCTGCTCTAGACGCTGGAAAGAACCAAGGAGGACCACATCACCTTCAAGGATTTCTGCCTGCCTGCTAAGTTGCTTCAGTCGTTTCTGACTCTTTGCGACCCCAACGAGTCCTAGCCCACCAGGCTCCTCTGTCCATGGGATTCCCCAGGCAAGAATACTGGAGGGGTCGCCATGCCTTCCTCCAGGAGATCTTCCCCACCCAGAGACTGAACCCATGTCTTATGTCTCTTGCATTTGCAGGTGAGTTCTTTACCACTAGTGCCACCTGGGAAGACCTCAAAGACTTCTAGCCAGCAAAAAACAGCCACTTCTAGAACAGAGGGAACAGTTAGAACTGGACATGGAACAACAGACTGGTTCCAAATTGGGAAAGGAGTACGTCAAGGCTGTATATTGTCACCCTGCTTATTGAACTTATATGCAGAGTACATCATGCAAAATGCTGGGCTGGATGAAGCACAAGCTGGAATCAAGATTGCCGGGAGAAACATTAAAAACCTCAGATATGCAGATGACACCACCCTTATGGCAGAAAGTGAAGAGAAACTAAAGAGCCTCTTGATGAAAGTGAAAGAGGAGAGTGAAAAAACTGGCTTAAAACACAATATTCAAAAAACTAAGATCATGGCATCCAGTCCCATCACTTCATGGCAAATAGATGGCGAAACAATGAAAACAGTGACAGACTTTCTTTCCTTGGGCTCCAAAATCACTGCACATAGTGACTGAAGCCATGAAATTAAAAGATGCTTGCTCCTTGGAAGAAAACCTATGACAAACCTAGACAGCATATTAAAAAGCAGAGACATTACTTTGCCGACAAATGTCCATCTAGTCAAAGTTATGTTTTTTCCAGTAGTCATGTATGGATGTGAGAGGTGGACCATAAAGAAAGCTGAGTGCCAAAGAACTGATGCTTTTGAACTGTGGTGTTTGAGAAGACTCTTGAGAGTCCCTTGGACTACAAGGAGATCAAAGCAGTCAATCCTAAAGGAAATCAGTCCTGAATAGAAGGACTGATGCTGAAGCTGAAGCTCCAATACTTTGGCCACCTGATGCGAAGAGCTGACTCACTGGAAAAGACCCTGACGCTGGGAAAGATTGAGGCAGGAGGAGAAGGGGATGACAGAGGATGAGATGGATGGATGGCATCAATGACTCGATAAACATGAATTTGAGTAAACTCCAGGAGATGGTGAAGGACAGGGAAGCCTGGTGTGCTACAGTCCATGGGGTTGCAAAGTTGGACACGACTGAGTGACTGAACTGAACCGAACTTCCTCAGCTATAGATAGAGTGCTTAGAGTATCCATGTCAGAGTTTTGAATTTTAAATGAGATCACCATCACAGATTAGCCAGTGCCTGCTGCATATGAAATGCTCAATAAACAGTAACTACTGTATTATTGTTGCCATATTTCTACATATTTTAAACACAGCATTTGGAACTTAAAAACAAGCACTTTCGCCAGACTTCCCTAGTGGTCAGTGGCTAGGACTCCATGTCCCCAATGCAGCGTCCAGGGTTTGATCTCTGGTAGGGGAAATGGATCCTGATGCCACAACTAAGAGTTTATATGCCACAACGAAATCCTACATGCCACAACAAAGATGGGAGATCCCCAGGGTCCCAACTAAGACAAGTGCAGCCAAATAACTGAACGCTATTGAAAACAAAACAATCATTTTCTTCCCATCCTTCCTTCTCAGACCTTGAACTGGGCTAAGGCGATGGCAGGAGTCCTCCTTCATTTGCTCTTCTTCCATGATGTTTGACATTGGCACATTGAGACTAACGGCGTCTTCATCAGAAGGCTGAAAAGAAACGAGGCACTGTCTGATTCAAGGGAGAAGTGTTATCAAGGCAGATTAAGAGAATGTTTTGTGATCAAAAAAAAAAGTACTGTGATTCTCACAAATGTAGTACTGATTAAAAGAGACCAAAGGACAATGCCACTAAAATATAAATTCAAAGACCGGCAAAATTAATCTATGGTGTTTGAAGTCTGGATAGCGGCTGCTCTTGGGTTGGGGGTGAGTGCATGAGGAGGTCTTCCTGGGTGGCTGGTACAGTTCTCTTTCTCTAACTAGGAACTGTTTGTATGAGTGTGCTCGCTTGTTCAAAATTCATCAAGCTAACACACACATACTTCTCTGTACGTACGTTTTGATTTGAAAATTTTTCAGGTACCTAATGATATTTTCTAATCTAAGAGTCAGGACGCTGAGAAGGACTGGATAACACCTGATAGAATAAAGAAATAACTGGAAATCCACTACCAAGCTAGCCCTAAGTCTAATCGATCGCTATCATGGTAACGGTGCTCTGAGATCTGACAACAATACTGATTTACTAAAAGCACATTAAGGTTTCATGAGGCCAAATACAGAGAGCAGGCAGCCAACCCCTGAAACACCTCATTTATTCACAGTGCATCTTACACATAACATCAAGCTTCAGTTTATTTCCCTGTTTAGGTAGAGGAAGCTGTTTTAAATATAGTTTAAATATAGTACTTAAAAGGAACATGGGTTCTGTGCAATTTTCAGAATAATGCTTCTATTTAGTAATCAGACTTGGTTCTCCCTTGGGCTCTTGTTTCCCACACTAACTGATGAAGCTTGTTCAGATAATCTATGATTCTGTCACACGTGAAACATGAAGCCTCATGTATTTTCCTATGTCTCCACTTTAGCTTCACTATTTCGTGAAAAGCTTTTCCAATCACAGGGATCAGGAACCCCCACAACTTCAGGTGACTGTGGCTTGCTCCTAAACTCCCGAGGCTGTGACTTGTACCACACCGTGTTCGTCTTACTTTTGGACACACGCACAGACTGTTCAGAAACTGGCAGAAAACAAACGTGCATTTCATTCCTTACCCAGCTCCTTACTGGGCCTCACATTTGTTTTCTGCTTGTTTATCTGAGTAACAAATGTTAAAATTAATCGGACAATGGCAACAGCCAAAGAGGGGATGAGGTGTGAATTCTGAACCCCACAAGGAGATATTAAGTAGGGAGCAAGATTGACTGACCACAGATGATAACATATTCGCCAAATAAAGTGAAAATAGAAAGTTACATAGAATAATTCAGAACCTTTATCCGTGTAAAACACACATTTCTTGGAGGTGTTCTCAGGTAATGAGACTGCCATGTGCAATAAACAGGAAGACAAAAAGCTAATGAGAAATGTGCACACTTTATTCTATTGAACATAATCTTTTCTGCAGTCCTTCCTTCTAACCCTCCTCCCACCTTTAAAAACTTAGCAAAATTCCAAGATATGCATCTAGTTAAAAAGGAGAAAATAAACCCTTGGCCTCCTTTTAGAATATTAGCATCCTACTTATACTAAGTGGGAACAAAAGGATAATGAAGTTCTTTGTTTAATGTTTTATTAATGAACTTAATTATCCCTAGAAGACAGACAAAGGATAAAGCAGAGTCTGTTTTAATTTAATAGAAAATAAGCTCGGGTGAGTAATTTCTGAAACAATGGGCTATTTCAGGGGACTTATGAGTTTTAATACAGCTAAGGGAGCTGAATTAAATAAAACTTGCAAAGCAATGTGTTGAGTATTTTTTCCCCCACGGAACCACAGTAAACTACTCATGTAGGTTCATAAGGGTAATTTCACATGTAGGTTCATAAGGGTAATTTCATTTTATAGATATTAGCCTTCTTTTTCTGCCTATAAACTCTTCTTCCTTTTGAAATATTCTATATTAGAAAAATATTAAGGCATACTAATTTTTAATATATTGCCTTATGAAATATTTTGTGGGAAATAAATTTAAATATCTTAGCTACATATTAAATCTCAAATGCCTAAAGAGAACAGGGAAAAGGCAATTTTCCTGGATTTATATATACAAAGAGTAAAAATTCAGATTTCTTAGAGTAACTGAGGTACTAATCACATCTTAAAAGAGTATTATCAGTCGCTAAATCGTGTTTGACTCTTTTGTGACTTCATGGACTGTAGCCCACCAGGCTCCTCTGTCCATGGAGTTCTCTAGGCAAGAATACTGGAGTGGATGGCCATTTCCTTCTCCAGGGGATCTTCCCGACCCAGGAATCAAACCCATTTCTCCTGCATTGGCAGGCTATTCTTTATCACTGGGCCACCAGGGAAGCCAAAGAGTATTACAATGGTTCATAATTCAATAACCACAAAAACTCAGTGTGTGAGTGTGTACGCATGTGTCGCTCAGTCCAACTCAGTAAATTCCCTCAAAAAGGGAAGGCATCATGATGTGTGTGTGTGTGTGTGCATGTGTGTGTGAAGGCATCATGATACATCCACCCCTATCCCAGCTGTCCCTCTTAGGTCTGCTGGTCAAGAAACCTCATGTAATTTATTAGTGAAAGGGTTTGGGAACCTAACAAACTAAATATATATAAAATGTTCTAAATGAGTTATTTATAACCACTTTACAAAACTCTAGTGTGGGAGGCCTCTTAAGTCACAAATCACCAAACTTTTATCAAATACTATCTGAAAAGAACACAATTTAAGAATTTCCGAAAAACAAATATTGCTGTAAAAATTACGGCTACTCAAAAATGCATTTCCTGTGGGGAAAATGCAATGTACATTTGATTGCTTAACATTTATGCAGGCGTATTAACAGCTTTTTCCTAAGTTACTCTGTCATTTAAAAACAAACACTGATATTTATAAAAATACTTCCTGGGTACTTGCACACCACTTAGTCATTTTATAATATTTATTAAGCATGCAAGAATATTCTGGACAATGTAAGGAGGGTGGGAGGAGGGGAAGGAGACATTTACAAAATACTAAAGATGCAGAAAAAACTAACAACAGTTAATATTTATAGAACACTTGGAAAATTTCAAATAACTTTCACAAACTTTATCACATGTTCTCAAGCAATTGCCTTTATCCAAGAGTCCAGTGAATGCAAGTAGATATACCTAGAGGCACAGAAGGAAAAGAATCTGATCCCGAACTTTACCTCTGTGGCAGATAATCGCTTGTCTCCGTTATCACTCCCAACGCCCGAATCAGAATCCTTCTTGCTGGGTTATACGCCATCGATATTGAATTCATTTAGAAAAGAATCAAAATGACAAAGTTCAAAACAACATATATCAACTTATATCAAAATAATGACTTTGCTATATAAATTTTTATTATTATCCAAAGGCAACAAATCAGGTGAATATTAAAGGATATTAAGATAAGGCCCAACTTGGGCTTCCCTCATAGCTTAGTCGGTAAAGAATCTGCCTGCAATGCAGGAAACCCGGGTTCGATTCCTGTGTCAGGAAGATCCCCTGGAGAAGGAAATGGCAACCCACTCCAGTATTCTTGCATGGAAAATCCCATGGACAGAGGAGCCTGGCAGGCTACAGTCCCTGGGGTTGCAAGAGTTGGACACAACTTAGCAACTAAACCACCACCACCAAGACAAGACCCTAATGAAAATCAGATACTTGAATGGTCTGTTGGACAATTTTTAAATTAAATTAATTAGTTAATTTATTTTTGGCCTGACCACCGACACATGAGATCTTAGTTCCCTGACTGGGGATTGAACCAGCAACTCCTGCATTGGAAGAGCAGAGTCTTACCACTGGACCACAAGCTGTACTGTCTAAATAGAATGTAAAATAAATTCCTTGTGTCCGGAGTTTCATGGATTTACATTCTACCTGAGCGGCCCATTTTTTAATCAGATAACAAATTTTCTTATTTTATTAATTCTAGCATATAAAAAAGTAAAATCTGTCAGTTGCTCTTACCTCTTATGTTATGAAATGTCCTAACTTTCAATAATTCTGTAAACTTTTATCCAGTGACTAAATAAATTTGATAGTATGTTTAAAACAATAAAATAATACTTCTTTTAAGCATTGTATAAAGGTATCATTAAGGTAGGCTGAGATCTTAAGTCACTGTATTTACTTTTTAGTA
This sequence comes from Bison bison bison, assembly GCF_000754665.1. Taxonomy (NCBI): domain Eukaryota; kingdom Metazoa; phylum Chordata; class Mammalia; order Artiodactyla; family Bovidae; genus Bison; species Bison bison. The sequence continues at coordinate 4,760,261 of NW_011494917.1, read as the reverse complement.
AAAAGTTCAGGAAATATTTCTGCAATGAATACATCTCAAAAACAACCTGCATGTCTACAAGTGTGTTCAGTACGAGAATTCTGTTCTCTGAAAATTCAAGGCCCAATTTATGCCACAAAACGGTCAAGGACACACGAAATGATTCTAAAGTTCCCATTCTAAACAGAAAATGGCAAAAACCATGCACAGTGCATTTTTAAAAGACAATTAAAAAAATAAAGCCTGCACTATTTCTGAACAATGTTACAGTAGCACAGTAAAAATTAACTTAGAAAACCGTGTCTCAGTTTGATACATCTGTTCGAACTGCTAAGTAAAATATACATACATTTATATTATAGATCCTATCTATAAGGCTATACATAAACAGATGTGTATATACATGTGCGCACACACATAGGCAGCACTCAAGAAGGACTGATTATTGATTAGGAGAAGGTAGATGAGATTGAAAGATGACAAAATATTATCAACATGATCAATTTTCCCTTTCTTATTCCAAAAGTGGCTGAGATCTGACGTATTTTACTGGGAGTGTGTTGGGCTAAACAAATTCTAAATGGGGCTTCCAGTCGAGGGTTGTCATACTCACCCGTCTTCCACCTGCTGGTGTAAGTGTGGCCTTTCCATGGTGTGGAGATAAAGGGAGTCTGTTGTCTTAATCTGGCATGCTTGGATGCTCAGATATTTGAATATATGCACTTTGCCCTTGGTGCAAATCTAAGGAAAAATTAATAATAAGTAGCTCCTTTTTTAAAGACAAAACAAAATGCAAACATCAGACATCTCACTCCGTATGTCTTAGTTTTTGCATTTTCACTTTAAGTAATATGTCAACAGCGATCAACAAACTTGATGTCTCCAAAACAGGTAAGATTTTAAGGCAATCATCTCCTCAAATTCTACCTGAATAGCAAACTGTGCTCAAGAAAGTTCTTGTTTCTTTGCACTAAATTGCAAAATTTTAACAGAAATATATTTATGTAAAAATAGTGTAAAACGTATGTATGTCATATGACTGACCTAGAAATGTTCCAATTCTGAAAGCATGTACATTTAATTTTGTTGTCACATAGTTTAATATTTGAGCTTGAATCTTGTCTCTAAATAACTGACAGTTGTATTTTAAAATGGTCAAACTCCATTTTTCAGCTAACTTTAAAGACTCTATTACTCCTTTCATAAACCATACACTCCATGAAAAAAGTTTCAAACGCACGCACAAATGATCAATACAACTGAGTAAGTGAAATAATCAAACATCATAATTCTGGAGTTGCAGTGACCAGAACAGCGAGGTCAATGCTGGTAAACAATCTGACGTCAAGAAGATGACATATTGTAGTCAGATGTACCCGAGGTTTCAGTTTTTAAAACACTGTGACTGTTTATGATCATGTCTCACACATTAATTCTGCAGAATATTAAAAAAAAATGGTTCTGCTGAGAGTTGCTTAGATGCTACTGATAGCATACCCCACTGCCCCCAGCAGCAACAACTTTGCTGTGAGACGCCTCACCTGTGCTGGAGGAGACTGCAAAGGGTTATTCTCAAGCAGTAATACTTGCAGCTGTTTCATCTCTCTAAAACAAATGGGAATCACGAGCACTTTATTGCAGGAAAAGTCAAACTTTACCAAGGGAAGATCTACTAGTTCTAAAAGAACAGGGAAAAAAAAAGAAAAGAAAAAAACTCAGAAAGCAACAAGATTAAGTGGCTGAACATTCAAAAAAGTTTCTGCTTATCAGGAAATATACCATTTAGCATAATTAAAATCAAGTTGTGCATGAAGAATATACATTATGTTGATATTGCATTGACCAAAAAGTCCGTTTGGGTTTAAGCAAAACTAAAAAACATGCTTTTCATTTTCATCAAGAACTTTATTGAACAACATACTCAGGAACCAAACAAACTTTTTGGCCAGCTCAATATAACATTTTACTAAAGAAGAGAGGAAAGCTTTCACTGGGGGCCCAAAAGTTTTAATTTATTGTTAGTTCTGATAAGAGCTGCAAATGCTATACATGTACAACATCTATTGTTTAAAAAGGCCTTTTTTCCAGCAAAACAATCACATAAGCCACACCACACCAAGACATGCTTATGTTTTAACTTCCAACTGTTTTCAAACAGCTTGCTAGCTTATGAATAACACGCTAATTATAACATATCCTTATGTATTCTGTGTATGTGGGTTGGCAGAATCTCAGAACAAGTTACTAAAAATATGTTCATGATTGTTTAACACCACTTTAAAAAATAAATGCTATCAAATTTGGAATTTTGCAACAGACCCTGTAATTCTGATTTGATTAGGCTTTATTCTACTGCTTTAAAAGAGGTCTTCTGTAGCTCCACAAACAAGACAGAACATTATATTTAGCATAAAATCCCCACCCAGTGGCATAGCAAACACTCAGTAATTTCAAGCATTCCAACCGACATTGGCAGCTGCAAGAAACAAACTCAAATATATTCCATAGAGCAAAGAGGCTGAGCAATGCCAGACATGTAGGGTGACACGGGGCAAATCACTAAGATCTCTGTACGAGAGGCGACAGAGGGTTCATTTCAGAACGGGCCTCACCACGTTTGTTATGAAATCTGGTAAGGGATGATACGCAGTGCTTTCAAATATTCAAGGAGTTCTCAAGCAGATGAAGGTCAGGGACTATAGGAAGAAGAGGAACCAAAGGCAGGACCTTGAGAAAGTATTCTTAATAACACTATCCCTCCACTCCCCCTGTACTGCCTGAGGGTTTTCACATTACTCAGCTAGACTACTTCATGTTCCACCAACAGAAGCTTAGCAACCCATCCCTTTTCTGAAGTCAGCTTGCTCTGGGTGTGGAGGGACATTCCCTCTTTCATACCTTAGTGAACTGCTCTATATTAAAGAAAAGAGTTATGAGACTGAAATGCTGGGACAGTGAACAGGGTCATTGCTCATCAGCTCCCAAACTCAGGTCATGATAGGCAGGCAGTTGTGTAAGAGAAACCCAGGATGTGTATGTTTTTTAACTGGAATATAGTTGATTTACAAAGCTGTATTTCAGGTGTACAGCAAAGCAATTCGGTTATACATACATATGTATGTACGTATAAGACCCTGATGCTGGGAACGATTGAAGGCAAAGGAGAACGGGGCAGCAGAGGATGAGACTGGTTAGATAGCATCGCTGACTCAATGGACGTGAATTTGAGCAAACTCTGGGAGATGGTGGAGGACAGGAGAGCCTGACATGCTGCAGTCCCTGGGCTCACAAAGAGTCAGAAACGACTTAGTGACTGAACAACTACTATATATATTTGTTTTTTTCAGACTCTTTTCCTTTATAGTTTATTGCAAGATATTGAATATATCTTCCCTGTGCTATAGAGCAGGGCTCTGTTGTTTATCTATTTTATATATAACAGTGTGTATCTGCTAGTCCCAAACTCCTAATTAATCTTCTGGTAACCCTAAGTTTCTTTTTTTATGTCTGTGAGTTTATTTCTGTTCTGTAAATAAATTCATTTGTATCTTCTTTTAGATTCCACATATAAAAGCGTTATCATAAGGTATTTGTACTTCTCTGTCTGACTTCTCTAATCTCTAGGTTCATCCATGGTGCTGCTAACGACATTATTTCATTCTTATTCGTGGCTGAGTAATATCCCATCATATATATGCACCACATCTTCTTTATCCATTCATCTGTTGGTGGACAGTTAGATTGCTTCCATGTCTTGGCTATAGTACATAGTACTGCTGTGAACATTAGGGTGCATATATCTTTTCTAATCAGGAAATCTAATTCAAGCTGGATGTGTATTTTTTTAAATTGCCCCCAAGGAATTCTCTGCTCAAACCCATCTCTCTGATCAATAGCAGGATAAGTGACCTTCCCCAGGCCTCACTTGTCCCAGCTGCTTTGATGAAGTGCTTGGACAGCAGTGGGAGGTAGGTAGGAGGTGAGCCCTGGGACTGCATGGAATCATGAAACTTAAAAGGAAGAGCTCTTTCCACTTCATAGTTTGTTTCTAAAAACAGAGCTGAGAATTAGGAGGACTATATATAAAAAGAATATCTCTTTGCTGTAACTTCCAGTAATATGAATCCATCTCTCCAATGGTTGACTCGACTCTCATCAAGTTAGCTTGGCAAATCAGGACGAAGTTTAACCGGACTCTGGCTCTTCAACAAATTGCCACTTAAAATGAAGACTTTTAAGCAAGAGTAGGAGAAGGAAATGGCAACCCACTCCAGTGTTCTTGCCTGGAGAACCACAGGGACAGGGGAGCCTGGTGGGCTGCCGTCTATCGGGTCACACAGAGTCAGACACGACTAAAGTGACTTAGTAGCAGCAGCAGCAGCAGAGAGAAGATACAGCAGAAGGGGAAAGAAGGTAACTTAAAGTAAAAGATGGGTTTTATAATGACTATTCCTTTTAGTGCCTGTGGGGGACACAATTACCATTTTAGTTTAGGAATGCAAGAACCCGACAGTTTCACAAGGAAATGGAAGAGAAAATGGTAACTCTGCTCAGAAAAGGTCAAAAGAATAGGAAAAGGGGTGGTAAGAAATAACAAAGAACAATGAATCCCACTGCTCTCTGTCCACTGCAAAGAGAAGCAATGAATGACTGCCTTAACACTCTTGTCTGTTCTGGTCCCGGAAAGTACAAAGTCAGAGTCTCCCCGCTGCATTAGGAAAAACACCATAAAACTGATCTGGGCAATAAGGCCACAAACGTTTCCCCTCCTCCTCAGATTGAAAGTATATGAGGAGGGATACGAAAGAGGAAAAGTGAGTGAGTAAATACTAAAAGTCTTTAAATTCACTGCCTCAGAGCATTATCAATGCTCTTTTGTTAACAGAGTTCTCCAGAGTGAAGCAAAAGACACTTGATATTCAGGAAATTATTTTTTAAAAAAAGATTTTCCAGTAAACTAAAGCTTTAGCTCTTGGTGTTTATTAAAATATGGAACCTGAGAAAACACAATTATGGAAAGCATAGGAATTTGTAACCGTTCTTTTTAGAAGGAGTGTTTTTAAGTTAAGAGAGAGCAAGGAACAGTGTCAGAAACAAATCTCTTGATTTTACAGATGCACTTTCTTCCCTCATGTTTCTATTACAGAAAACTGTTAAATGATTAAATTAAAAAAAAAAGAGTTCAATAATTAGTGATGATTTCTCAATAATTAACATAAGAGCTTAAGTTTAAATGAAAGTTTTCCTTAATGCTATGAAAGGTTATATGCTTACAGATTTGCTGTCTATATAATAAGTTTTTCGTTTGTACTCGCTCAAACCAAGGAAACAATTTCATCCATTGAGAAGTAGAACTGCATAATGACAAAATGAAAAATCACTGTTTTTATGCCAAGTCATCTCAGGTAATAAAGTAATAAATCTTTATGCTTGGTTTCTAATGTTCCTTCTTTAAAATACTAGTCAGGATGAGAAAGGTGAAGATGGAAGATAACACTAAAAGCAGATGACATTTTATAAAGTTCTTTCTCTTTCATGAGCTCCATTTTCTTGCTCTGAATAACGAAGCATTTCAAGCCAAAGATCATGAAACAGGAACAGAATAATAAAAATCAGGCAGTTCTAAAATAGCTGTGTGAGGGTCAGATTAACCAAATGCTGTTTCCAAATAAACATTTTAGCTTTGAGGTATATTTGCAAATGTAAATTTGCAATTGGGCATGGCTAGTGTGCTCATATGAAAAATGACAGAAATCAGTGTCATCTTGGAAAACTAGAATACGTTCTGGAGAAACCATTCAACATCACATCGTTCATCAACTCATCCCTGACTCAGGTCCAAATGAGGATCCCCAAATGTGAAATTCAGATCCAGTACCACCTACAAGGCTGCTTATCAAAGTTCTTAATGGCCTAACACTTCTGAATATATATATCTTTAATTTTTTATTTACTTTTATTATATTGAAGTAAAGTTGACTGACAATTGTTTTGTATTGAGTATCTTTTTACTTGAACTTCAACACAACATCATATCAGAGGGCATAATATGGAAGCCCAGAGACGCAGAGAAACGTTTGCCTGAGTCTGTCTCCTAGGCGGTGCTATCTGCAGGGCTCTGAGTTCGTGCTGTGTCTTTGGGGACCTGAGTCTCTAGAGCCATCCTTGTTCCAAGTTTCAAGAAATTCATCAAAACAACCAGAGCTGAGGGTCCAAATTTCACTTCAGGGGGCACACCCTTGCCTGAAGCATGGATCCAAGACATCCTTGCTCCAGGCTTCAAGAAATTCTTCAAAACCACCAGAGCTAGGGGTCCAAATTTCACTTCAGCAGAGGCACACCCTGGCCTGAAGCACGGATCTGAGACACAAGGTGAATCCTGGACCTGCAGGACCAAGCACAGCAGCTAACTGTTGGCTGGACAGTTGAGGACATCACACATCCACACCAACAGCAACTCATGCTGCCTCCTGATAGTAGCTGGATTCTGTGCCCCCCAAACTCCTATGTTGGAACCGTGACCCCCATCCCAAGTTCCTCAGAATGTAACTGTATTTGGAGGCAGGCAGGGCCTTTAAGGGGTAAGTGAGTTAATGGGGTTATCAGGTAAGAAGGGTCCTAACCCAATATGATGGGTGTCCTCACAAGAAGAGGAGGTTAGGACACACACAGCGGGAAGTCGGCATGAAAACACAGGGAGAAGATGGCCCCCTGCAAGCCAAGGAGAGAGGCCTCTGAAGAGACAAAACCAACCAACACTACGATCTCAGACTCACAGCTTCCAAACTGCAGGAAAATACATTTCCATTGTTTAAGTCACTCAGTCCTTGGGACTTTGTTATGGGAATCTGAGCAAATTACCACCACACACACACACACACACACACACACACACACGGCTTTATACGGGGGGATGATTTTGTTACTGAAACCCTTGACTAAAATTACAACGTGAATGTAACTTCTCTGTTATCTACACATGAAATTCAAATTATAATTAATAGGTACATACAAACATGACTGGATTTACCTTCACAGAGGTTATTAAAAAACAATAAAAGGCTTCTGTTTGATTCCTTTTCCCCTCTATTTTTTTTTTTTTACCTTGTGGTAAAACTTTAAGGTAATTCCTTCTGACATTCAGTTCTCGTAGGGATTTCAGTTGCCCTATCTGCTGAGGCAGGGCTGTGATCTCATTGCAGCTGACATCCTGCATCGCAAACAAAAAGAGAAACAATAAAGGCCTTTCGCTGGGAAATCAAGCATTTCAGGGGAAATCTCCTTAAGGTATTTAAATATTAGGATAACTGTACAGGTACATTTATATATTGGTTTCCAGGTCCGAGGCCAAGTGAGGCTCATCACAGAGAAAAAGAAGACAGTACAATGTTTTTATTAAAAACATCCTCTGGGGAGAGAAAAGGTGAAAAGAGGCATGTTAGTAGCCTTTTGTAGCTACTCTTGGGCTGCTGCATTTACATGCTTCAGTCTTACTTAATTCTCACAACAAATCCATGGGACAATATTACTGGCCTAATATGCACAGATCAGAAAAATGAGGCCCAGGAAAGTTCTGTCAATTGTCCAAGGCTTGCAGAGTAAACACTCAGAACCAATTCCCAACCCACTGTTCAGCCACTACCCTACCTCACCAGAGGCTCACAATTTACAGTGTATAACTATGTATATTAATGCATTGTTTAGATATGTTATTTATTTTAAATGTAATTCTTATCAGAAGGCTGAAAACTTTGGACTGGAACATGTTTATAAACATTTACAAGCAAGACTGTGGAGGATGGAGACTGTGTCTTCTCTGCCTTGGAAAAAATAATACTCCACTGGTAATCAACAAAGGTCCATCTAGTCAAAGCTATGGTTTTTCCAATAATCATGTATGGATGTGAGAATTGGACTATAAAGAAAGCTGAGCACAGAAGAATTAACGCTTTTGAACTGTGGTGTTGGAGAAGACTCTTGAGAGTCCCTTGGACTGCAAGGAGAGCCAACCAGTCAATCCTAAAGGATATCAGTCCTAAATATTCATTAGAAGCATTGGTGCTAAAGCTGAAACTCCAATCCTTTGGCCACCTGATGCGAAGAACTGACTCATTGGAAAAGACCCTGATGCTGGGAAAGATTGAAGGCGGGAGGAGAAGGGGACAACAGAGGATGAGATGGTTGGATGGCATCACCGATGCGACAGATAGGAGTTTGAGTAAGCTCCAGGAGTTGGTGATGGACAGGGAAGCCTGGTGTGCTGCAGTCCATGGGGTCGCAAAGAGTCAGATACAACTGAGCAACTGAACTAAACTGAATCATTGATTAGAACCACCTCGACACATGCAAAATGGTGGCCATGATATCTTTAATCTTCTATCGTATTATCATCCCTAATCCCACTCTTCCTCTTGTCCCTGGCAGCTCTGCCCTGCTCTGCCCTGCCCTCCACCTCCCTCACCCCAGCCACCCACTTAGTCCAGACTAGCAGCATCTCTCAGCCAGACACTATAATGGTCTCCTGGTTGTCTGCAAGCATCCAGCTCCTCCTTGGATCCATCCTTCACACAGTGAAGATTTACAGCCTGAACTTCACCGTGTCCTCCACCAGCTCAAACATCTGCAGCAGCTCCTTAGAAACTTTAGGATAAAGTACCAAGCTCAAAACCACTCAATTGTTTGCCTCCTCCTGTAAGCCCGCGAGCTCCTAGATGGAAGAGACTATTTCTTAGCCACTTTGATCTCCTGGTGCCAAGCAGAATGCCAGGTAGAAAGTACAAGATCAGTAAATATTGGATAAAACGTCTTAAACTGCTTTATGTTGATGCTCCATGATGCTGCAGTTTATTCTGTCTCTGGCTGGGAGCCCAGGAGGCCCCAATACACACACCAAACTTCTTGAAGGTCTTGCTTGGTGTCACAGAACCATAGGTATATTTGGACTACAAATGATCCCAGTGAGATCAAGTCTGTAAACATCCCACACCACTGCTGAATCTATAAAAAACTCCCCCTTCACTCTTCCTTTTAGAAGGAACAAAGCCTTGTTTCATAATCACTTATATGAGAGGAACTCATTGACCAGTTCCCTGAAACCCCCAGGCTCTGTGTAAGAGCAGGGCTGCACAGAGCACAGTGGATCGCTGTCCTCTGATCCCATCTCTTTTCAATATCCTCAGGTGACCTGCCAATCTGTCATGGTCATGAAGGTGTTACATGGATATCACTTGATGAAAAGGAATAACATCACTCCTACTGAAGGCATTTAAGCTGTGATCTATGAAGTCTGGGCACACACACTGGAATCAGCCCACTCAGCGGTCTGACTTGGGGTAGAGGTGGGGGGCTGTCATGTGATAGGTTAAGGACATTAGATGTTTGATGGCATCACCCCCAAGCTGGCTGTTGCTGCATTGCTTCTGGCCCAGAAAAGTCACGCCAAATTTTATGAAAGGCTTCCCTGATGTTTAAAAAAAAAAACCCACAAGCACATCTGCAGAGACATAAAAGTCTAAGGAAGTAATTACATAAAGGAGGTCTAGAGATTGGCTCAGTCACTCTTACACCCTCACTGAGTCAGTAAATTATTCTGCCTTTCTGAATATACTTCCATGTATGAGAAGTAAAAAGTGAAATGCCATCTTTTTCCGATTACTACAGCACCTCATCAGCCATAGAAGTCAATAACCAAACCCGTGTTTTATCTTTCTTTGCTTCAACCAAGTTACAAATTCTCAAGAAGTGCCATTTTAAAATCTAAGAGCCTTCACACAAATGGCACACAGGTGAGCCCTAGAAATATATGAAATTAAATTATTTTATTGGACTCAGGATCAGGCACAGTCAGATTGTTGATGGCTGACAGGAAGGGAAGGTCATGGAGGAAGAATTAGTGAGATTATTTTCCACCTTTAAGGAGAATTTATGATGACAGCTGAAATGTTTTTATAAGTCTGTGAATGATAGCATGAGAAAGATACTTTTGCAGAATATGGGAACTGCAGATTTTTCTATGTGAAACTGATGACTTTGAGGTTTCAAACACATGATTTTTAAAAAATCTTTCTCTTAAAACAAGAGAGGTGGGAAGGGCAAGCCAAGAGAAACTAGATATATTTAGGCAGCATTATGAAATAGTCTGAGATAAAATGCATTTTTATTCAATTTTTTTCTGTATACTATATTCACCTTGCACATTGTTGATTGCCGCTGGTTAAGTCATGAAATTAAGAGTCTGCTGTTTCCCTAAGCTTCCCTAAATATAATTTAGGGAAGGAAATTACTTCCAAATATATGTTGGAAGTAATTTTTCCGACATGTATTTCTAAATGGCTTTATCAAAGAAAGTAGACTCCACTCAGTTATATTTAAATACTTACTTACCAGCAGGGGAAATGCTTTCTTAATTTATTTTTTTAAAGAACTTCACATAATGTTAACAACAAGCTTTTCCTTCTAACTTACAAGACAGGACATCTGTAGACCATTAGAAACACAAAGTCCAATTGTCCATTCACATTTTGAAGGGTATATGGTGAAGGTCACATTATTTTAATAATACTCTGCACTGCCACCAGTTACTTCCTGTTCTGCCAAAATAACGAGGGGAAAGCGAGAGAAAGACTTTTCACTCTTGTATGATCTATACTGCAAAACTGTGCTAACCTCTTCCTTCTCAGCTACTAAACTCTGCCCAGTTTTAAAGAGGTTATGAATTCTGTCACAAAAGTAAAACCACATAGGTAATTATGTCTTAATTAGTTGGGGAATGAGGAGGAGGACAGAGAGGAAAATAGTCTAGATGTTTTTGGATAAGATACTTCAGGTTAGAAACTGAAAAAGCAACATTCCTAGAATAGCTTGGTTCTTTAGAACATGTCTTTCCCCACTTGGTCTAAAAGAAAGTATGTTTTTTGTTTTTGTTTTTTTTAGGGGGGAGAGTTCATTTTTAAAAGATATGATTTAAAAAATACATTTAAAAAATAAACATTAATGCCCCATATTGCTTCAGTAGTGATAATTTATCAAGTTATAAGTTCCAGATCCAGGAGCTTCTTCAGCTAATCAAATGAATCCCTTCTGAATTGCCTCTTAGCCCTAAGCTATGTCTCGCAGAATAATTACTGCAAGCTATAGAGAAACCATATACTTAGCATTATAATATTGAAAATATACAGAAAGGCCCAAAAGCAAGAATCTTAAATGTGTCATAAATATTTAAATCTATTCTTTTTGAAACAGAAATGAATCTAATCATTATGTATTACATAATCACATAAACACTCAAACTCAAGTCTTATGGGCCAGCCAATTTTCTCATTTAGATTAAAAAAACAAAGAACATCAGAACTCCAGCAATGACTTAAAATACACGTATTTTCCACTGGTTTAATCAAAATGCTCCAAAGCAACCCAAAGAAAGACTTTATAAGTTAAGATTCTCATTTATCACAACCCTTCTGGGCAATTACCAAAAAAGTCTCTAGAAGGGTTAGAAGCATGTTCAAGATTAACACATTTTAGCTGACTGACTGCTAGTTGCAAACTTACCTTCAGAATGCAAAAATGACAAGGATTTAAAATATTAGCGTAGGTTCAAGATTATTAAAGCAGGAAAGGTTCATTTTCAGAATATAACATTTTTAGAAAGACTAGACCTGTTTTTTCAAGTTGTAACTTTTAATGAAAGCCAATATAATTAAGTGTGTCAAGACGATTTTTGGTTAGAAAAGGTTTCCAGGGAGACCAGGCTACGCTGCAAAACTACTTGTGGGATTCTTATGAGCTATCTCCCCGACTCTTGGGTTTTCAAAATTTTAGTGTTGTTATACTATGGCTTAAGTCATATTTTAAAATCTTGCTCTTTATTTAACAGAAGAAAATGTGAACATCCTAACAGGAAATACAAGCTATTAATATTACTGGCCTCCCATGATGTGGCCACGGCCTTTCGTGGAAATGTCTTTGGTGTGACTCCCACTGTGCAACTTGAGGGCAATATCTTAACCTCTCTGTTCCTATGTAAAAAGAAGAGATGAGATTATAGACCACTCTAGTTTCCTTACAACATCAGGAAAATCCTTCTACCACATTAGAAATAATGAAGAAATCTGTTGAAAGATAGATTACTTAACTGACTTAGGAGTAATGTCAATTTTGATTTTTTAGCAATCAAAAATCTAAAAGCCTGTAGTAAGAACTTTTTAAAACAAATTGGTATGTTCATTTAAATTCAAAATTTTTTCAAGCAACCTCTGGTATGATAAATTATTACCTCTCAACACTTACCGAGAGTCTCTTTCTAGTATAAAACTCTAGTTCACACCCTTCCACGTTCCCACAAACACATACCTCACCCCCCGGCTCTCCATAAGAAATGCAGAGGTAGAAGCTACAGAAGGGACCTTGAACAGGCCTTGGTTCTCCAATTCTCTAACAGAAACCAGAGGGGCTGGGAGGCATCTGCAGAGACTAGGAAAGGACCTAGGATTTGATTAGACGTGAATTCCTGTCTCCATTACATCTACCTCAGAGACCGGCATGCTGCACAGAAAAACAATAAAGAAGAGATTTTCCTTAGAAGCTGCTCAATACATCCTGTGTCTACTTTATCCTTGAATTCCAACTCTCCACACAACCACACATTTCACACACAAAAAAAGAGGGGGAAAAAAAACAATAGTGTGTCTAACTCAGGGCCAGAAAATGCACCATCTAGTCAGTTATTACCTGAGCCAGACACTGTGAGTTTTGGGGTTGAAAAAGCAGGTTTCTAAAACAGTGGTATTATGTTCTCTTACGTGAAGCTAAGCACCGGAAGACAATTTTCACCCAGAGCATGAAGATAGGACTGAGGAAAACCAAACGAGAGACGGACCACCTGTGGACCCCAGTGAGCCAGCACAATCGGAGAACCAGCGAGACCAAAGTGAAAGTGACAGTGAAGTCGCTCAGTCGTGTCCAATTCTTAGCGACCCCATGGACTGCAGCCTACCAGGCTCCTCTGTCCATGGGATTTTCCAGGCAAGAGTACTGGAGTGGGGTGCCACTGCCTTCTCCAGGAGATCTTCCCGACCCAGGGATCAAACCCGGGTCTCCCGCATTGTAGGCAGATGCTTTACCATCTAAGCCACCAGGGAAGATAGTGACCTTTGACAAATACCCCATAAAAGATTCTCAAATTATTGTGTTCTTAGTGTGCCTGTCTTCTTCAGAGCCATCTGTTAATTATAACATGGCTTCATACAATATTTCCCACCAAATATTTAACACACCTTATCCTTCAGGTATGATCTGACAAGTAAAAACACACACACACACACAACAAAAGACAAGTTTGAAGGATCTTTAAGAATAAAGTGATGTTTAGCTAACTCAAGAGAGGTCTATTGACCCTTGTGCCTGGCTTGTGGCTCCTCAAGGAGGAAACTCTCACAGACACTGTCCATTTGTACCACACCCTGTTTTGTAACATTTTCCCTGCTGTTCATGGCCTGCCACAACTTTAATGGGAAAACCACTGCAAGCTGAAACAGGGAAGCTCCACAGAAAGAAACCACGGCTTCTCTCCACGAGAGGTTTGCAATCCAGATGAGGGCCCGGTGAGCTCAGCCGCCGTTGTGCCGTGCAAAGGTTTCAGTTTTCACTCCTGCTTCACCACATCGTAGCCCCATGCCTTTGGGTAAGTAATTCTGAAACCCAAACTTGTCTGTGAAAGGGAGACAGGATATCCACCTTGCTGGGCGATTGTCAAGATCGAATGAGAGAACACATGTCAAATATACCCAGCGAAGTGTGTGGCATACAATGTAAGTGCTCAGTAAATGCCAGTGCGGTGTATCTGTCCCTGATAGAAAGAACACGCAAATATAAAGACTTAACAAAGGAACAGAGACAGCTACAGCTCTAAGGAGACAAGCAATACAGAAGTAATGCAGTGCCCAAGGAGGTCAAAAAGTCCTACATCATTCCCATCAGTTTGTGCTTTGAGGCACAAACTCAATAGAGCTTAGGCTCAGGCTCCCTAAGTTTTCCAGCACCTGAAACGATGCGTTAATCCATCCTGGCCTCTCCTGTGGATTTAAGAAAAAAGAAAAATCTCAGAAGTACTTCTTAATTGAAAGTCTTCAGGGAAGGAGGAAAAATTGCTTATCCATATCTTTGCACAATCACTAAATGCCAATGCTTTGTGTTTTAAGATTCTTAGGTAACTGATATATTCAGGAAGGTAAGATACTGTATTTCAACTCCAACCCCTCTCAAAAATCAGAGAGGGCACCTCCTTTCTTACAGATGGCCACAGTGCTATCATTTTTGTCTTTTAAGCCAACAATGACTCTTGGAAGAGAAGAGTTTACAACTCAGTTTAGGATACTCTTTGAGTCTAACATGAACATTTTCAAAATATTTCTTCCAAAATAGTTAAACAATGCTCAGAGCCTAAAAATAAACTGTGAGATTTTTATCAGCACTTAGGTGGCTTCATGTAGCCTGAATGCTTGGGGAGCTCCCAAAATTTTCTTTTTTTTTTTTGCAAGTTGGTTACTATGTAAGGGAGCCTCCCATGCAATTCCAGAATCATTTCAGGCTCCCCAGGGAATTTTTTTTCCCAACTGATAGCTAAAAATCCTCTGATGTGGTTACCTGTAGTATCAGTACTATTTTAAGCAAAGAGATAGGAAAGATAAATAAGAACTGATGGCAACCAGTCATTTTTAGTCTGTGACCTTAAGCAAGGCCAGTCACCCTTTGTGATTAAATAATGGCAACTTATTAAATATTCATCAACTTTGCAAATAAATGCTTTTTGCAAAGATCATGCTTGCTCATAGAGCAGAAAGAACACGGAATACAGGGTTGCCCATGAAGGGTGACCATGAGCCGCATGTGGCTACTGGCCAAGAGAAGTGTGGCCAGTCCAACCTATGATGTGCTGCGGGTGGGAAATACACAGTTGACCTTAAAAGCTTAGGATGAAAGAAAGGCTGTAAAATATCTCATCCATTTTATATTGTAGAGATGCTGAAACAATATTTTGGCTATCTAAGGTTAACTAAAATATGCTGTAAAGATGACTTTCACTTGCTTCTGTTCTTTTAATGTGGCTACTAGTACCCTTAAAATGACATTTGCAGAAGAACAAATATTGTGTGATATCACTTATATGTGGAAACCAAAAAAAAAAAAAAAAAGGTATAAGTGAATTTATTTACAAAACAGAAATAGAGTCACACATGTAAAAAACAGTCTTATGATTACCAAGGGGGAAAGGGGAGGATGGATAAACTGGAAGACTGGGACTGGGATAGGTACACACTACTAAATATAATATAGATAACTAATAAGGTCCTTCTGTACAGCACAGGGAACTCTACTCAGTACTCTGTAATGACCTATAATAGGAAAAGAACCTTAAAAAAGAGTGGATATATGTATAGCTGATTCACTTTGCCATACAGCAAAAAGTAGTAAATCAACTATATCCCAATTTTTTTTTTTTTTAA
>NW_011494917.1:4733579-4744679 GCF_000754665.1 Bison bison bison | reverse complement strand
TTTAAGGCAAAAACAAAAACAAAAATGACATTTGCTGCCTGCATGGTCTTTTCACAGAACCATGCTAGCTGAGTGCATTTCTGTTTGGGTTGTAAGTCAGTCACGCCAGGGTGACGTTCCAGGCGTCGCTCACCATCTCTCTGCCTTGGTTTCTTCTTCTGCAATTTGTTGAAAGTCTGGACTAGATGTCTTTTAAAAAACCCCTATGGCTCTAACATTACAGGGCTCAGGCGTTCAACAGTTTATTGCTAGTGGAGAAAACACACAAGGAGGGGGTTGATGACGGTGCTGGATCCAGGAAGCAGAGCAGCCTTCTCTGGAGCTGGGGTCTGGTCAGGGAGCAAAGAAAAGCCCCAGAGCACCCCTTACAGCCAGCCAGCAGCTCATGTGCCCCGAGGCTGCAGACGGTGCTCTTCCACCTCTGCCGCATGCCAGCCCAGCAGCTGACAAGAGTGTCCAAGGAAAGCCCTGCTCCGTGTGGGGCTGGCTCCAGGGCTCAACACGTGTGCCCCCTCTTAGTGGATGAGCAGGCTGGTAGCCGCACAGCTGAGGGCGGGCACGCTGTCGGCTTAAACCCGGGTGCAGCGGGACTGAAACACACGCTGGCTGCCAAACACTGACCTCACCGACGTGCCATCCATCCTCTCCATGGGAGCCTGAGCAGTGGAAAAAACCCAACTCCTTATTCACACTGGATCGGCAAGACCTAATCCAAATTCTAGTAAACTTAGATTTGAGTGTTCATCACACTCCTAAAAGAAGCATTTTTTTTTAAAGGCATATAACTCTCAGTTTCATCCAAAGTGTTTTTGGTATACTTTTTGTTTTCTGGAATCAGTTAATATGGAAACTTCTGAATTAACTCAGACTGAAAGACAGAGTCGCCCCTTACTGGCACGGCACATGAGGGTCTTCCCAATCTATCCCAAGCCACCTTCTTGGCCCACTCTCCCCGACCTAAATAGTAGCCCTTAGCAATCATGTTTTGGGGATGTCAATCTTGTGTCAGGGGCTTCCCTCGTGGCTCAGTGGTAAAGAATCCTGCTAACATAGGAGACGTGGGTTTGATCCCTGGGTCCAAAGATCCCCTGGAGAAGAAAATGGCAATCCACTCCAGTATTTTCACCTGGAAAGCTGCATTAACAGAGGAGCCGGAGGGCTATAGTCCATAGGGTCAGAGATAGTCAGACGCAACTTGGTGACTAAACAACGTCTTGTGTCAAGCACTGGGACACAACAAGTAACACGCTGATCCGGTGCTGAAGCAGCTTTCTGGGTTTAGTGGGTACTGACCTAGAGAACGCCAAGTGAGAAGACAAATGTGGTTCCACGAAAATTCAGTGCTATGTAGAGAGTGCTGGCCTTAGGAGCACCCTACTCTGGCTTGGAGAATCTGGGAAGGATTTTTGGAGGAAGTGAAATTTGGCTAAAAATTGACCAAGCGAAGAAGAGAAGGAAGAAACAGTCCTTGCAGAAAGAGTGATGTGCTCAAAAGTGCTCACAAGTCTGTCCCTTACATGGACTTATGTAAGGAGACTCTCAAAGGTCTCTTCTGTACAAACCATTCTCAACCCAGGACTGAATCAATCAGTCCCCAGGCCAAGCACTTACTTCTTGTAATAGAGACTTTGTAGGAGGAGTGTATCCGCCCAAATTAATATCTGTCTTCTTTCGGAATCATCCCTCTAGGTGGCACTCAAGCAGCCACGTCAGAGCAGTGTGGCCGAAGGCCCTGGGCATCGCTGACCCCGAATCAGGAGAAGACACAGGATCCAGATCTCGTCTCTCCAACTCAGAAACCAGGGCTGAAACATGCTAGCAGGTCCTGCTAAATGCTTTAGCTGAAGAACATTTAACCTTGGGATCTGTGGGCGAGGCAACATCTCCACTGTACAGAAAAGTATGGAAAGCTGAGTAAGAAAACCAACGGCCGCCATGCTTCTCAATACCTTTCCAGTGTCTTCTGCCGGTCACTCATAATCCCTGACCAGATGCCGTGGTACCAGTGATGTGACGACCCCTGTATCCTTACGACTCATCCCAGCTCTTGGTGTGAGCTAGTGGGCATGAGCTTCAGATTCTGCTGTCACAGAAAAAGGCACTCTTTGTAGAGCTCTGTTGTCTTTACGCCACAATTATTTACTTCTTTCCTAAAGTCAAAGTGGATACGTACGTGACGTGGGTGCTGTTCCTTTCTGAGCCAATTCCAGACGCACACCTGACCATGGAGTCCCAGCACACTCTATCTGGGCCCCATAAGCCATCACCCCAATATTCCAGGTAGCCACAAAGAAATGAACTGGAACTGGCATGCAAGAGAAAAGTTATTGGCCATCAATGTCCTAGACTGGGAGTCTGTTTCAAGGAAGGTACTGTGTCCTTTTCGTGGTTGTAATCAGAACATCCTGTTTTGTGCTTAACACAGGGACAGCTGCAAAGAGTCGGCCATGACCGAGTGACTGGACAACAACAGGGACAGTACTGAAGGATGCTTGTTGGAGGATAAATTGTGATGATTATGGTTGAGCCCAGTTGCTTGTTCTTGCCTCTTCGTTCACCCAAGATACCTTAGCTCAATGGAAGTCGAGAAAGAACTCACTTTTTTCCCCTTTTAGAAACAAGGTCAGTAACTCAATTAGTGGTGAAAGAGCTGACCTCTTGGCTTCAGGTACGTACTTCCAACCCATCTCTGCCTATTTATAATTTGCTCTTCTTTCTTATCCCTGGGGTTATGGTCACATTCTAAAGTTACATCAATTTGGGGCAATGGTTACTAAAATCCTTACAGAATCAGAGCATGCTGTTCTTTCTGACTTAATTATACACCTTCACAAAGTGTGGCCTACTAATTAATTTGCAGATTATTTTGCCAGTGTATCCATATTTCATTACAAACTTACTTATCCAATCTGAAAAAAAAAAGTGATCTAACTACCATAGGATAATTTGTGAACCTGAGGAACTATAAATCCTGCAAACTTCAGGAAGTGTAAACTACAGGAAACCTGTAAATTTCCAGAACTCCTTGTCACAGCAAAGCCATGATTATTCCCTTCCCCACTTAATGTCTTTATCATATACAGACCTCCAACAACATGATCTTCTCTCCTTGACCCCCTGTAGGAAAAAGTCTTTCTGATTACCTTGATGGGCTATGATTAGCAAACAAACAAGAAGGGCATCTGAAAAATCAGTAACATACCAACTCCATTAACTGTTTGAGCTGACCTATCTCTTCAGGCAGTGATCCAAGTTTGTTGTTACTTGCGATTAAGACTTTGAGAGGGAGACCACACAGGCAGGCCGGCAGGGCGGACAGCTGATTCCGACTGCAAAGAAACATAAGAACTTTGGTAAACATGCAGGCTACTTCATACTGTTTGTGAACATATTTGTTTTTAATATCTTTCCACTCGTACTGTCTTTTTTAAGATTTTTTTTTCCCCTTGATATGGACTATTCAGGTTTTACTGAATTTGTTATACTATTGCTTGCTTCTGTTTTATGTTTTTTTTGCTTTTGTTTTTTGTTTTTTTGGGGGGGAGCCTGTGGGATGTAAGCTCCCCAACTAGAGATTGAACCCACACTCCCTGCGCTCGAAGGTGAAGTTTTAACCAGTGGACCACCATGGATGCTCCTGTGAACATGTTTTTAACGAGCAAGGAGAAAGGTGTGATCTAAGAAAACATTTTGCAAATATAAAAAATCCAATAAACTTTCTATATGTGTAAAAATTCAAATCCCCAGTGCATAAGGATATAAAAGATATTAAAAGACAAGAGGCAGGAACTTCCTTGGCGGTCCAGGGGTTAAGACTCTGCACCCCCAATACAGGGGGCACAGGTTCAATCCCTGGTTGGCGAACTAAGAGCTCACATTCTGCATACTGCAGTCAAAACAAAAATAAAACAAAAAAATTTAAAATAAATAAGTGAAAAAGAGAAGGGCAGGCAGTTCTGATGGAAGCAGCTTTTCTCAGCACAAGGGACCCTATCAAGCCCCCTGCAGACTTGGCCAGCCCGAAAGCAGATGGACAGCACAGGCTGTACCACCAACAGCAATGGGAAGCTGGTGCCAACTGTTCCCTTCCCAACAGCGTGAGCAGGAGACTCAGCGACCACCAAAGCCCCCAGCTTTTCAGTGCAGCGAAGCACCATCGCATCCATCTTCGTCGTGATGGGGAAGATCATTTTGCTGCAACTCACAAAACCACCGGGCCCATTTCCAACATTTTGATTCCGCTTCCTTTTGTTAAAGCAAGAGCTCTGTGGTTAAATTCTGCTTGGCTATCTGTGAGAGAGCTAATTAAAAAAAAGAAAAAGGAAAGTTGGCCTTTTGGTAAAAGTGAAGCTGGAGCCAAAAGGAGTTCAGTTTCACGGAGGAGCCGGAAAAATGTGAGTACAGGTCTCACCCCTGCTCTGCATGAAAAGGTCTCTACTTAATGCTCTGCATTAAAAAGTCTTTACACTTCCTACCATCAATGCTAGGAGAGAGAAGGAAAATACTGAATAAATGAAACCTATGAATCAGCATGAGTGTGTGTCAGCCATCTATTTATCCCCTCCTTCATAAGCAGCTCTTTTCCTGCTATCGAGTTAGGAGACAGATGGTTTTTCGTTTCCCCTTATATCTTGGCTACTCTGCTGAGGAAGCCAACCACCGGACAGTTAAGTATCTACAAATTTGTAGGTCATGTTATTGCAATCATTTGGGACTTGTGTGTTTATTCACACACACGTGTATGAAGCTTCAGAGGTTGTGGGACCGTGTGTGTATTTATGGACATGCATATATATCTTTGTGTGTGTAAGAGAGGAACAGACAGGCTGGAAACACACCAAAATGTTAATCAGTGATCATTTTATGGGGAGTAGGTACAATGTATTTGGAGAAGGAAATGGCAACCCACCCCAGTGTTCTTGCCTGGAGAATCCCAGGGACGGGGGAGCCTGGTGGGCGGCCCTCTCTGGGGTCGCACAGAGTCAGACACGACTGAAGCAACTTAGCAGCAGCAGCAGCAGCAGCAGGTACAATGCATGGGTTGTATTTTCTTTATTATACTTTGATGTATTTTTCAAAAATTCCTACAAATTGCTTCTATTATTAAGGAAGAAATCATTATAAAAGGAAACTTCACTAGGATACTGGTTACATGGGTGTTTCTACTTGTGAAAATTCATTAAGATGTCATTTTGATGTATGGCAAAACCAATACAATATTGTAAAGTTAAAAAATAAAATAAAATAAATTAAAAAGAAAAAAAAAAGATGTACACTTAGATTTGTGCACTTTTCCGTATGTTATATTTCAACTGAATCTTTTACTTCCTCACTCTACCATATGAGGGGGTGGGTAGCTGGTTAGTCAAAGGGTGTCTCTAACTTATGGGCTCAGAAAAAGCAGGGGTTGTCTGGGTGCCCTCCAGCGACCACCCTGACCAGGTGCCCAGTGCCAGGTAACCAGGGTTTAGCAAGAAAACGTACAGCCATATCTTCTCTCCACTGCACAGGCCTACAAAGAAAGCTGTTTCCAGAGAGGGGGACGGCTTTCTCTAGGAGGGTCCAGCAAAGAGGGGAGGAGAGTGAGAGCCTGGGGCTGTATCCTGGCACCAGAAGGACCGGAGAGCTCTTAGCTCCGCCGGCGAGGATAACAGGCTGGACTGGGGTGGTGGGCTCGCACTGACACTCTCTCCTGCTGTCTGGGGGCAGCTGACAAAGGGACCAGGGCTGCCAGCCTGTGATTCTTGCCCTCAGAGCCCTCCTGCTGCCGTCGCACAGCTGTAGGAACCCAGCGGGGTTCCTCTGGCTGGAGGAGGGGGCCTTCCACGCGCCCTGCTGGGAGAGCTTTCTTCAAGCTTTCTTCACACTCCTGGAAAGAACTCAGTTTATTACAAGGCATGCATCCACGCTCAGCTGCTTAGTCGTGTCCGGCGCTTTGCTATCCTATGGATTATAGCCCGCCAGGCTCCTGTCCATGGCATTTTCCTGGGCAAGAATCCTGGAGTGGGTTGCCATTTCCTTCTCCAGGGCATCTTCCTGACTCAAGGATCGAACGTACATCTCCTGCGTCTTCTGCATTGCAGGCAGAATCTTGTACCACTGAGCCATCCGGGAAGCCCCTTCTTAAAAGGCAGCAAGTAAATATTTTGGAATGCAATTTGTGGTTTAAAATATTTATTAATATATAATTTCACATAGTGAGGATTGGTAAATTAAAACATAGTAAGCTAATCCTTGCATTTTGGACTCCCCTTTGAAGACAGGATAAGGAGAACAAAGGTAAGTATTTTTAGAAGTTTTTATGCTCCTATTTTCCACAGAATCAGCAATTACAGTTGGAGATCTTTCCTGTGTTTGTCTGCCTGGAAACTCAGATTTACAGTATTCCCAGTCTCACTACCTCAGTGCAGGCATCTAATCAGATTATCAGGCATTGCACTGGGAGAGCATCTATACACCATTTAAGCGATGCAATGAAGGCTCTGCTCCTTCAGACACGGGAGCATTTGAAGTTACATGGGACTATTCCCACTGGCATTCTTCCAGGGTGGGTAACTAATTGAAAATAAAATTTAGGCTTGGGAGAGCATTTGTGGTTTCTTTGATGGGGATGAATGCTTTTTCTGGTAAAAGCAGCTGATGGAAGAGCCCAAGTATTTATTTATGCCCTACACATTCCTCTATTTATACTGTCGTTAATCACCTGTAAGCAAATCAAGATGCCAGGACGAGTCATACTACGGCATGCCACAGGCCCGGGGCACATTTCCTCTATTTCATCCATCCATTCCCTCAGCCTGTACTCTGTATATTTTATCACAGGATGTCCCTGTATTACTGGTAATTTCCCCAATAGAAAAAGGAAATACACAGGCACACAAAAACCCATTAGCTCTCCAGCAAATATTTATAAAGAAGAGAAGAAACTGCACTCCCTTTAATCCCCTCCCTACTAGAGACCACATCAGCAGCCAGAGCTTTCTAAAAACCACTCATCTGGCAGCAATTTTTCTCAAGCAAATAAGTGCCTCAGGCCACAACCCACCCTCCCGGCCCCCACTTGTCTGCGGCAGCCCTCTGCACTCCGAACAGGCCCTCGGAGGAAAGGGGGTTTAAAAATAAGGCCCTAACAGCATCCGATAAGGTAATGGCCAACATTTATTTTCAAATCCAGCCTGGAGTCACATCTGAAAGCAATATTAAAAAAAAAAAAAAAAGATTTTTTAAACTCACTCATTACAAAAGAGTAAATTAGTGGAGGAAAAGAGGGCCACTTATTCAGAAGTAGAAATTACAGACTCGGCCATGGTGGCCTGGGCCTTGCTGCCATCGCAAAGCAAGGGCTGCCCAGCACCTCCCGTCTCTCTCCCTGTCCGGGCTGGGTGGACCTGGCGTCCGAAATGGAGATGATGAAGGTGGATGATGGTGTGAGGAGGGGCGGGGGGCGCGGGGCAGGAAGGCGGTGGGCCCTGCGAGTCGGTGACTACTGCTAAGGCTTTGTCGTCATCTTTCTCAGCCAAATGACTTCTTCCCAGACTTAATGATCTGTTTCCCAGTTTCAGGATGAAAAAAGGCAGCTCACCATAATCTGAATGATTTTGATAGCCTAAGTCTGCAAGCTAAATTTCTCTTCAAGTATCACTCCCTTCATTTAATTCCTAAATTAAAGAATTCACAAACCAAGTCACTTCTGTATGGTTTCTTTTAGAGTCTTATTTTAATACATTTTGACTATGGCCTTCCTTATTAATATCAATACGTTCAGACCTAATTTTGGTATTTGACATTATTTATTATTGGTTTACCAGTTATTTTCCTTAGTGTGTGTGATGTTTTAAACATGGCTATATACATGTGATTTTATTATCAGGCAGCATATACATTTTTTATTCTACTGGAGTATCTCTTTTTTGTAAGTGAATGGGTTCACTTCAAAATGAAACATGGAATTTTCACTTAACAGAAAATAATTTATAGAAAGATTTCTATAACAGATTCACCTATGCAATTGGTAAAGAGGTCACTAACTGTGGAGAAAACCTGGGTTCAAATCTCATCTCTACTATAATCGTCTCTGTAACTTTAACCTCTCTGGCTTTGTCATCCATAAAACATAGATAATAATACTTACCTAATATGATGTATTAGTTTATGGATATAAAAGTGCTTGGCCCAACACCTAATCTGTACATAAAGGTTAAACCATACGCAACAGCACTAATGTGGCAAAGCAATGGGAGGGATCAAAAAGAACTTAATTAGGTTTTAGCCATGTATTTTATTTCCTGATTGCTAAAATTTCAGCCACTGGTAAAATATGGCTTCTTGTTTATTTTTTAGAAACGTAAGCCAATTAAAGATGACCATTCAAAGGCATGCTGTGGAGAACCAGGCCGGGCTATAAAATTTCATGCCAAAACAAACCAAGTTACTTGTTCTGGTCTGGAGAACCAGGACTAAAACATGTCATCACACAACTGACCTTTTCCCTCCCATCTTCTCTAAGATCCTGCCATTTTT
Organism: Bison bison bison; assembly: GCF_000754665.1. NCBI lineage: Eukaryota > Metazoa > Chordata > Mammalia > Artiodactyla > Bovidae > Bison > Bison bison. The sequence goes on along the minus strand of NW_011494917.1, from coordinate 4,736,159 downwards.
CTGGAAAAACATGAATACTCAGGAATCATCATCTCTATTGACTACTTGGCTTCCAGGGCTTCCCAGGTGGAACTGGTGGTAAAGAATCTACCTGCTAATGCCAGGAGATGCAAGAGCCATGGTTTCGATTCCTGGGTCGGGAAGATCCCCTGGAAAAGGAAATGGCAACCCACTCCAGTATTCTTGCCTGAAAAATTCTACGGACAGAGGAGCTTGGTGGGCTGCAATCCATGGGGTCGCAAAGAGTCGGACACCACTGAGCCTGAACACACACACATTCCAAAAAGGAACAGAAATAATGATGTGAAATCACTAACCATCACAAACCTAGGAAGAAAATGTCACAGATTGCAGCGAAAGGACACAAAGAAAGCAGGGTCGGTTTTATGGTGATAACGCCCCAGGCTCACCAGACATGAGTCTCCGTGAAGGGAAGGAATAAACAAGGACGCAGGAGTTACTGTATAACTGCTTCTCTGAATGCACTGTCTGTGCCTGAACTGCAGTGAAGAGCAGCTACTTCACTTGAGCCAAGTAAGCTTCCTCTTGCACAGAATACCTCTCTTAATTTTATGTTCTTTCTGCATACCCTGTTCCCCTTTCATCAAAGGCAGAGTAAATTTTTTTTCTGTTGTGCATATGACACTTGACTGTTAATTGTCTTCATGTCAACACAACAGTGAACAATACCCATAGAGAACGATTTCCTTTTTCCTGCTTGGTTCATTCTGAAAACCCACCACAGCAAAATTTCTCACCCTCACTTCCCCAAGTGACTTAATACTTCCCCTCTTTGCCAGCCCGCCCCCTTCATTCCCACCATCCTCATATGCCTGAGAAAATGACCACCAACAACAAGATCCTGGCTTTAAGTTGCCTGGAGATATCTTGGTCTACTTTAATTTTAAAAATATAAATTCTACAAATATAATTTAATTTTAGGAATATTTTATATGGTATTTTTAGATAGAAATTTGAAACTTTATATGTGCATAAAATCTGGGAGTCTATATTTACATCTAACTTTGAAAGGAGTTCTGCTACCTACCACTTGAGGATGACAATCATTTGAAAACTTAAAATGCTGCAAAACTAGAAACACAGAGTCACGGTTTCAAGTGAATCTTAAACCAGTTCTTGAACACTACACCAATCCATTTCACACCCTCCACATAAGGGCCATGCTTTGAGAAGGTAAAAGTGAACTTTAGTTAAAAGAAAAGGAAGAAACAAAAAACGAGCAACTAACGCAGTTCAAAACTCAGGCAAGTTGCTGCACCAGCCATTTCGCTGTGCATTTTTGCTGTGCATACCTGCACCATATTTGGCTTCTGCAACTGAACTGGTTTCCCACAATAACAGCCACCAGTCTCCTTTTGAGTATAAATAAACCCTTGCTTAAAATATTCTGGTTTCTGACCCCCCTAATGGTTAGCAGCCACTACCGATGTCTGTAATTAGATTTCAGAGTACAGTTATTGATAAGTTGTCCCTTTCTCAGTTATATTTCCTCTCCTTTTTTCTAAGAGTTCTTCAATTCTAAAACAACAAGGCTCTAAAAACTATTCCTTAAAGTTTCCTCTATAATATTGATCGTGTCCTTCCTTCATTCTAAAATGGAGCTAAATGTTCAAAACCAAGGAAGCTTTGAATTTCAACGAGAACTCTACAACCTGACACCAGCAAGAACATTAATTGGCTGAACACCACCAGAGGCAACAACGCGGATTTGAGGTTTTAAGTATTAAGACTATAGAGGCCATAGCCTCCTGTAAAACACTGTCGCTGGCAAACGGGAAAATGACCCCTAAGTGGCTGGGAAAGATGTATCGGCACTGAAGAAAATTCTCCCACTTTCGAGAACCATCTTCCATGCAGAATGGACAACACCTTTCTGCTCCCAAGAAGGTGCGCCTCATTTACCTGCCTTCTCCTCTCTGCCACTCCACACCAAAACCAAGGAAATACATATATTTTTTTACTTTAGCATTTTTCCCTATTAAAAAAGAAAAGGCTATTGACACTGATTTAAATGAGAACTGGCTGCTCAGATCAACTTTTACCCAGAGTTAACAAAACATATTCATAATGAAATTTAAAGTGCTTGAATATCTTTATCATTTGAAGATGTGTGCCTCTCTATTTCCAGGAATTTTTGAATGTTTGATACAGGTAGACATGTAGGAATATAAGTCTCTGTACACCCTTTTCTTCCCATGTGTCCTTCCAAGGAAGTGAGCCTTCAGAAAGCTTCCCTCATGACAGCCAATAATAATACAGTTTCACTTAACTGTTCTGCTGCTACTGCTAAGTCACTTCAGTCGTTTCCGACTCTGTGTGACCCCATAGACAGCAGCCCACCAGGCTCCCCCTTCCCTTGGATTCTCCAGGCAAGAACACTGGAGTGGGTTGCCCTCTCCACTACTACTCAACAAATCAGTAACATAGACTCATTACTAAAAATACTATAAAATCCACTTACTTTACTCAAATACTAGACCTTTACTACTATTTTTCTTAACCCACATTGGAACTCATTAGACAAAACATGCTACAAACTTCATTCAACAATTCAATGGA
>NW_011494917.1:4732906-4733479 GCF_000754665.1 Bison bison bison | reverse complement strand
CCCATGGACTGCAGCCTACCAGGCTCCTCCATCCATGGGATTTTCCAGGCAAGAGTACTGGAGTCGGGTATTCTTCCCCGGAGAATCCCAAAGACGGAGCCTGGCAGACTACAGTGTATGGGGTCGCAAAGAGTCACACACGACTGAGCAACTGAGCACATGGGCACACACTTTTCAGATACAAAGAGAATTTAAATCACTTGCTTCAAGGTGTCTAACTAATGAGTCACTCTGTGCTAAGATATGAAATCAGGCGGGCTGGGCTTCAGGTCAAAGTCTGTGGTTTTCCCTCAACACAATATAGCCTCTGCTCATTTTACTTTGGAATAAAAAATAAAGGCAAACCACAGCAAAAGAGGCACAGATGTAAAGAACAGACTTTCGGACTCTGTGGGAGAAGGCGAGGGTGGGATGATTTGAGAGAATAGCATTGAAACATGCATATTATCATATGTGAAACAGATCACCAGTCCAGGTTCAATGCATGGGACAGGGCACTCAGGGCTGGTGCACTGGGATGACCCAGAGGGATGGGATGGGGAGGGAGGTGGGAGGGGGGTTCAGGATGGGGGA
>NW_011494917.1:4732397-4732806 GCF_000754665.1 Bison bison bison | reverse complement strand
TTTCTTACGCGGTTCTTACGGATAAGGCATTGTGCTGGGCAGGACAACTATCATCTTATCTATATTCACAGTAATCCTATAGTAAAAGTATCAAATCCCCTTACTTTTCAGACGGGGGGCTTCCCCTGTGGCTCAGTGGTAAAGAATCTGCCTGCCAACCCAGGAGACAAAGGAGACACGGGTCTAATCCCTGTGTCAGGAAAATCCCCTGAAAGAGAAAATAGCAACCCACTCCAGTATTCTTCCCTACTGCTGTACTGCTAAGTCACTTCAGTCGTGTCCGACTCTGTGGGACCCCATAGACAGCAGCCCGCCAGGCTCCCCCGTCCCTGGGATTCTCCAGGCAAGAACACTGGAGTGGGTTGCCATTTCCTTCTCCAATGCACAAACGTGAAAAGTGAAAGTGAAG
>NW_011494917.1:4727208-4732297 GCF_000754665.1 Bison bison bison | reverse complement strand
GGAGACAGGTTCAGGATGGGGGACACATGTACATCCATGGCTGATTCATGTCAATGTATGGCAAAAACCAGTACAACACTGTAAAGTAATTAGCCTCCAGTTAAAATAAATTAATTAAAAAATAATAAAGGCAAACCAAGAAAGCAGTAGGAAAAGGCCTCTGAATTTTAAGCAAGATGGAGTGAGGTGCTAGGCTGGCGATTCAATAACTGGTTTTATATAAAAAGCAATGGAGCAAAGGGTCAAAGATTGTCTCTGAGATTCCAAGCTGGTGGGTGGGGGACTGGAGAAAAGCTGTAGGAGCATGGCCAGGAACCAGGTTCCAAATACACTGATTTGGGAAAGAAAAGAATAGGCTCAGTTTAACACATGTTGAATTTTGAGAGATGTCAAAAGACATCTAAGAAAAACTGGATTTTAGTCAACTGGGAAAATGAGGACTAGTGTTAAAATAAGTCAAAGTGACATAGAATGTACTGGACACACACACATAAGGCATGAGGTCTGAGAGACAAGATTTAGGGACCAAAGATAGAGTTTTGGGGAATACTAGCATTTAGGTGCAGGAAGAGAAAGAACATCCAGACACAGGAATAGAGAAGAGATAAAAAGGAGGAGAAGAGTGGGCAGGAAAGCATGTGACCAAACCAAGGAAAGAAGATGCTATGGTGTCGAATGTTGAAAGGAATCCGGTTAGTTTCACACCTACTGAGTGCTGTGCTGCCTGAGTGCACTGATAAAATGTGAAATGTAAAGGAATCTTGAAGCGCAGCTCCTACCAAGACAGGCCACATCCCCCTGAGCTGTGATCCCCTACCTCCGACTTGAACGTGGATCAGGGATTTTAAGTGTTGGAGCAACCAATATTTCTTACTGCGTATAAAAATTCAGTGACTCTTAAAAATTTTACTGGACTATAGCGGCTTTACAGTGTTGTGTTAGTTTCTGCTGTACAGCAAAGTGAGTCAGCTATATGGATACATATATCCAGGCTTCCCAAGTGGCTCAGTGGGTAAAGAATCCGCCCACAGTACAGGAGACGTGGGTTCAACCCCTGGTCAGGAAGGCCCCCTGGAGGAGGGCATGGCAATCCACTCCAGTGTTCTTGCCTGGAGAATCCCCATGGACAGAGGAGCCTGGCAGGCTGCAGTCATGGGATTGCAAAGAGTCAGACGCAACTGAAGCGACTGAGCATGAGCACAAGGAATAAAGAAAGCGAGACATCCTGTATAGGTCTTATCCTGTAAGGGGGAATGAAGGATTCCAGACTGGTGGTGATAACTCTTGAAACAAGTGTCTGCAGATTTGGGCACCGCTGTCAGATGCTCAAAGGCTGCCTCTGCCAAGGCCCTAGGCTGTTCTCTCCTGATCCTGAGGTCACAGGGTCTCTTACTGAGACTAACGCACCAGAGGTATCAGTTTTCTCAAACTCCCTGAAGATCACCCATTTACATGACTGGCCACACAAAAGTGAAAGCAATGTGCTGCCTTCAAAACATTCCCACTATCTCTTTGGTCTTCCTCACCTACTACCTGCAAATGGCCTCTCACAGTCTAGAATACAGGATGTGAAAGAAGAAGTTTCCCAATCCCTACTGAACATCTCTTTATTTTTTTTCTTCTACCTATGAGTGCATGCATGCTCAGTCACTACAGTTGTGGCCTACTCTTTGCAACCTTCTGGACTACCAGGCTCCTTCGTACATGGGATTCTCCAGGCAAGAAAACTAGAGTGGTAATATAAATGCTTCAATGTTACTCTCTCAAATCATCCCACCCTCACCTTTTCCTACAGAGTCCAAAAGTCTGTTCTTTACATCTGTGTCTCTTCTGCTGTCTTGCATATAGGGTCGTCATTCAGTTCAGTTCAGTTGCTCAGTTGTGTCCGACTCTTTGTGACCCCATGAATGCAGCACGCCAGGCCTCCCTGTCCGTCACCAACTCCTGAAATTTACTCAAATTCATGTCCATCAAGTCAGTGATGCCATCCAGCCATCTCATCCTCTGTCATCCCCTTCTCCTCCTGCCCCCAATCCCTCCCAGCATCAGAGTCTTTTCTAATGAGTCAGCTCTTCCCATGAAGTGGCCAAAGTATTGGAATTTCAGCTTCAGCATCAGTCCTTCCAATGAACACCCAGGGCTCATCTCCTTTAGGATGGACTGGTTGGATCTCCTTGCAGTCCAAGGGACTCTCAAGAATCTTCTCCAACACCACAGTTCAAAAGCATCAATTCTTTGGCACTTAGCCTTCTTCAGAGTCCAACTCTCACATCCATACATGACCACTGGAAAAACCATAGCCTTGACTAGATGAACCTTTGTTGGCAAAGTAATGTCTCTGACCATCTTTCAAAAACCACCACAATATTGCAAGGTAATTAGCCTCCAATTAAAATAAATAAATTAATAATAATAAAAAAGAATACTGGAGTGAGTTGTTATTTCCTCCTCCAGGTGATCTTCCCAATCCAGGGATTGAACCTGCATCTCCTGTGTCTCCTGCATGGCAGGCAGATTGTTTACTGCTGAGCCACCAGGAAAGCCCCTCTTCTACCTACAGTCCTGTTCAAATAGTTCACAGAGTGACACAGTTCTTGCACATGGTAATATAAATTACTTGGCGTATCAGAAAAAACTGTAAGTAATTTTGATACAGATATAAACTACGTGGGGGGTCTTGTCTAGCACATCCTTCCAGATGACCTCTGTCTTTCACTGACTTCAAGTTATTTTAGAACTCTGTTTGCAGAAATGATCATAGTGCAAATCATTTGCTCATAGAAATATAGACGAATCATGATGAGTGCAGAGGAACTGCAACTGACTTCTGCCCTCTGGATACTGACCAGCTTTGGAACTATTTGTCAATTCATGTCATCAAGTCCATTAGAGTTTGTATGTATGTGTGTGTGCACACACTGAATTTTCCTTTAAACAAAATATAACGTTCAATCAGTTCTCCATCAATTACTGGGTTAAATAGAATCTTTCACAGATGTACATTTTACATTTGTATGAGAGTTATGATTTTATTTTTTTTTTAAAGAATTATCTTTAACAGGTGATTAGTTTTAATGAGAAGAAGTCTGGTGGTGTTTCACCAATAAAATCTCAGTACAGACAATTCAATTTAAAGACACAGCTGCTACAGACTTTTGGTCAAGGTGATTCTTTTCCTCATTATGTAATACAGAGCTCTCAGAAACTGAAAATATCCCCCCACCCCACTCCAGAGAAAGTTCAGTCTTACTAAGGAGCTCAGGAGAAGGAAACAATCTTAAACCTGACTACTAGTGAGTGATGCACTTTTCACTCTTTGCACTTTTCAGTACTTGTTTGTTTCTCAAAATGAATTGCCTATTTTAATTAATCATTAATAATAAATACATACATATTTAAAATGTGCTAAATAAAGAATAAATCAGCCTGGGTTCAGCTCTGTGAACACACTGTATGCTATAGTGTTTCCCAGGGCCTTTCTCTTCTCCACTCACATTTCATCTTATCTTTCAACATATCCAGTCCATACAGATTCTTTGGCCTCTGAACAAGACATCATTAAGGCATATGCTTTTTAACCTCATTCTCTTTGAGGCATGAGGTCAGTTCCTAAAGGGTTCTCTAGGTGATACAGCATTCTGCCAAATCAGTGTTTAGAAACAGATGTTCTGAACAGCACTTCCTAGGAGATGCTCATACACAGACCTCACCAAAGAAGGGGGCTTCCCTACAGCTCAGTGCAGGAGACCTGGGCTCGATCTCTGTCGGGAAGATCCCTTGAAGAAGGAAATGGCAAACTACTTCAGTCTTCTTACCTGGGAAATCCCATGGACAGAGGAGCCTGGTGGGCTGCAGTCCATGGGGTTGCAAAGAATCGGGCACAACTGAGTGACTAACACTCATCTTCACCAGAGAAAGGAGAAGAGTTCTGATAGTACGATACATGGACTTTTCTTAAGTAGGCGTACCTATTACCATCCAACAGAAGATTTTCCATAGAATGTATTTTTAGGAAATGCTGGTGGCTGAGTGGTAAAGAATCCACCTGCCAATGCAAGAGACGTGGATTCGATCCCTGGGTCTGAAAGATCTCCTGGAGTAGGAAGTTGCAGCCCATTCCAGTTTTCTTGCCTAGAAACTCCCAAGGACAGAAGACAGTGGCCAACTACAGTCCATGGGGTTGCAATGAGTCTGACACAACTCAGCGACTAAATAACAATCTTCTACTTACACCCTGATGGAGCTAATGGCATTCACTGTGGTTGGAACTAAGTAACTTCTTTTCTCCTAGGGAATTTGGCAAGCAGATTTTCTCTGGTTCTCTTATTCTCTTTTTATGAACAGAAGGACTACTCACTCAGTAGAATGGATCAATTTTCTTATATCATTTTCCCATCCCTTTCTGCGAAGGTTTGCCAGTTGCCAAATGGAGTTTCAGAAAAACACTGCCTGATTCCAGGAGGATAAGGTAGATAAACTGAGATTAAAAGATAACACAGTTCCACACAATCCAACTCTCAAAATGACCCAAAGCTTCTAGCTATTTGGATCTCACCATTCAGAGAATAAGCATAAGAAAAAAAGCAAGGGAGTTCCAGAAAAACATTTATTTCTGCTTTATTGACTAGGCCAAAGCCTTTGACTGTGTGGATCACAATAAACTGTGGAAAATTCTGAAAGAGATGGGAATCCCAGACCACCTGACCTGCCTCTTGAGAAACCTATATGCATGTCAGGAAGCAACAGTTAGAACTGGACATGGAACAACAGACTGGTTCCAAATAGGAAAAGGAGTATGTCAAGGCTGTATATTGTCACCCTGCTTATTGAACTTATATGCAGAGTACATCATGAGAAACGCTGGGCTGGAAGAAGCAAAGCTGGAATCAAGATTGCCGGGAGAAATATCAATAACCTCAGATAGGCAGATGACACCACCCTTATGGCAGAAAGCGAAGAGGAACTAAAAAGCCTCTTGATGAAAGTGAAAGAGGAGAGTGAAAAAGTTGGCTTAAAGCTCAACATTCAGAAAACGAAGATCATGGCATCTGGTCCCATCACTTCATGGGAAATAGATGGGGAAACAGTG
>NW_011494917.1:4667478-4727108 GCF_000754665.1 Bison bison bison | reverse complement strand
CTCTTGATGAAAGTGAAAGAGGAGAGTGAAAAAGTTGGCTTAAAGCTCAACATTCAGAAAACGAAGATCATGGCATCTGGTCCCATCACTTCATGGGAAATAGATGGGGAAACAGTGGAAACAGTGTCAGACTTTATTTTTTGAGCTCCAAAATCACTGCAGATGGTGACTGCAGCCATGAAATGAAAAGACGCTTACTCCTTGGAAGGAAAGTTATGACCAACCTAGATAGCATATTCAAAAGCAGAGACATTACTTTGCCAACAAAGGTTCATCTAGTCAAGGCTATGGTTTTTCCTGTGGTCACGTATGGATGTGAGAGTTGGACTGTGAAGAAGGCTGAGCGCCAAAGAATTGATGCTTTTGAACTGTGGTGTTGGAGAAGACTCTTGAGAGTCCCTTGGACTGCAAGGAGATCCAACCAGTCCATCCTAAAGGAGACCAGTACTGGGTGCTCATTGGAAGGACTGATGCTGAGGCTGAAACTCCAATACTTTGGCCACCTCATGGGAAGAGTTGACTCATTGGAAATGACTCTGATGCTGGGAGGGATTGGGGGCAGGAGAAGAAGGGGACGACAGAGGATGAGATGACTGGATGGCATCACTGACTCGATGCACAAGAGTTTGGGTGAACTCCAGGAGTTGGTGATGGACAGGGAGGCCTGGCATGCTACGATTCATGGGCTAGCAAAGAGTCGGACACGACTGAGCAACTGAACTGAATTCAGAGGGATCATCTCATGGCATCTGTTCTGACAGTCCATCTGTTCCAGAGAGTATAAAGGTATTCCAAGAAATGACAGAGGACGAAATACAAAGCCTTACAGAATAAACTGCCCTCTTCATAATGAGTCCTCCTGAACCCTAAGCACCCAATCCCTCAACTCTTTGTAGATAAAGAACTACAGAACACATATTTATTCTTGACTTTATTTCTCATCCCTGAAAAAAATGTCATTTGAGACTATTACATACGCTGAAACTCTTGGCTACATTATTTTATCAACATTTCTCCTTCCTAAGTTCTCACAGCACAAGCATTCTGTTCAGAAATAGGATAATATTTTTAACACCATATTCTGCAATGTTCTAGCCACTATAGCATGCATTTTATTACTTTTGAACACAAAGTGATGCATTTAGACCTGGATTGGGAAGCTGAGGAAACCAATACTGTGTCTCTTTTTCTCAAAAACAACTCTTAACAAAAATTTTATTTGTCCAGTTACTGTAATTGTTACTGCAAGCAAGTAAGAACGCAAAGAGAACCAAAGTGAAACCCTGGGTTGGCCACTAGACCTCCAAACTGCAGTCAAAACCTACTTCCTTAAAGCCCTAATTTCAGGGAAGAAAGTATGGAGGATGCCGAAAAGATTAAAAAAAAGGGGGGGGGAGGACAGAGTTCAACAAAGACAAGATTGAAGATTAGGAAGTCAAATTGTCACAAACTTCAATATAAAGCCAAAAGGAACAAGACTAGTTCTCATCAAGTTTTATAATTAAAAAAAAAAAAAAAAACTCAAAGAAATTCAGTACCATAGAGTCCTCCACAAATGAATGAGTTTTGTTCCAAAAGTGCATTCCTGAGTCTAATTTGTTCCTAAGACCAATAAAGTTAGCCTGGGTACCCAGCTAACACAATTGGCTATATGGTACTGCATTGTAATAGGCTTGCAGTACCTTTCACATAAATAATACATAAAAAACAAACACAAAAAAGAAAACATTATTAATCTTACAGTACAGTACCTTGAAAATAAAGGAGTACAGTACAACAGCTGGCATACGGGGGCTGGCATCGAGTAAGCAGGAAGGAGGAGCTACAAACTAGAGGAGGGGAGGAGGCGGGAGATGCTACTACCATACTCTATACAATACTGAACAGTACACAAAATTGCAACCATCTGTAGAGGATGCACGCACGTGACAATGTACCCCAGACACACAACCCATTTACGTGACTGAACATGGGAACACAAGTTCATACACTTGAAAGTTTGTAACTTGAAGTTTTGCACTTAGGGAGCTTACTGTATCGATTTGTTTTTAGGCAACCAACAAAGTACACCACTGGAAGCAGAAGAGAGTGCATCAGGTTTCACTAATGAGTCAAAATGCACAGTTCTTATGCCATGCATCTCAATCACTAAGACTCTTTTCCATTACGGAACCTCATGGTGCTACCATTTTTCCTGCTTTCACAGTATTACTGCACTTTCACTCTTGATATGTTAAAGGCATATTCATGCTTAAAAAATATTACCCAAATATAAAGAAATGAGAACTAACAAAGAGACTAAAAATGTGAGAGAATGAGAGGTCTAACATATAACCAACAGGGAGTACACTAAAAAAATAGAAGTAACAGAGAAATAGAGGAAGGTGCAGTATTTAAAAAAGTAATAACTATTTTTTGTTTTTAGAATTGATGAAAGACATGAATCTTTAGACTTAGGAAGCAAAATTAAGTGTACAGTCAGATAAATCAAAATAATATCTCTGCGCATATCATAGCATAAAGTACAGAAACACCAAAGACAAAGATATGAGAAGAAATCAAAGGAAAAAATATAGAAGATTTTCTACAAACTTAAAACATAGTAAAACAGAGGCCAGAAAATCTAATATCTTTGAAACACAATAGAAAACAGCTGTCAACTTAAAACTTTATATTAGTACAAATGAAAATTTTGTACAAATAGTTGAATCTTAAAAATGAGTAAAGAAAGTCATTTCAGAAGAAGACTGCACTTATATCCTCTCAGTGAATGCACTACTGAAGAATGCACGTTATAAGAGGAAACCCCTAAATAAGTGAGATGCAAAAGCAACAGGAAGTTACACTTAGTGGGTTTACTAGAATCCAGTCCATAGCACTTAGCATACATTCCTTCCAAGTTCATGTGGAATATTTACAAAATTAACTATGCGTGGGCTATAGAGCAAATACCAACCAACCTAAAGAAACAATGTCAAACAAAACATCCTCCAAATGTAATGCAATTAAAAATCAATTTTAAAGCCAACTATTAAAATCTGCTCTATAGAAAACTCATGGGTCAAAAATGAAACACGGGAAATCAGAAATGATTTAGGAGTGATTTTTTTAAATACTATATATCAAAACTTCTGGGAATCACCAAAACTTTAGTGCTAAAACATTAAAAACAGAGAAACCCATGGCCTTAAATGCTCCTATAAGAAAAGAACAATAACTGGAAACTCCATAAATTAAAAGACTAAAGCTATTAGAAAGTAGACCAAAGGAAATATGACAGTATCAGAAATTCATGGAAAAGAAAATATCAAAAGAGTTGGTCATTGAAATTTTAAAACATACACAAAAAACAAACTTCTGAAAATAATAAAGGGAAAAAGAAAGGCACAAATTTATAGGCATTAAAAAACTTTAAAGCATGGATATAGTAGCATGAATATTTTTAATTCCCTTATTTAAATATTTAGGTTGGCCTACTGGAAAATTCTCTATGTTTTAATTCATAAACTATGTTTACGATTCTGAAATGGTCCAAAGGGCATGGACTGCAGCAGAGCACAGTATCAAACAAGATGGCAACGGGGAAAGTGCTGAGCAAATAGTAAAGGCCACAGAAATAAGCTTCCCTAATTCCCACGATTCTTATTTACGAAATAATGTGTTTTAGGGATGCATCACTTTCCTATTTCCCATCTCAAGTAAAGAGCTGTTGAAGGGCTCAAATATGACAGTGTAACAGCTCATATTTAGCTGTTAAGAATTGATGAGGTAGAGGTGATGATGATGACAATGGTGAAAGTTTTTCCAGACTTCCACACCTCCTTTCACATGTTTACGTTCTGTTTTTCTTCCTTTTCCTCTCTTCATCTACGACACTTCTTTTAAGACTTGGAAAACTGTAACATTCTTGGAGGAACTATAAGCTTGTTGTTGATGAAATGGCAATGTTTCCAAGAGCTTTGGTCCATCCGATGAGAAATAGAAATGTAATTTGCAGCGTGTTCATTTGGGGCTTGCAGGAAAAACGTTGAGAATGAACATAAACAGGAAAATTTATACAGTGCATTGGGAGAGAGTGTTCATCCTATTTTCAGAAAGCAAATCTGCAGCACAAAGATCTTAGAGGTTTTATTAAGATCAGAAGCAGAACTGAAAACAAACCCAACAAATTCTGACAGCAGTCTAGCTGTCATAAGCCATAATGCCCCTTTTGTGTTCCTCTGGTTTTTTTTTCATACAAACACTGATCTAAAACCACGTCTGTGATCAGGTGATATGAAGAATGGAAAAATCCCTTATGGAAGTCTTGCCAAGCTTAGGCTATACTAACAGGAATGGAGTCTGATAAGAAATACCTATTATGAACATATTCACACTTAATAAAGCCCTTCAACTACCAATGCTAATAACTTTCCCGGCACAATAATTTATAAATATGAACTAAAATTTTTAAGGGCTGTTGCCTAAAGGTTCCACCTTAAAGACAAATGCCCAGTAAGCGCATTAGAAGAGGCAAGGCTTCAACCCCAAGTTGCTGCTCCTGCGATGGGTAACTCTGACGACCACTTTCTACTCCAGCAGTCTACGGAAAATAGTTTCAAATTTTAAGATGATACTTCCAAATTCTAACACGGTTTATTGTATTTTGGTGTCTTCCTGATGATCAGTCATTTCACAAAGCACAACCTAGTTACCAAAGGCAAGTTCCAAATACATACATATGCTATGCTAAGTCACTTCAGTCGTGTCCAACTCTGTGCGACCCCACAGACGGCAGCCCACCAGGCTCCCCCGTCCCTGGGATTCTCCAGGCAAGAACACTGGAGCGGGCTGCCATTTCCTTCTCCAATGCATGAAAGTGAAAACTGAAAGTGAAGTCGCTCAGTCGTGTCCGACTCTTAGCGACCCCATGGACTGCAGCCTACCAGGCTCCTCCGTCCATGGGATTTTCCAAACAAGAGTACTGGAGTGGGGTGCCATTGCCTTCTCTGAAATATATATATATATACACACATATATGTGTGTGTGTGTGTGTGTATACACATATATATGTGTGTGTGTATATGTATGTATGTATATATATATACACATACCTAAATATTCTCCTTTCCCCTTTGAACCAGATATGATTTTCGTAAAAGAGCAATACAAGTCTGAATGAGGAAAAACTCCTATGATCTTCATAAAACAGTGATACAAGCTTGAATGAGCAAAACTCCTCTCCTTTTTCCAGTTTAAGAAGACATCACCCATTTTCTCTGTTTCTAGAAAGACAAAAATACTATCCTATAATTGAGAGATTCTTCAGGAAGGTCAAAGCAAGGAGAAGCTGTGTTTCTCAGGGATAAAATTAAGATTCTGAGAAACAATGAAATTAGTTTTTGTTCATAACAAAAATTATAAAATCTATGCTTTCTAAGGCAAACCTAGGATGCAGGATGCTTCCCCCAAGTCCTTCAAATAGAGAGCTACAGTCTGAGGATTAAAGATTATTCTCCAAATGAGCCCCCAAAGGAATGTGGGGATACAGGTTATATACAGCCATCAGGAAGTTGGCTCTTTCTGCACATTGTTAAGCAGCCAAAAAGGATGCCAGGCTTCAGAAAAAGCAGCCAATAAAGATTCCTTGTATGGTGTGATAACATTCTGCTCAAGAGACGGCCCCCCTTCTTTACAGGCAATACCTAAGATGCTGGCAGAGAAAGGGGCTTCTAATGAATAAACCAGCTCCTGGCTCTGCACGTTTCACCCCAGAACAGTAAAACCACTAACCAAGAGTTCTGGAAACACTATGATCAAATGCTGTGAAGAATGTGCCTTTTGGGGGCAGCTTCTGCTCCCCCAAATCTCTGAGATGAAACGTTGAAGCTAAGCTCCCTATTCTTAGTTTCATTCACAACACCCAGACACTTGCCAAAAGCTTTTCTGCTCTGTGTTCTTCTAAAAACTTTCTAAGGTACATTTTCTTCATGAGTCTCATCAACAACAACCTCTCCAACTGCTTAAAATAGGTCTTACACTTTGTGAGGTCTTCCCGTGTACCAGGTTCAAAGTGTTTGTTCCGATATAGGAACAAGTCTTGTTTAATCACTTGTATTGTTCTTGGCCACATTTCTTGGATTAAGACGCTTTCTAACAGGAGAAGACACAGTGGCACGTACATTAAATCAACATAACCTTTTGTTGTAAACACCAAGAAGAAAAGATTACAAGCCCAGTTTCTTCAAAGGCACACTACATAAACAGCAATAAAGTAATGTTTTCCACAAACAGGACATTTCTACGGCGAGAGCAAAAAATAGGAAACGCTGAAGTGTTTTTAACTGTGTTTTACAGTAAAGGTTTTCTTTCCATGTACTAATTAAACCCATCTCTAGTCTAAGATGGGATTGGGTTGCTGGCACCAAACAGCCATTTGACATTTAAAGATAATGTCGCTGAGAGATCCTACCAGCCAAGAAGTTGCAGATGCAGTGACACACCACCATCATCACCTCTATTGTCATCATCACAACACCATCAAATATTTATGACTGTTCACTCGGCTGGAATATGCAATGCATCCCAGAGGGCGTCATCAATTTTGAATGGTTCCCATACATTCAAAGTGGCTTCACAGGACACGTCTCTTGTTTTAGAACACACAAAAATCAGCAATTTCTCCATGTGATTTATTTTAAAAAAGAAAACAATTAAAAATACAGTGAGACCATGTCTAATGTTATGCACAGCAACATGAAATCTGTGGAATCTGAAAAGCAGCTTCTCTGTGCTATTTTCTTGAGCAGCACTTTCTTTCTAGTCCTAAGTGTACTATGGAAAAGAAAGTATTTGGGGTATTTATTGATATAGTCAGCTGAACTTGCCTATCCGTTAAAGCTATTTCAGACCGTCCTATATCTGACCCAGTCTACAGTGTGCACTCAAAAGTAATTTAAAGGATTTTCTTAATTTTCTGAAATGTATACTGACTTCCCCAACACATCTAAATTAGCTACAGTTTAGATTAAATGCTTCTATCTAGAATATATCTTTTCAGATGCTGTATGATACCACTTGTATGTGGAATCTAAAACTAGGGAACATAATGAAAAAGAAACTGATTCACAGATACGGAAAACAAACTAGTGGTTGCCAGTGGAAGAGGGCATGGGGAGGGGCGTTACGGGCCTGGGAGATTGAGAGCTACCAACTATTGGGGTGGCCAAAAAGTCCGTTCAGGTTCTTCTGTACCATCTTGCAGGAAAACCCAAACAAACTTCTTGGCCAACCCAGTATTATGTATAAAATAAATAAGCATGACTTTCTCAGTGGTCCAGAGGTTGAGACTCCAAGCTCCCAATGCAGGGGGCCTGGGTTCAATCCCTAGTCAGGGAACTATACCTCACGTGCCTAAGAACCCGCACATGGCAACAAAGATCCCGTATGCCGCAACCAAGACCCAGCACAGCCAAATAAACAAGGTTTAGAAAATAAAAAAGCCATGAGGATATATTTTACCACACAGGGAATATAGCCAATATTTTATAATAACTATAAATGGAGCGTAACATTTAAAAATTGTGACTATGTTGTACACTTGTAACATCGAATACTGTACATCAACTATACTTCAACTAAAAAATAATCAATTAGATAGATGGCCTATTAAAAAAAGAGCTTTTCTCATTGGCATAATGTTCAATTTGTAACTATCACACACACACACACAAAAGCCTGGATTGAAAGGGGATCAGCAGCTGTCCTACAAAGCAGTACTTTGTGCAGCATCCTGAGCATCTTGCCTCTTTTCCTAATATGTGGATTGGCAGCTTCTCTCTGAAGGCCAGGAGTCAATAGAATCCTACCATGCCTCTTCACCACACCCATTCATTTTATTTTGTTGACTTAAGTTTTCATGAGAAAGACACGAAAAGGCCACAGTGCCCAACCCTGGTTGTTGTGAAGGGGACATCTGTCATGATCACAGACAAACACAACATTCTACATTCCTTCTGGTTACCAGCTGCCTTCAGAGTCGGAGTGGTGGTGGCTGGGAGTGGAGATGGTAGCCTGAAGACAGGGAGAACTCACACAAACAACACTATTATCATGGGATGTCATTACTCAACATCTCTTAGAAGACTTACAATTTAACTAGATGCCACTGGCATCTTCTAGATATTATTGTATTACACATTTATAGATAAACAGATGTGACAGTCACCCACCATTTCAGAAGCTACAAATAAACCATTTAGACAAATTTAACATTCTACCTCAAATCTCTCCCACAAAGAAAAACTCAGTACAAAGGTCTTATTCCTAGAATTTTCATTTCAAAAATCTAATAATCAAACAGGAGTTAGAGGGCTTATAAATGAATAGAAAAGATGACCATCTCCTGCTCACTTTAAAAATTGCCCTGTGTTGCTATTTTAGGTGACATTCTTAAAGTAAATGTGATAGAAGTCACCAAAGATAATCACATATGTACATATAGCACCATTTTAGATGAGACACATACATTTTTCATATACCTTGACATATTAAGAGTATCTCTGAAAAGTAAGAGATATATTTTTTCTTACTTTCATCCATTTATTTATCAATTCCTTTGAAGAGCTATGATTCAACACTAGAGAAAATGTCCTAAAAGATGGTAATATTAAAGTAGGAAATGTGAGCAAAGAAAACCAAAACAAAATAAAAACGACCTATATAAATGATTCCTGGGTTGGAAAGATCCCCTGGAGAAGGAAATGGCAACCCACTCCAGTATTCTTGCCTGGAGAATCCCATGGACAGAGGAGCCTTGTGGGCTACAGTCTATGGGGTTGTAAGAGTTGGACACGACTTAGTGACTAAACCACCACCATATAAATGGGACCAAAAATAGAGAAATTAAATCCAGTGAGAAATGAAACCATTATCAGAAGAAAACAAAGTTTAAAAAGTTGGGTGCTTAATGACCCCTTTATTTCTTTTCTTTCTTTTACCTAGAAATACGTCACAAAACTTTGTTTACAATATGCCAAACACAACTTCAACCATTAACAGTTCCAATAAATTCTCTCTGTTCTTAATTGAAAGACTCCTGAGATTCATATTCCAATACAGTCTTTCTACCATCTGAGAACAGTAACATTATTCTACCTTCAACTAGCCTCAACATAAAAATCATCCTATCAAAAACAATTTTATTACTGCTTTTAAAGCAAAATATAAATGCTGAGATTAGATTCCCTAGTATTTGTAGAATTTTATAGTTTATATCATGCCAGAAGAAATACGTCATCTGTTACCCCAAGGTTTCTCAGTGTATATATATATATATTTAATACTGTACAACAATGCAAAGTTAAATCTATTTAATTGTTGAAAGCAGGCTGCTGGAGGTGAAAGTATCAGGAGTAGGTCAGCAAAATAAACAGACCAACGACATATGCTCTTGGGTTATTTCCCCTATGTGGGCTGGGACTAGAAGACAGATGTTTTAGGGAGATAATAAGCCATGTCTATAGACATCACTATGCTGGCTCCATCAGGCAATTCCAGGTAATTAATACTCTGCTGCAGCAGAAATGGTATGAATGGTTCTTACACAAGAAAACTCAAATGAACTAGAAACCTGGAAAAAATGAAAGTTGGCTCTGTTGAGCTTCTAGTAGTAATAATAATAATAGTTTACATCTTATTTACCAAAAATGAAATAAAGGCCACTTAAAAACATGGCTAGGATTTATTTTTCACTCCCAAGGGAAAAGATATACAGTCCTAATGAAATGCAAAGGAAGCCCATTTTTGACAACAAAGAAAGCTGCAGAAGATTTCTAACCATCAGTGGTAAACCAAACCAAACAAATAAAAACCCTAAAATATAAATGACATTATTCTCTATCATAAATTAATACTATACCTGGTTTACTGGGAATCTTGCACTTTGAAGGCTGCATATTTGTTTCACAGCACAAACCCTGCTAGTCAGGCGCTATCCTTTGCAGAGTAAGATAATGCAACTGACAAGAGTGATGGCTGCTCAGGCTTGAACTCTGCAACTTTGTTTTAATAGTAGAGACAGACTTGATAGAACAGCTCCCCCTCTTGCCTGATATCCCAGATGTGAGCCAGGATTTAAGTATCAAGGAGTCAAAATCAGGCCAGAAAAGCTGACAGTCACAGCAGTGAAAGTCTAAAAGCTAGGCCTTAAAACTTTTAGTTTTCTTAATTTCAGGGCTACTCAGTACATTAATAGGTTACACTGTGTTGTGGTTAATCAGAGAGTCAGAACAGACCACTGACCCAAACTCAGCAAACACTGACCTAATTTAATGGGCTAAAGACAGCAAAGTCATATCTTGCTAGAGTGGCTCAGTGTTCCTCCTCAGCTTTCTCTAGTGACCTAAGGTGAACAGGTTCAGTCAACTGTGGGTAGCAAATCCAATGTTTCCAATAATCTCCAAAACCAGGAAGGTCCTAATCTGCCTCAACCATCAATCCTTTCTCACTTCCTTCAGCCTTCCTCCTCCAAAATCTACCTCAATATCCGAAGAAAACAGACCAACAACCTTCCAAGTATCAAACAAAAAGTATAAATGATGCTGTATCAATTATCTTAAGAAGCCAAACATCTTGCCCTATTGACATTGAGAAGTCGAGCACCAAAAACAATAATAATGGCACTATAAATGTATTATAAAAGATATTTCTTCAATAATCTTCATGTGATTTATTTCAAAGGGTGATCAGAAAAGATCAGAGAGAAAAAAACTGACAGAAATGCAAGTGATCTTTTTTCTTTTTTAAACCTACCTTAAATTTAAGTAAGTCAGCATCTGTAGATTAATGATGGCCTCCGGAATGACTCTGATACAATTATGATACAGATTAAGAATTTCCAGTGATACAAAATGGCACAACTCCATTGGAACTTCAACCAGTCTGTTTTTAGATAAATCTAAGAGAAAAGGAAAGAATATTTTGTCAATATATCTTCAACATAATCCAATACAATCTTATCAACTATCAATACCTTTTCTTTAACACAGTTTAAAATAAATATTATAATCTAAATTTAGATCAACATTATTTTTTGTACCACTCTTACTACAGAGTTGTGATTCCCATTTCCTAGCATTATAGCCCAATTCATATAGAAGAACAAAAATACTACTGAAACAGTTTTAGCTCTCTATATCAGTTTGTAAATTCAGGCCAGGTACAGGGTAACTGAATCAATATTTACTTTTTTCTCCATCTGAAAATGGTTTCTCCCCCAGATGAGTATGTAAATCGAATCCTTTAATATATCTGAATACACATTTGCCTTAATATTTAAACTATTTAATTCAATTTTGCATTCATAACATATTGTCTCTGAAAATGTCTTTTATACCTTTTCCAAACACACAGTAGATACTAAACAAGTATTTCATTCACCAGAATTACTAAGTACCTACAATGTACTAGACAACTCTGTTGTCTGTTAAGGATGGATACCGTGTCTGCTGCATGATCTGTGGTAAAACTGGCTCCCTTGGCCAAGTGTACCAAAGACAGTACCAGTGGGGACTTCTCTGGTGGCCCACTAGCTAAGACTCTGTGCTCCCCATGCAGGGGGCCCAGGTTCCACCCCTGGTCAGGGAACGAGCTCCCACATGCCACAACTGAGAGTTCACATGCTGAACTAAGACTCCACGGAGCCAAATAAACAAATGAATAAATAAAGAACATCTAAAATAAAGAGTAATAACAGTCTACACAGTAATATAAACATACAATTGACAGCATCACCATCTCAACAATAAAAATGTGGAATAGTCCTTAATGTCCAAATCTAGGAATGGTATACATGACTGTAAAATGCCATAAAACACTGAATACAAACAAGAACTGCCACTCTTGAAACAGTAACTCAACAGTAACAAATCACCTCGCCCTTAGTTAGGCAGGACTTAATCGGTAAGAACTGAAGATGTTCAGTAAATAATATTTCAGATTTACTTAAGGAATCACACTATATGTTGTGTATACTAATGAAACACAAATCAAAAACCTACCTCCCCAACTGACCTTCCAATAGATAAACACATAAATAAACAAAAGCAGGTTAGATGTCTTTAGAGGAAGAATTCTGGGAAAATTTTAAGGGACAATTCTGATCATATTTAAACCATTTCAAACCATGTGATAGGAAAGAAAGTTTTCAAATTCTTATTTAAATAGTAACAGATGATACTGATATAATCATCTAACAAAAAAGTACACAACAAGAAAACTACAGATGAATCTCCTTTCTAAATACATGTGTGAATCTAAATTTAAAAAGAGTCAACAGAATTAAACACTTACCTAAAAAGATTAACATATTAGGCTCAAGTAGGATTCATTCTAGAAACATCAGTATTTTCTAAATTATCTAAACATGTCATCAAATAAAGAGTGACACATTAAATAGTATATGATCACCTCTCCTCTTAACTTCTTTCTTTCCCTTCTCCTATGAGTCACATTATAATAAACATCTTTTAAGGTCTCTGAGAATTTCAATAGGAAAGTCACATGCAAAACTATTAGCTGTCCAGGATCTGGCCTACAGGATCACCCTAAATCCTTTAACTGAGCTACTCTGGATTTTTCCAGTTCTTTCTTTTGAGAGTATTATTGATTATAAATAAAGGTATAAGGCGTTAACAGTGGGCACATGAATGCCCAGACTACAATGAACAGACCAAATGAACAGACCTCCGTGTCCAGAGTTAGTGAGAATTTACCTATGTGACACGCCCTTATCATCCTGGGTTTGGGTTCCAGTTTCTGTGTTAAAAGGGAAGAAATAACAAAACCTACATGGAGCTTAGACTCTTTCAATCCCTATAGAGAAACAGTTGCCTAGGTTAATTTAAAACAAAACTGAAATACAGAAAAATCACAAGTTTTCCTTTCCTATTTGTTTAGATTCACTATCCAAATGATAAATTATTGACGGATTCATCAAAATTTACTAAGTACATGGTTTCTGCAGAAAAGAAAAACACAGAGGACTACTTTTTTTTTAAGTTTATAATTTGATAGGTAAAAGGAGGCAAACCCTCAACTATAAGGTAAAAGGTTCCAATTGGGCTTTAAAAAAAAAAAAAAAAGATAGAAATAAAGAGGTAAAATCCAGGTGGGTATTTGTTATCATCCCTTTGAGCACTCCCACTGAGCCAGACACCGTATCTGGAGCTTTGCGTCTAGTAACTCATTTAAACCAACGCAAGGAGCACCACCAACCTACAGATGAGTAAACTAGGCTCAGAAAGCTTCTGTGACTTGCCCAAAGCCACAGAAATCAGTAACCATATTCACAGCTAAGTTTGTCTAACTCCAAGGCTGACCAAGTTCCCCACCCTTTCTCCTTGGAGCAATGGCCAGATCATGTATCCCACAGCTAGATTATTAGGAAGATATGGCGATTAAATCTTCACTGCATTTTCATTTGTCCAAAATACAATAAAAATCAAGTCAACAACATGTTCTGTGTAAAAACCCAGAGGACAAGAAAGTTAGAAACATTACGTTCAAAAAAGAAAGTGCTCTAAACAATGGCACCTGATGGACTAAATTCTGGAAGTGGTTACAGGAAACTTGGTGAGTAGAAACTGGCTTAAACTGCCAATTATCCTAATCTTATATAAGCACTCTGTTTCACTGAAGGGTTTAGAATGAGTTTTCAAATACATCACTTATTTTTTCCTACTTGGATCTGAATATCATCTCAGTTCAGTTCAGTTCAGTCGCTCAGTCGTGTCCGACTCTTTGCGACCCCATGAATCGCAGCACGCCAGGCCTCCCTGTCCATCGCCAACTCCCAGAATTCACTCAGACTCACGACCATTGAGTCAGTGATGCCATCCAGCCATCTCATCCTCTGTCGTCCCCTTCTCCTCCTGCCCCCAATCCCTCCCAGCATCAGAGTCTTTTCCAATGAGTCTCAACTAGCTTTCTTATTGGAAGAAAGAGGGTACAAAAAAAAAAAAAAGGAACAGGTTTGCTTTCCTATGATTTACTGAGGCTCCTGCAGACATTATTTTGTACCCTTGGGCATCCACTAACTCACCATGGGAAAGATGCCCAGAATGGCTGGGAAAGTCAGTCTGGATTAAGACATTTTGACTTTGATAATCCAGAGTGGATAATCTGATTATAAACAATGGGGAAAAATGTCATACAAATTGGTTCAAAAATTTTCCTGTCAGCTGAAAACAAAGAAATAAAATATGGTCTGAACCGTCTTTAAAAACAAAAGAACCAAAAACAAACAAAAACAAAACACACAAGAAGGAAGAAGAGAAAGAAATCCAGGATTTAGCTGTAATTAAAGTCATGAGCAGACAGTTCAGGGTGCCCACACAGAAGTGAGTGTCTCTAACTGGGACTCTTAGAGGGCAGATCCTTGCCGGAGGCAGACAGAAACAAAGCAGGAGCCAGGCAGTTGTAGTAATATTTACAGACAGACGGGAAGAATAAGAGTTCACAGATAATAGGCAAGTGTTAAGAATGCAATTTGTATCTTTATTTTGAAATACAACCCAAACCAGTTTGGGCAAATGAATCAGGAGCTGTGAAAAGTCCAGTAAGTTCTGAATGATAGAAATATGTCAGTTCTTAAACTCGAGATAAACAGGGATGAAGAATTTGTGTTTATTTTTCTTGTGTGCTGCTCTAATTCTGTTATAAATACATGGAGCTATGAATGAAGCCACTTAAGAAATCTTTTCCTAAATAAAATATCTTCCTAGTATATCTCAACTGCGTTAGTATACTGGGATCACTTAGAAAGAAGGCTTTTAAAAATCCTGAAGCCTGGGGTCCATGGCCAGAAGTATCAGGGTGTGATTTGGGCATCCCTGGATGGCTAGTTGATCCCCACTATCCCTTTATTTTCAAACTTTATTTTCTTGGGCTCCAAAATCACTGCAGATGGTGACTGCAGCCATTACATTAAAAGATGCTTGCTCCTTGGAAGAAAAGCTATGAAAAACCTAGACAGCATAATAAAAAGCAGAGACATTACTTGGCCAACAAAAGTCCGTCTACTCAAAGCTATAGTTTTTCCAGTAGTCACGTATGGATGTGAGAGCTGAACCATAAAGAAAGCTGAGCACCGAAGAACTAATGCTTTTGAACTGTGGAGCTGGAGAACACTCTTGAGAGTCCCTTGGACTGCAAGGAGATCAAACAGTCCATCCTAAAGGAAATCAATCCTGAATATTCACTGGAAGGACTGATGCTGAAGCTGAAGCTCCAATACTTTGGCGACCTGATGCAAAGAGCCAACTCATTAGAAAAGACCCTGACTCTGGGAAAGACTGAAGGCAGAAGGGGACGACGGAGGAAGAGATGGTTGGATGGCATCACTGACTTGACAGACACGAGTTTGAGCAAGCTCCAGGAGATGGTGAAGGACAGGGAAGCTTGGTGTGCTGCAATCCATGGGGTCGCAAAGAGTCAGACACGACTGAACCACTGAACAACAGTAATCCCAAGGCAAACACAGGTGATCCACCCTCTCAGCTTCCTATCTAAACCAAGACCCACCAACAGGTGGCGCTCTCCTAGAGGCAAGTGGTTGGGTCTGGGAAGAGTCTGATTTAGACAACAGTCTTGGGAAAGAAAACCGCACCAATTCAGTTTGATTAGATTCTTAGTCTAAATTCCAGCTCAACTAGTTCCAGATATGATTGGAGCGACAAAAATCCAATCTGCAATGGAGTTTTACATATCATGATCAGTTGGCTATGATCATAGAAAATTAGGTTTTTTTTTCTTGTTGAATCTTCACCATAACCTAAGAAAGCAGGTGCAATGATCACTCCCAGTATGTGTGGATACTGAGGCCCAGAGAGGTTATGCAATTTGCCTCAGGACACAGAGCTAGTAAGTGGCAGAGGCAAGAACTAAACCAGCAGGCAGGACACCAAAGCCGTGTTTTCAAACATCACTGATTCAGCCTCGTAGGACTGCAGCTAGGGAAGGTCAGTTGTTCTTGTGGAGTATCTCTAATTTAAAAAATAATAAAAACAGATCCATTTTTTTTTTCTTTAAAAAAAAAAAAATCCATTTCTGATACCTGGTGAGGAGGCATGAAATGATGTCAAAGCTCTGGACTAGAAGTAAGTGATCTTTGACCAGGTCCTAATATCTTCTCCAGTGAGATGAGCCTGTGTCATCAGGGCCTGGTTGCCCATCCCGAGCCGGATTCAGTCCGTTCTTGCTGGAAACCTGCCCAGGGGCCTCAGCCTGCCCTGGGGAGCGGGGTCGACTGCAGCTCTGGGCAAATGGCCGGGCAGCAAACCGGAACCCCAGAACCACGTCCTCCCCGCGTCCGCTTCTTAATTGAAGCGTTCACATGAGAGCAGGGCAGCCAGAAATAAAACAATACATTTCGCTCGGGCCAAAACAAGCTCTGCGAAGCCCTAAAATAAAGTAGCCAAATGAATAAAAATAAGCAGAGGAGCGTAGGAAAACAGTCAATGGAATCTGGTGTGCAGTCAGCACCCTCGGAGGCACGGTGTTGTTTTTGTATAAAAAAGGAAAGTGGTGCCTTGGGAGGGGCTGGATGACCCCCCCCACCAGCCGCACCCCTCCAACAACAACATCCTGAGTTATCAGCCACCACAGCCACAAGCAGAAGGCTGACAGACCAGGACAGCTGGGAACCTCATTTGCAACATCCGTGCTTTCTGGTCTAAAGGAAAGGCCTGTTGGAGTCCAATCATGCCCAGTTCCAGAAAAACTGAATGATCCATCTTTTAAGCTGAGAGTAAATATGTGATCACGGCTTCCCAGGTGGCGCTAGTGGTAAAGAACCTGCCTTGCCAATGCAGGAGACGCGAGAGACACGAGTTTGATCCCTGGGTTGAGAAGATCCCCTGGAGAAGGGAAAGGGTAACCCACTCCAGAATTCTTGCCTGGAAAATTCCATGGGCAGAGGAGCCTGGCGGGTTACAATCCATGGGGGTCACAAAGAGTCGGGCACGACTGACAAACTGGAGCACAGGAACAGGGAATGGAAGTTTAATTTTAGCGTATTAGCACCTTCCATGATGCCTCAGTAACTGGGTGAAGTGTGTGTCCTTCACACATAAATCTAAACCCCTGACCCACAGACAAGCATACAGGCCCCACTGTCTTCCTAATACTGACGGGACCCTCTGGGCCAGGCCACCTTTGCCCTCTTGCTCGGTCCCTTGCTGGGTCCATAGTTCAGAGACAATCCTTGGATGGAAGGATGGTCTGGGGCCACTTGCACTGTCTGGACAATCTGTATCCATTCTCCCCTAGGCAGGCAGGGGTCTCTCCAGAAGAATCTCAGCGATATCCTTCTCTAAAGAACCACTGCACAATGTCCCAGGGGTCTAATCACCCCTCTTTCCCCACTCCAGGACAGACACCCCACCCGGCCCCACGATTCAGCACCCACAGCCAGCTCCCCAGACACCTGCACATTTGGGAGTACTCCGGAGTAAGAGACTTGCTCCAGGCAGTGAAGCAGAGCCCATGGGCTGCCTCATCCTTGACTCTGGAGATAAAACCACATGTCACTTCCAGGGTTAAACAGGCAGAACTAATAAACAGATTCATGAAAGTTTTGAATGAGTCAGTCAAGATCTCAGGCTACATCTCTAAGAGATCAATAAAAAAAAAAAAAAATCATCTTGTCAAACACTAGAGACTTGTTAAACAGTTCCTCTGTATGAACCATGAAGTTTTCCCTGATTATCTACTTAAAATGTCAACCTGTCTGTCTTACCGCCCCTTCCTCTGTTCTACATTTTCTTTTCTGTCTTAGTGCTTGGATAGCCTGTTAATATAGCATACCATTTATTCATGTATTTTGGTTGTTCATTTTCTCTCTTCCTCAACCAGAATGTAAGTTCTGTGAAGGCTGGGATCTTTGCATTGTTCACTGGTATACAGTAAGAGTTTAATGAATATTCATTGAAGGAAGGTAGTAGGAAAGGGGATTCTTCGGTCAGACAGCTTGAGCTCAAACCCTGATTCCACTACTTGGTGTGTGCACTTGGAAATGATTACTTAATTTCTCTATGCCTCAGCTTCTTCACTTGTAACATGAGGATAGTACTAGTACTGGCTTCGCTGAGTTACTGGAAGGACTACATGAGATGATACACACAAATCCTTACAGCAGCATCCACACAGAGGAGGGACTCTAAGAATAGTCTCTGTCATTATGTTAGCTAATGCTGGGTTTCGAATACAGTATTTCTAGCAAGAAAAAAAAGGCCTGGGCTGGGAAGGAGTTTAAAATCTAGGCAACAAGCACAAGAAGTACACCATATGTACAAAGGCTTCATAACACTAAATCAGAGATGAAACAATAGACAAAAACAATGGTGCATTATGAGCAAAAAATCTGTAAGTTAGTTTGAACGTTACCCGTCCCAAGCAGAAGAAGGAAATAAGAAATAGAAGCTAGTTTTGGTAAATGCCAAAAAAAATATGACAGATCCAGACTCTTGGTCTGGTGAATTTATTAACAGTAGATACCTACTTAAGCCCACAAAATACTGAAGAGGTAATTACATATGAGGGTTTCCCAAATGGTGCTAGTGGTAAAGAACCCACCTGCCAATGCAGAAGACCTAAGAGATGCAGGTTTGATCCCTGGGTGGGGAAGATCCCCTGGAGGAGGCCATGGCAACCCACTCCAGTGTTTTTGCCTGGAGAATCCCCATGGACAGAGGAGCCTGGTGGGCTATAGTCCATGGGGTCGCAAAGAGTCAGACAAGACTGAAATGGCTTAACACGCATGCATGGCCTTTTACAGAACAAATGCATTGTTGAAATGTTGATAGCAAAAATTGATTTCTTTATGGTACCTCTCCTATCCAAAGCATTGCCAAAAAAATTAGGAAATAAAATTGTAAAAGACCACCATAGATAGAATTGGTGGGGGAAGGGGTTCCTGTCCCAAAGTATAATCATTTTACTTAATCTCTAAAAGGCTCACTCAGAGGCTGTTTACTCTTCAACATAATTCTAACAAATGATATTATTGCCTGTTTAGCACCACTGTGTTTTAGAAGCAACAAACAGATTCTACAAAGAAAAGCAGTCATAAGAAAGTGTGCTTCTAACAACAACAAGAAAAAAAATAACAAAGAGTAAAATATACATACACATTTTAAAATTTCAGTATTTTAAATTCAAAAATTCTAAATGTAATGGTCAAAACCCTTCTAAATATTATAGAACAATGTAGTTTTAGCACCAAAATAATACTCTCAATGTTGAATAATCTAGGACTAGTTAACACATTCGAAAATTAAACTAACTTTAAAATGTTCAAGAGAGCAGAGCAGTATCTATTTTTTTTAATGTTTTCATGTAAAATTACTCAAAACAAAACATCTTAAATGGTTACAGCTTCTGTGAAATGACCCATTCCCTAGTGATTCTGTTTAGCTAATGAATCATTTCCCACTTCCTTTAAGAGAATTTTGGCTCTGAGACATAATAAAAACAGCTCATCTTTAAAATGAGAAATACCAATTTAAAGGGAAAACACTAATTTTCTTATGAAACATGAATGCTTTAAGTAGTATTATTGCAAAAGTCAAAAGGTAGAATTAATTCAAATCTTCACCAAGGAATGAATGGAAAAGCAAAATGCATTCTACACATACAATGGAACAGCGTTCGACTTTAAAAAGGGAGGAAAGTTTGCCACGTGCTACCACATGGGTAATCACTGAGATTATGCTAAGTGAAATAAGCCAGTCACCAGAAGACAAGTACTGTATGCCTCCATTTACACAAGGTTCCTAAAGGAGTCAAACTCATAGAGACAGAAAGTAGAACTATGGTTGCCAAAAGCTGGGGAAAGGCAGAATTGTGGAGAGGGAGAGAGTTTCAGTTTCGCAAGGTGAAAAGAGCTCTGTGGATGGATGATGGTGACGGCACACACCAACATGGATGTACTTAGTGCCACTGAACTGGACAGTTAAATATGGTTAACAGGGTAAATTTCATGTGACATGTTGTTATTTTATTACAATTTTAAAAAATGAATGCTTTTAAAAATGATCATAAAATACAAACATTATCCTGGAACCTGAAATTTCCCAGAGTAACAGAAATTACTCACCCTATCAGGTGGGAGGCATAAGTAAAAGGGACAGCTCTGGGAAATCTCACAAGGACAGACAGCACATCTACACTATAAATGCTATCAGGCAGCTCTACGACTGGGCGTGCGTGGGTGCTCAGTCGTGTCCAACTCTGGGACCCCAGGGACTACAGTCCGCCAGGCTTCTCTGGCCATGGGACTCCAGACAAGAATACTGGAGTGGGTTGCCAAGTCCTCCTCCAGGGGAACTTCCCAACCCTGGGACTGATGACCAAGTACCACTAACTCAGCAGTCACCTTACCCAACAGTGTTCTCTAGCTCCATCCATTGATCTACATAGACAGATATCCTCACTCATCACAATGCCAACGACTGCACATGCTGGATACACTTGGACCTCATAAATGTTGGAAAGAAGAGTGAATAGCAGTGCCTGGAACTCAACGGATGACAACTGAGAAAAGAAATAAATTAGGGCATGGCTTCAGCTTTAACAATCTAGCAGAGCAGAAAGGAACAGACACAGAGCCTGATGGTTAAATTCTAGGCAGACATGGGAAGAGACACAGTCACAGACTTTCCCAGGAACGGGGTCTCCCAGGGTGCAGAGGAGCCCAGGGGAGACACAGCAAGGGGCTCTAAGGAACAGGAGATAGTGTGGGTCAGTCCTCTGGCAGGTCAGACCCAGGGCAGCTGCTCAGGTGTTGTGAGCAGACCTTGGGTTCTCTGGAATGGCAAGAGGGAGAACAGGATCTCCGGAGCTTTCCCTGGGAGGTTCTAGAGCTCAAGGGGCCCTTCAGTAAATCACGTGATTGCTGCTGGACTAAAGCTGAGCAGCTGATGACAATTACTCACCAGCCAGTTCATGGACAGTCTCTGTTACACGGTAATTGCAGGAAAACTAGTTATTAGTGATTAAGGGATCTGACAAGTGCTGCAAGATGAGTAATATGGGGAAGGCAAGGCAGGTGAGTCCCAAGGGCCCTAATGGATCAAACTCACATGATTATACTGGAGTTAAAGGAAAGGAGTGGACTTGCTGTAAACAGAGCAGGGAGCAGGGAGGAACACAGAGCAGCTACCCGGGAACTCCATGGCCTCAGCCTGGCTGGAGCTTACAGTCACTCCAGGTTTACTACCAAGAATGAAACAATGCACTGTTGTGACTTGAGTACATAAATATGAAAACTCTCAACCATAAAAGAAATGTTATTTGGTGGAAAGAAAGCCCTTTATAATAAAAATGACCTCATCATAAATTTTTCCCAGAATTTTTACATTTGTTAGCTTTAGAAATCAAATATACTGTAAAAGAGTCTGTGTGTGTGTGCTCAGTTGTGAATGTCAGATGACCATAATCATCAATAATTAGATGATGATGATATTATTATTTAATATTTTCTTGGCCATGCAACACAGCATGTGGGATCTTAGTTTCTAGACCAAGGATCAAACCTGTGCCCCCTGGATTGGAAGCCCACAGTCTTAACCACTGGACTGCCAGGGAAGTCCCAGATTATTTTACTATAAATTTTTAAAACAGCAAATAAAAACATTAAGAAAGTTAACATTACCCCCACCAAAAGTAGAGAGGATGGAATGTTTTTATAGTTAAACAGCCCTTTCACATATATTATTGATTTGGTCTCTCATTAAAAGGAACCCTTTTAGAGGCAAATCAAATATCATTTTTTACAGTCCTATAAATAATCTCAGGCATGAGACCATGTAAGATCTTTATCAAAGATAAAATTATTGACCTTCCAAGAGACTTTCTAAATGGCAAAAAAAAAAAAATTAGTACATTTTTAAAGAGTTCTAAGATAAAGAAATGAATTTTTCCTTTTATTAATTCTCAAGTACAGGTCCATTAGCCAGATAATTCATTATTCAAGTTTCCCCAATACTTGTGTTAAACATTAAGCAGAGTGCGGGTAACAGCCATCACTTTGAAATAGAAATCATACAGAATTCAAAGTTTATATCATATGGCATCAATTATATCAATGGTGATTAATCTCAAATGTGGCAAAATTTTAAAAGCTATCCACAAGTCGTGAGCCAGTTTCACCATATTGCTTATAAGGTCAAAGAAGGAATTATTACCACAAACTTTATTTTTGACAGAAAAAACCTTAAAGATATCACCAGTGATGTTTTTAAGTAGATATGATTCAGAAAATCTAAAGTTAAGAAAGCCAATCTTATGCACCAGTCTATTTGAAAATCCATACTACCTCCTTATACATAATAGAAATACTGTTTTTTTAATCACTAATGACATTTTATGTGTACAAAAGTGTTCAGAGAAGGCTTAAGTTATTATTTCATTTTCATGTCTTTCTTTGAAAATAGACACAGTGTTTGGGGGAATTTTAAATTGAGCTTTGTTATCTTTTTGATAAAATAAAAACTTGAAGTTTCTGCTGAAGCCTATAGTTTTAAGAGAAGGAAACAGACAATTTATTGTGCTTTTCTGTTTGAGAAAGCTCCTTCTTGACAGAACCACTCAAAAAATACTTTTGAGCATCCATACCAGGAATAGTTCTGCATGGTGGGCAAACAGCAGTGAATCCTGGCAAAATTTCTGCCCTCCAGAGCTTACATTCTAGTGGGGTGATCTACGCAAAACTAACAGGGATAATATATCGCATGTTAGACGGTGGTCCGCGCTAACGAGAACAATAAAGTAGAATAAGGAAATAGGAAGTATGAGGCAGGGGACCGCAAATTTGAACAGGATGATCAGGAAGAATTCACAAATAAAGTGAGCAAACAGCTGAAGGAAGGAAGATAGGAAGTCATGGGAACATCTGGGGGAGGCACCTTTTCCACGAGGAACAGCGAAGGGGAGAGTGCTGAGGTAGGAGAAAGGCGGGCCTACGGCAGGGGCAGCAGGGGATCCAGCGGGGCTCACGAGGGTGATGATCTTCAGAAAGCAGCCTTCCGCGGGACCACGGACTGTTCCCCTCCAGGAAAGGACAGAAGGCAGCCAACTGAGGCACAGATGCAGATATCTGAGTGGATGGGGTGGTGGGTAGCCACTGAATTTCCCATAACGATTGCCGCCAAGCCCAGCTGGGAGGGAAGGAGCAGGAGATGGTCAAGGTCTTAAGATGAAGTGTGAAGCAGTCGATAGGACAGAAGCAAAGTGGCCGAACCAGACGAACGGAGACTGAGTGCCGGGTGATTTGAGGACTGGCTGTGAGCTGAGAGTGGGATGGCCAGGATGGCCAGGGTGTGTACAGATGCCCAAGAGAAGGCGCACACTGCCTGTGTCCCTCTGGTCATGTCCAACCTTAGTGCCTTTGCCCATCAAAAAAACTCATCTAGAAATGAAAAAATAAAAGTATTGACTTATCATGTGTAGCTCTGATCCCATAATACAGCGTATCTAAGTGAGGAGAGCCAAGCAAAGTCCCCAGGGGTGAGCCTACTCAGCAGTAAGTCCCAGATGCTGGCAGGGGTGAGCGAGGAGGTAGGGGCAGTCCCAAGGCTAAACGGCATCTTCCCTAATGCTTCCCGCCGCAAGGAAGACCATCCACACTCAGTCATTTATAGGAGGCCTCTATAAGCTGGGCACATTATGCAGCTAGTGTATAGAGCGACAAGAATTTAGGACTCAGTTCATAACCTCAAGTACAGAGTCCAACAGGGGAAGAAGAGAAATCAAAGAAAAACGTACAATGAAAATATACGATACATACACAAGATCTATATTTATCAGTATGGTTAAATACCAACTTGTCTGACAGGCTGAGAAAGACTTCAGAGAGGCATTGACCTGTAAGCTGAGTCTCTGGACGGTGTCTGGGAGAGCACCAGGGGCAGAACAGATAATTCACTCCAGACCAACAGGTGCTGCCCAGGTGAAGAATGGAGGAGGGGGTAGCTCACTGAGGAACCGTCACTGGCATTATGGTTTTGGTACATGGGGTTGATGCTCAGCAGGCATGCATGGAAACAGTAGTTACAGAGACTGGACACAAAAATCCAGGTGAGAAATGAGAAGGGCCAGGAGTAAGGTGAAGTCATCTGCAATGGAAGAATGAACATCATCATACGAGGGAATGGATCAGGGAGATATTTAAGAGGTAGAATTGGCAGAGTGATCTGCCAGTTAGTGATCTGTTAAATACAGAAAGTAGAGAGAAAGAAAAGCTGAGGGCATCTTGAGGTCTCTGGCTTGGGGAAATGCCCAGAAGCATGCTACTTGAAAAGGAATGCAGGGAGGAAAAACCAGATTTGTGGGCAATGGTGGGAAAGGAGAGCCATGATGAGTTTAGTTTTCAATACACTGATTTAATATTATCTAGGGGGCAACCAAGTAGAGTGGTCTGTTAGCCATGAGATTTGGGGTCTGGAGCCCATGATAAAGGTCTTGGTTAAAATGTAGATTGGAAGACATCAGCATGTAAATAAGGGGTGTTCATATATGACATCATCCTAGGAAAAACATGAAAACTGAGGAAAGAAAATGAGCTAGCAAAGGACTTTCTAGCAGCTGCCTCCATAAAGCCAATGCTCTTTCCCATCACAGTTTCTTGAAACCTAAAGGCTTGGTCCCATGGCCCAAGGGCCATGATGAATTCTGGAACCCAGACTTAGCGAACCAAAATCCAATGTTATTTCCACTCCTGCACTCTGCCCTACATGTTATTACACAGTTCAATGATAATGATGGTTTTGTACTGACACCTGGACCAAGTGTGTGTAATATGATGACAGCATCTAATTGCTATATTATCACTCACTTTTTAGGAAGTAATCAGGATCCATGCTTTAGAAATGAATATCCTTTCAGTTACACTTAGAGTCACAATCAATTCCTAAAACAACAAAAACACTGTAGGCTACACACCAAGGGAATTGAGAAGTTTGACTCCTTCCAGAAACACTTCCTTGGGCAATTTTTCTTTTTCTTAATGCTAAAATATGAAACAAAGCACGAACTGTCTACAAAGTGCCTGATTTCCAATTTTTAAAGTTCATATTTAGCTAGGGCAGCACTGATAAGAAAGGCATTTTTGTGACGGTGTCTGAATATAGTATATTCCATTGTAAGAACATGCAGTTTTTAAGTCTAGAAATAGTTTATTTCAGATGGTTTCTGTATCCTTTTTCACAGATCTAGCTGGAAGCTTCTTGCTGAACTAAAATATAATAAGATTGTTGATAGAAACTGTTTCACATTATCACTTACTAGCAACTACAATAGAAATACAGTTTATATTACTTAAGAAAGCATGTTAAACTGGTATATTATTTTCCAAAATATGGTTTCTGAAAGCATGTAAACAACATGCTTATTTTCGTGTGACTTCTCTTTCTCCTCTCATTTTGGTCACATGATTTACTTCATCTAGAGTTCAGGCATAACAAACAACTGTTGCTCACATCTAATTTTTAAAGCAAGAGCTCTTATCAAGTTCTGAAAAGAGCTAG
Source organism: Bison bison bison (assembly GCF_000754665.1). Taxonomy (NCBI): domain Eukaryota; kingdom Metazoa; phylum Chordata; class Mammalia; order Artiodactyla; family Bovidae; genus Bison; species Bison bison. The sequence continues at coordinate 4,701,546 of NW_011494917.1, read as the reverse complement.
TGTGCATGGAATAGATTTAGAAGTCTACCCTCTCTAGGTCTCTTGAATTATGCCTTAAACTTGAAGACAAAATAGATTTTATCTTTTCACTATTAATGGCTTTGCAAACAATTTGAAATCCCGATCTGAGAAAATGTTTTTGTCCTCCTGAAGTTCAAACTGCATGTTAGACCCATGCTAAAGTGGACACAAAAATGATGTAAAATGACCCAGGTTTGCAATGAGAATTCTCTAGTCTTCACACTGAGTCAGTGAGCAAAAACTGCCCCATCTAAACATTTATATAGATGCACCACACATACGGCACTAGTTCTGACCAGCAAACTCAGAGCCTGCCAGGACTACAAGTCACCATGACCACAAATCATTACTCAGCACTTACTGTCTCCCAGGCACACAAAGTGTTTTCCAAATACTCATCATCTCGTAAAAACCTCACAGAAAAAAAACATAATTCAAAAAGATACATGCACCTCAGTGTTCATACCAGAACTACTTACAGTAACCACGACATGGAAGCAACCTAAATGTCCATCAACAGAGGAATGGATACAGAAGATGTGGTATACATATATAATAGAACATTACTCAGCCACAAAAAGGACAAAACTGGGTAATTTGTAGAGATGTGGATGGATCTAGAGACTGTCGTACAGAGTGAAGTAAGTCAGAAAGAGAAAAACAACACAAATATGTGGAATCTAGAAAAATGGTGTAGATGATCTTAATTGCAAAGCAGAAGCAAAGACACAGACACAGAGAACAAAAATATGGATACCACGGGGGAGAGGATGGATGGGAGGAATTAGGAGACTGAGAATGACGCATGTATAGAATAGATAACTAACGAGAATATTCTGTATAGCACAGGGTACTGTACTTAATGCACAGTGGTGACCTGATGAGAATGGAATCCACAGGGAGGGGGTATACGCAAATGAATGGCTGATTTGTTTTGCCGTGTAGTAGAAACTAACACAACGCTGTAACACAACTATACTCCAAAAAAATATAATTTAAGGAAAACATTTAATGGAGATGTAGGGATAGTACATAGGGATAGAGACAGGGATACCTACTAGCAGATAAAGAAATTGAGACAGAAAGAAGTAAAAATAACTTGATCTATAACATACAGCTAAAAAAGTTGTGAATGTACTTCATGCCACTGAATGGTATATCGAACAGTGGTTAAAATGGTAAACTCTGTATTATGTAATATTTTACCCCCAACATCAAATATTATTTAAAAAAGAATAAATAGCCAATCTTGATTCCTCATACTAAAGTAAATTTCAGGTAGACTGAAATTTTAACAAGAAAAAGAAACAATAAAAGTACTAGAAAAAAAAGTTGCAAAGCTGGGATTCAGAGTCCAGGCTCCATGCTAATGGTCTTCCACAAATTGCTATTTTACGGATAAAAACTACCCAAAGTGCAATTTTAAAGACCACTCTGATCATCATCAAATTAAATTTCATAATCACTCAATAGCACTGCATGGCTTGCTGGAAAATACAATGCTTTGGGCAGGTCCATCTCCTGTTGAGGAGCAAACCCCAACACAAGGTTGGAAGCCACCTTTTATAAAGCCTCAAAATTGTATCAAGTTGTTGGTCGTGGAGACAGTTTCTTAGTGAGAGCACTTCAAGGGAGACTGCCAAGTGCACTAGAGAACCCACTTTTGAAACCTGTAGTTTAGGGGGAAGTGTTTGCTATGGAAAGGATGCAGAAAATAATCACACTCGTGTTTTAAGAAACCACACGCATACAGCGGAGAACAAACACAATTACAGTTTTCCAAAATACCTCAGAGTTGAAAGCTTGCAAAAAGCCTCAAAACTTGACTGCAGATCTAAAATAGAGTTCAGAGAGAGGAAGGAGGGAACAGATCCTGGTGCTGAGGTCTCCCAGTGGCCTTTGGACAGAAAGAGTCCCAAACCTAGGGAGCAGAACTGGAAGGCAGCCAACAGAAAACTGGAGAAAACCAGAACTCCCCAAAGCTTGCAGTTTCAGAGTGAAGTTCATAAAAGTCTTCTGTAAAGAACTGCCCATCTCGTTTATTTTACCATGTTTCAAATATTGAGTTAATTAGAACTTTCTCATCATTGTTCTGAGAATCAGTCTAACTGCACTTGACGAAGGAAGGAAAGTCAAAACGCCCCTCTCCCCAAGCATTCAAAGCCTCAGTGCTGAGTATACTTTCCATTTGACAAACAACATGGTCCTTTCCCACTCCCAACTTCTTAATGTACACAGAAGCCAAGCAGAGAAGAAATGAATGAGAAAACAGAACAGGCTTCTGGGTGGAGCGCTCGTCAGATTGTGGGACTCCTGAAAGGCAGTATTAGACCAACGGGTCATCTTATGATGACTGGCATGCAAGATAACACAAAATACATTTCCACGGGATTAATAAAAAATAACAAGTGAGCTATGAAAAGTAAAAGACAGACATGGACTACAGATCCTGAGAAGACAGCTGTCGTCACTACTGTTTTATTAAATGGGGAAAGATGTCTTTCTGTCCCTATGAAGGATCCTATCCTGGTCTCCCAGTTTGCAGTTCAGCTCACTGATTTTACCACAGGTTCAAAACCCCCAAGAAGCTCTGCACTACAGCCTTTGGCCTTTTTTTGTTTCCATAGTTTACCAGGAACATTGCATTACATTTCTCGAGAATACCCAATGAGATATGTTTACTTTCTGGTGTTGGGGGATATTTAATGCAGGCCACTGTCATGTTCAGAATGAATAAACATTCAAAATGTTTTGTAAACATTGTTGTTCATCTGCTAAGTCATGTCCGACTCTTTGTGACCCCATGGACTGTAGCACGCCAGGCTCCTCTGTCCTCCACGATTTCGCGCAGGTTGCTCAAATTCATGTCCATTGAGTCAGTGATGCTATCTAACCATCTCTTTCTCCGCCACCCACTTCTCCTTTTGCCTTTAATCTTTCCAGCATCAGGGTCTTTTCCAATGAGTCCGCTCTTCGCATCAGGTGGCCAAAGTATTGGAGCTTAACTTCAGCGTCATTCCTTCCAGTGAATATTCAGGCATGATTTCCTTCAGGATTAACTGGTTTGATCTTGCAGTGCAAGGGACTCTCAAGAGTCTTCATTACTCTAAGAGAAATCCAACGGGTATGTTCAGTGACGTTTAGCGGCATCAGTAACACTAGGTATTGTCCGTCACTACCCGACATTTTCTGTCACACGGGCTAGACAGGCAGCAGGGGACTGGCTGCAGCATAAAACAAAAGCCACACTGTTCATGCACGTTGCCCCCATCACGGCATTGTACCTGGAAGTGACAGGAGCTGGACACGGTGTATCATGAAGCTGATGCTCCATGCAGCACATGGCCCACTGCCAGATGCCCCCGTGGTCTGAGCATGTGGAGACCCATGTCTTAGATGTGCCCTGACCCTCTATTTCCTATAAACCATATTCTTTCCAATGTGTGATTTTGTGGGATGGGAGGTTTTCAGGTATGTGTGTATCAAGGTTTTACCGAGATGCCTAGCATGGTAATTCGGTCCATGGACATGGAGAGAAAGAGAAAATAATGCAGGTACTTCAAAGATCTCACATGGGTCTCAAAACTACAAATGAAAAGGAAAACTCAGAAAAAAATAATTATTAATAGAATTATCCCTTTAATATAAGCTATTGGAGGAAGTGACCAACAAACATGGGCCATGGGTAGCCAGGACTGGTACTAGCAGTTTCCATTGGAAAGGAGACTGGACGCTGCATCCTTCTAGACCTTTGCTGTGTGTGTGTGTGTGTGTGTGTGTGTACACGCACATGTGCCTACACTAATGACAGGTGGACCAGGTTGAGAAGGAGGAAGAAGGAGAGGGGAAGCCTGGGAAAACAGTATGACAGGCAGCAGTCTAGCTATACAATGGAACGCTGGACAGACTGCCTCTCACTCCACCCTGCTCCCCAGCTCTGCCTCTCACACGTTACAAGGACTTGCATGGTTCACTCAATCCTCTGGGCCTCAATCTCCCAATCTGTCAAATAAAAATCCAGCCTTATCTAAAGCTCCATGGTAAAAGCAAAGAGTCAGAAATAGAACCATCCCTTCTCACTACCTTACTTTCCAGGAAGATGGACCTGTCATTACATTTACATTTACAGATACCAGTATAGGCGGAAGCACGCTGAAATCCAAAATGTGACTTTCAAATTTCATATACACACATGTACTTTCAGACACGGGCTGGTTGAGATGAACTGAATCTTTCCAGCTGGCCAAGAGAGATTATTATTATTTCTACTTTCCCCCTTCTTCTAAATAGTATGTGTACAAACCAATTCTTTGTAATCTTACAGATCGAAACCCCACACCCCCCGCCCCAGGCTGCCCTGTCCGTGGGATTCTCCAGGCAAGAATACTGGAGTGGGCTGCCATCTCCTCCTCCAGAGGATCTTCCTGACCCAGGGATGGAACCCGCGTCTCTTATGACTTCTGCATTGGCAGGCATGTTCTTTACCACTACCCCACCTGGGAAGTACTCCAAATGGTATATTTACAAGTAAATGACAGAACCAAAATGCAAACCTAAGCCCATCTGACTCCAAATCCAAGGCTTATCCAATTTTACCACATGTCCATATAAAAGATGTGTGCTGCTGCTGCTGCTGCTGCTAAGTCGCTTCAGTCGTGTCCGACTCTGTGCGACCCCAAAGACAGCAGCCCACCAGGCTCCGCCGTCCCTGGGATTCTCCAGGCAAGAACACTGGAGAGGGTTGCCATTTCCTTCTCAAAGGCATGAAAGTGAAAAGTGAAAGTGAAGTCGCTCAGTCGTGTCCGACTCTTAGCGACCCCATGGACTGCAGCCTACCAGGCTCCTCCATCCATGGGATTTTCCAGGCAAAGATGTGTGAGGCAGATGAAAACTCCCAACCAATTCCTCAAACATTAATTTGAAGAACACATATGAAGAAGTTAAAGGAAATACTGCTCCTGGAAACACAAGTCCCTGCGCCCCACACACGGTGGGGCCCAATACCCCTACAACAGCGGAAGTCGGGTGAGCTGGGGGCCCTCAGGGAGAAGGCAGGGCCCGCCCTCACCTCCCTCTCCAGCTCAGGACCACCACCCCGCGTAGTCTGAATCCCCCCTCACTAACTGTGGTTGTTAGTGGTCGGGACCCACTGCGGCACAGGACCACTAACGTTGGGTCTTTGACAGTTGGTTGCCAGTGGGCGGGGACCACCAGTGGGTCCTGGGTGGACCCAGTGCCTACCAATGGTGCAGGGTAATGATGTCCACTGGAGGAGGCAACGGCGAACCACCCCGGTATTCTGGCTGTGAGGACGCATGAACAGTACGATAAGACACCGGAAGATGAGCCCTCCAGGTCGGAAGGTGTCCAATATGCTGCTTGGGAAGAGCAGAAGGCAACTGCTAACAGCTCCAGAAAGAATGAAGTGGCTGAACCAAAGCGGAAGCGACACTCGGCTGAGGATATGTCTGGTGGTGATCTGAAAAAAACTCCGGGAGGTGGTGAAGGACAGGGAAGCCTGGCGTGCCGCAGTCCATGGGGTCACAAGGAGTCAGACACGACTGAGCGGCTGAACAACAACAATGCACAGCAATGGCTGCATGCTAAGGACAGTGCTTGCTCCACTCTATTATGATAAACCTTGTGTTATCTAATTTACAATAAAACAGAAACTCAGAATATTACAATCACGTTCACTTTTGTTTTAGGGGGATTTCTTTTTTTTTTTTTTTTTGCATAAACCCACTTACAGGGGCATTCGAATAATGAAAGAAAACAACGAAAAGCAAGAGTCACTATTAATTTTGTATTTAACACATGTGCTCTTTTCCATCCATGTCAGCACACAAAAAGGGCTAAAACTTATCTAATGAAAATTGAGTCTAACGTCACACGGTTTGGCAGTCATTATCAAGGTTGCCAGGCTTAAAACGAAATTAAGCAGAAACTAACCAACAAAGGAAACGACTACTTTACAACTCCTTGAATTACCCAGAAAATTTCTCAATACAAGACCGTGTATTAAGCACAGTGGAAGACTATAATGATGAAAAAGTATTAAAACATAGCCTTTTTAGCTCATCGCCCATTTCCCAATTGCAATTTAACTCAACTCAATCTGTATTTAATAAAAGCTGACTCTGTGCCAGACCCTAGCCAGTAGGTCTATCAAAACAACAGCACAGGACTTGGCACATTATGGGATGGCCCCATCTTGAGTATGACCCAATATGGCCCTTGTCAGGCTTCGGAAATTAAAACCTCCCACCTTCCACTTAGAGTAGCTATCACCAATCCTTCCATCCATCTGTCCACCCATACATTACTCATCCGACAAATACTTCTGTTGCCTATGCTGTGACCTAGGGATTTAAAGACGGAAACTCACTGTTCCTGCTCTCAGGTATTTCTAGTCCAAAGAAAATGACCTCAAAAGACAGAATGAACGGTAACAGCTTGGTGAGTTCAAAACACGTCTTGCACTGCATAACCATGTTCATAACAGCACTGTTCACAAGAGCCAACAGGTGGAAGCAGCCCAAGTGTCCATGAGCAGAGAATCCACACAACACCGTATATGCATACAACGGATAGCATTCAGCCTGAGAAAGGAAATTCCAATACGTGCTGCAACTTGAATGCACCTTAAGGACCTTGTGCTGAGTAAAAAGAGCCTGACTCAGAAAGGCAGCCACTATGTGATTCCACTCAAGAGACATACTCAGAGTACTCAAGTTCATAGAAACATAAAGCAGGATGGTGGCTTGCAGGGTCTGGGGGACAGGAAAGCGGATAGCTGGGTAGTTTAATGGGTACGGAGTTCCAGACTTGTGAGATAGGAGCCCTGTGGGTGGATGTGGCTGCTCAACAACGTGAATATGCCTAGTATCACTGAACTGTGTGTGTTTAAAAATGGTTGAGGTGGTAAATTTTATGTATATTTTCTCACAATTAAAAATAAAGACATGTTCCCTCATTCTAAGATACTCCTCCCATTAAGACATGCGGTCTATGTACCCCTACCCCCTTTGTGACCCCCTTGATGAATTCAGTGTGGCAAACGTCACTCTGCGTGACTTTCAAGCCAGCCAGGTTCTCCCAGGCTCTCTTGGGACACTGACTCCAGGAGACTTCATGCACCACAGAAATCTAGCTGTCCGAGGCGGCCATGTGGAGAAATGACACTGAGAAAGAGAGGTCCCAGAATCCCCAGAAGTTCCAGCCCCCAAGGGTGGGAACTTCCCCACTCCCATACCATCCCTGCAAGCAAAAGAGCCTCTTTGGTGAGCAGCCAGCACTCTCTGACTGTGACCACGTGAGACTCCAGTCACTAACCCCCAGGTGTGCCCAGTCAACACTCTAGGTTGATGGGCAAAATAAATGATGGCTGTTGATCTAAGCTGCTGTTTTAGGGTGACCTGTTCACAGCGCTGGACAGCTGGAGAACAGAAGTAGCAGAGGACGTGAGAGGCATTTGAAAGCAGGCGGTCCTAACAGGGACCGAGGGCGACGGGGATGAGGAGACACTTAAGCTTAAGCCCCACATGCACACAAGGCACCACTGAGTATGTGGGCAGGGAGAAGGCTGCGCATCCAGATAGGCAAAGCCGGCAGGTATGACCAGAACCCGGTTAGAAGAGGGGTAATGGCAAATATGAGGGTGATTGTCAAGGCTCTCTATGCACATGACCCAGAGGCTGCTGAAGATACTGAAGGTTTCTTGGTTTTTGTTTTTCTGGCTACAAGGCATGCAGGATCCTAGTTCCCCAACCAGGGACTGAACCCATGACCCCTGCATAGGAAGTGTGGAGTCTTAACCACTAGCCTGCCAGGGAAGTCCACTACTGAAGGCTGTTAAGTAAGGAAGTAATAGGAGGACTTCCATAGTGGTCCAGTGGTTTAAAATCCACTTTCCAGTGCAGACAACATGGGTTGAATCCCTGGTCGGTGAAATAAGATTCCACATACCAAGGGGCAACTAAGCCCGTGTGCCACAACAAAGACCCACAGCAGCCAAAATGAAAAAAAACAAATCTAAAAAGAAAGTAACAGGAAGAGTTTCAGTGGGAGGAAGACCACTGATTGTAATAAATCTTCCTAGTATAACATTCGACTCTACAAGTAAATGCTGTTGCAACAAAGGTTGAACTGTTCCTTGAAAAAGTAATTCACAGATTTGGAGTGGCTGTATTAAGCTCACAACATTGAGATTTTTCCCGTCAATAATATCCCCAGGTCACTCCAAAGGTGTTAGTAGTGTTTTCCATTCTGTTTTCCTTCATGCTGGCTAAAACAGATTGTGCCCCCAAGATAAGCAGCAGAATTCTAACTTTGCAAGGAATTCCCCCCCAACACCCTCCCCGTGCTGCACCTGTTCTGAGACTACTCACAGCAGAATCCCTTCAGGCTCCACCGATTCCCTGCAAGACTTTCCAACTCGGTGGATCTCCTGATATCCAAACCAATTTAAGAGGCAGTTGTGTCCTCTTACCAAAGAAAAAATGAAAAATCCCATTGAAAATGGCAATGTATCAGCGAGCAGGGATGGGGTAGGAATGGGGAGAAACTGAGGGACTGCCAAGGGGAGGTCGTTCTGAAACTCACTTTGGTGGATCCTGGTGGGTTCTCAAAGTGCTTTCCTTAATAAGGTGCAGAACACATCCATCCTCAAACTCCACAGCAGTCAAACCCAACACCAGAGAACGAAAATGAACGAAAGGAGCTCTTACAATGGTGTGCTCTATTTTGCCCACACAGATTATCTTATAATCTTACATAAACTCAGCCTGCAGAAAATGTTTTGCAAGTTAAAAATAAAGTCATGGTTGCATTAATTATTCTTGGGAGTCAAGGAAAGGAGGTGGGGCAGCAGAAGGGAAAAGAATGATCAAATTGGCACAATCACTAATGGAAGATGATGGGATTAATTAAACATATCCCTGGAGAAAAAGGCTGACTCTGAACAACAAAAGGAGTCACCCTCCAAAGGATGAAGTAGATTTTTATAAAGGAAGCTAGAGATTGGACACTTTGCCTTTCTGGTACTGAAAAGCTATCACTTTATAAACATTTTGAAAGGCTGTTAATCATGTATTTGTGGCTTTCCTTATCCAGAAGATTTGCCTTCTCCTCGTCACTATCCTTTTATTAAATGTCATCTTTCTCCCACCATTAACCATCTTCATGCCAAAGCCCCTACTTAGTCTGGACATTCTAAATAACCGCAAGCATTACCCTTCCCCAAGAGTATGCATTATTATCATTATTAGGGCCCAGAAATTGCTCCCAAGATGAGGCAGGATTGCGCGAAACACACCAGATGACAGGTCCCCAGCTCACACAGAATCTGCAGCCCTTCACCAGCTGCTCTCAGCGAAAGCAGAATATAAAGCCCCCTCTAAAATCTCGTGCTCAGTTTCAATGGATGCAAATGACAGACCGGCATCTTTTAACTACACTGAGAGCTTCCAGCCCCGCTTTCTCTGGGACACATGCCAGGGGGATCAGCTATGACACCCTGGGTCTCTCTCCAAATTCTGTTTTCCCAAAAGGCTTAGGCTCAATGAGCAGTACGACACAAGAAAGCTGCTTCACTGAAATTACTAATTGCAAACTTTTTTTTTTTTTTAATAAAAATGAAAGGGAGTGGTAAAGGATCTTGACAGAAATGCCAGCTTTACCATGGCACTCTTGAACATGGCTGGAAATTTCTGCAGGCTGTCTGGTTGTTCAAATTCGGAAGTACATTTTCTTAGCTTGATTCATAGCATAAATTAATTTCAACAAATTAACAACCTGAGAATTTTTATTTCCCTTTCATGTGACAGGTTGTCTGGGTCTTTGACAGTTCCCCTGGGGTTTATGAAAAATCAGCACTGCCTGAGCGATGTACTCACAGGATGCCTTCCAGGACGAAACTTTCATGGCAGCATGAAACAAGCGTGGAATCTTCACTGATCCTGGGAACACGATCCACTTAACAAGGGTTCTGCAAGTTGGTGCCTGCTGTTAGAGACACTGGCAGGACTTGCACTGATTTTTAATGAGCTTCTGCAGGCAAAACACTTGCAGATGCTTGTCTGTTAAGAAAGATGCAAATCACACCCACCCAAGCTGAAGAGAATGTAAATCTATTTAATGGTTGAGACTGTACAGCATTGGATGGTTTACATCCTTTGGAGGGCTCCAGTGTCACTGAGTTGGTTAATGATACACTCTCTTATGGAGAAGGCAATGGCAATTCACTCCAGTATTCTTGCCTGGAGAGTCCCATGGCCAGAGGAGCCTGGTGGGCTACAGTCCATGGGGTCGCAAAGAGTCAGACACAACTGAGCGACCAATACACACACACTCTCTTAACCAAGCAAATGGTTGGCCGACTAGAATTCAGTCAACACTGAAGATACAGGATACCCTGCCTTGGGAAGAACCATAGAAATGAAAGTGTGCTTATTTAGATTCCAGTGTTTTAAAGTTCTTTATTTCACAAAAGTGTCACCTCTTTGTTTTACTTAGTTTTTGTAGAGTGTTTATTTTTATTTTGGCTGCACACCATGCAGGATCTTAGTTCCCCGACCAGGGATCAAACCCATGGCCCTGCATCGGGAGCACAGAGTCTTAACCACTGTATCGCCAGGGAAGTTCCCATCCTAGGGCTTCTTTAAGTAGCAACTTCTGTTAGCACATTCCATTTAATTCAATTTACTCAGGAATGATCAATACACACATTGCATGGAAATTTCTATTACCTAAGGAAGAATAATGCAACATTTGCTTTACATTTCAAGTCCAATGTCTGGAACACAAGTAAAATAAGCCTGCATCTTATCCACCTTCTAAACCTTTCCAGTTTCTAAGAGCATAAATAAGTGAAGTGAAATCAAAGTTGCTCAGTCGTGTACAACTTTTTGGTGACCCCATGGGCTAAAGTCCGCCAGGCTCCTCTGTCCATGGGATTTTCCTGGCAAGAATCCTGCAGTGGGTTGCCATTTCCTTCTCTAGGTATATGGAAGGGATTAGATGAAGTTCTGCGGGATTCATGAATGCAAACTTCTCAAAGCAACACTCCCATCCACTTGATGAGTTTTCCTATTTTACCATCAGAAGACACTGTAAAAAATATCAATTGTTTAAAATATAATATCCTTTTTGCAACTCTGAGGGATGGGATGGGAAGGGAGGTGGGAGGGGGCTTCAGGATGGGGGACACATGTACACCCATGGCTGATTCATGTCAATGTATGGCAAAAACCACTATAATATTGTAAAGTAATCAGCCTCCAATTAAAATAAATAAATTAATTTAAAAAAATATTATCCTTTTTGAGTATAAAGTGGTGACTAACTCCCTATATTCCCTTACTATACTAGGCTATAACCTTATATTATGAAGGGTATTATAATATCAAACTTATTGTATACATCTAATATAAGGTTTATCTCTTCCTGAGAAATTTAGTTAGAGCAATGGGAAGTAAGTACTGCAGAACTCCATCACTGCTCATCCAGACCTTGTCAAAAGTCTTACCCCAACCTCTCCCCTCATCTAATGCCATGAGAATTAACTTACGAGGTCACACATGGAAGCCTGTCACTCTCCTGCTCAAATAACCTTTTATGGTTTCCTACTTTGGCTTCCAAACCGAAGTCAGAATTTGCTGTCTGAACTTGTGTGTATGGCATTCACCCGCCTACGCTCAGAGCTGACCTCTGGAGAGTCGGCTTGGCCGCCATCCACTCAGCGTGCACGGCTGGAAACTGGAGCACAGCCCTTGCCCTGAAGCCACTCGGGGCCGAGTGGGAAAAGGACAGATGCAGAGGCCACACCGAACCTGCAGTACACCCCCCACAGGCTGGCAAATGCCATTTTGCAGGGAGGCCAGGTGTGCTACAGTCCATGCAGTCACAAAGAGTAGGACACGACTTAGCGACTGAACAATAGCAACAAGTCCCTGTAGACTTCAGCAACACAACTCATCATTGTTCTAGAAAAATATGGCAGATTATCCACAGATCACTTCCCTGCTACACAGCTCCACACCTGATGAGTTACCTGAGCAAGGTTCCTATGATGATTACAACCCTGTCCTTGGGGTCCCACACCTGTTTCTGCTGGAGAATACTACAGACTCGCAATTTACTCTACACTTGTCATTTTTTCCCTTAGGAGTTTACTGAACATAAATGCATATACCATAAAAGAGTGAACACAGCATGTCATCATTAGTGTAAAAACAGGAAGAAAATAATAATAACCTTTCCTATTTGTTGGTACCTAAGTAAGGATATACGAGAATGTGGTAACCTGGTTGCCTGGAAGGAGGTGAACTGGGTGGCTGGAGACAGATCTGGTGAGGAATTTGCACTCTGTACCTCTTTGCATCTGTCAAATCTGAAACTGTGGAAATGAATCCCTGAGACCAAATAGTTTACCAAACCAACACAGATACCAAAATTACATGATCTCCATTCATAATTTAAATTGTAATTGAACCAAAAGGAAATTAAATGTACTCTTTCTCTTAAAAATATATTTCATTTAATATTAAGAGAAATAAAATGCAATTCTAGAATTCTGGAAAATGTGTTACCAGTAGTAATACTAGGACTGAGTAGCTAAAAATCCCAAGAATCCAGTAAGATTTTCCTAAACATCTTTGTAAACTGTGAAACACCATCCATATAACAGTTATTATTTCACCTAATAACATGCACTAAAGTTAATAAAACCCACACAGGGATAACATGACTGGGGAAGATCCATGGAGGCAGTGAGTTTCTACATGGATCCTAGGAGAATTCAACTCTGCACCTCCTCGTGGCCAAAACTAAAATTAAAAAAACAAAAACAAGCATGACTGATGAAGTAGGAAATGAGCAGTTACAAGCGGGAAAACCCTATAAAGTATTCAGGGTACACTAAGTTTTGTTGTTGCTGTTTTGTTCTTTATTAAACGCAGGCTTTGAAGAAATGCCCAGTGAGACATTCCTGAAAGGCTGCTGTAGTCTCATGTCCCAAGTCCTCAACATCAATCTCCACCACAAATGCAGAAGACACCTCTATACTTACGATTTGGGGCAGCAATTTGTCTTTATTCTTGTAAGTTTAGGGAAAAATATCAAAGCAAAATTCAGTGCAGCCAACACAAGAGAATAATTTTCCTACACACCAGGCTCTGCTAAAATTCAAAGTAGCTATAATTTGGGCTTCCTCACAGCTCAGTGGTAAATAATCCACCTGCAGTGCAGGAGCTGCAGGAGACGCAGGTTTGATCCCTGTGTTGGGAAGATCCCCTGGAGGAGGACGTGGAAACCCACTCCAGTATTCTTGCCTGGAGATTCCCATGACAGAGGAGTCTGGTGGGCTATAGTCCACGGGGTCACAAAGAGTAGGACACGACTGAAGTGACTTGGCACACACAAAATTTTAGTAGAGGAACACTCATATACATGGCCCATAGGATACTCTGAGGGTGTCACTAGCAGGGTGTAAAGCTTCCAGAAGAGAGGGGCTATGTCTGATTTATCTTTGTGTCCAACTAGCTCCATAGACTCTGAAAACTACTTAATGAATATCAAACGAGGGGGATTTCCCTGTGGGTCCAATAGCTAAGACTCCACGCTCCCAATGCAGGGAGCCCAGGTTAGATCCCTGGCCAGGGAACTAGATCCCACATGCTGCAACTAAGACCCACCGCAGCCAAATATTTATTACTAAAAAATAATTAGTTATTATTAAATAAATAAATATTTTTAAATATCATATGATATCACTTCTATGTGGGATCTAAAAAATAAGATACAAATGACTTATTTACAAAACAGAAACAGACTCAAGGACACAGAAAACAAAATTATGGTAATCAAAAGGAAAAGGAGGGAAGAGGTAAATTAGGAGTCTGAGATTAACATTCTCGTGTGCTAAGTCGCTTCAGTCCTTTCTGACTCTTTGCCACCCCATGGATTGTAGCTCACCAGGCCCCTCTGTCCATGGGATTCTCCAGGCAAGAATACTGGAGTGGGTTGCCATGCCCTCCTCCAGGGGATCTTCCCAACCCAGGGATTGAACCCACATCTCTTATGTCTTCTTTACTGGCAGGCGTGTTCTTTACCACTAGCGCCACCTGTGAAGCCCTGAGATTAACATACACTACTATATAGAAAACAGATAAACAACAAGATGCTACTGTATGGCACAGGGAACTACATTCAATATCTTGTATAATGGAAAAGATATTAAAAAATGTGTGTGTGGGTAGGCGTGTGTACAAAATGGAATCACTTTGCTGTGTATTTGAAGCTAACATTGTAAATTGACGATACTTCAATACATTTTTCTTCATCTAAAAAATGAAAGAATAAGTGAATAGATGAATATGATGTGAGGAAATGACATCTTTTGCCACTTTTTTCATTTTTTTAGTTGAAGGATAATTGCTTTACAGGATTTTGTGGTTTTCTGTCACACATCAACAAGAATTAGCCACAGGTACACCCATGTCCCCTCCGTCCTGAACCTCCCTCCCATCTCCCGCCCCATCCCACCTTTCTAGATCGTCACAGAGCCCCTGCTTGAGTTCCCTGAGTCATACAGCAAATTCCCATTGGCTATCTGTTTTACATATGGCATTGTAAATTTCCATGCTACTCTCCATACATCTCACCGTCTCCTCCCCTCTCCCATGTCCATAAGTCTGTTCTCTATGTCTGTTTCTCCATTGCTGCCCTGAAGAAAATGGCAATTTATCAAGTTGGAAAAAAAAGTCTATAGGGCCCATCTCGGAGGAGAGCTTTTATCTTCTTTAAGGAACTTTCTTAAAATGATCAATTTCTAAGGAGAATCTGAGCAAGTAAGTCTAAGACAGTAAGGCCACCTAACTGCAACAGAGAGCAGGCTTGAAGTCTGCCTTTTAAAGAGAAGGGTTAGGCACATCTAAGACTATGGAGCCTGTGGGGAACCTGAAGTCCCGACTGGCCCCGCTAGGACCCTGCCCCTGTCACACGGCCGCCTCTCTCAGCCTCCCCAGCCACACAGGAATGCAGCTCAGATGACCCTTTGTGACTTCCTGCTTCAAACGTGTGAGCTCCAGCTCACAAAAACACAGTGTTAGAGGCGACCACGCAGAGGAGCCTACACCCTGACTTCACAGAAGGAAGCAGGGAGGCTTGGACAAACGAACTGACTTGCCCACGCAGCTAGTAGGTCACTGGTCCCGGGATGAGAACCAAGTTCTCCTGGCCCTGGGTCCAAAGTTGTGTCTAAATTTGCCGCAGTCCTCTGCCTGAGAGGATGACCCCTTGACTTCCCATCCAAAGCATTCTAGTATTAATACAAACAACCCCAAAGACATCTGCCCTCACCCAGAAGCCCGCCTGAAAAGCTGTTCACCTGACAGACCATCTAACCATTTCATGATACCACCTCTGAAAAACGTGCATAAGAAAGAAATTTCAGATCACTTACTCTCACAACAGAAAAGGAGATTTATTCTGGGGTATTAAAAAAAAAAAACAAATGGCCACAAGTCTGTTTTCCACATCTGCACTCCATTCCTTCCCTGCAAGTAGGTGTATCAGCACCATTTTTCCAGATTCCATATAAGCTTTAATATATGATATTTGTTTTTCTCTTCCTGACTTATTTCACCCTGTATGATAGGCTTCAGGTTCATCTACCTCAATACCACTGACTCAAATTTGTTCCTTTTTATGGCTGCGACGAATAGAGAAAGTAGCATTGACATATACACATTATCGTGCATAAAACAGATGGCTGGTGGGAAGCTGCTCCGTAGCACAGAGAGCTCAGCTCCAGCTCTGTGATGACCTAGAAGGGCGGGATGGGGGAGGGAGGGGAGGCAGGCTGAAGAGGGAGGGGATATATGTATAATTATGGCTGTTTCACCTTGTTCTTCAGCAGAAACCAACACAACATTGTAAAGCGATTTTCCTCCAGTTAAAAAATAAATTAAAAAACGATAGTTCACTTCTGTTTTTCAATACAGTACCACTTAAAGTTCTCTGGGAGGAACCTGGAAGTGACTTAAGAAGTTACTCTTACTTTCATTTTTAGAAGCTCACTAAATAATAGATGAACATCAGCCCCCTCCCAACATGCACATGCACCACCTTCTCCCTGTTATTTTTTTACAGGCCAGGCTTAGAACCAAGGACAGGGAGTGGAAGGATGCTGTCATCTTAAGGACAGAGGCAAAGCTGTCTCTCAGACCATGGTCCTGTTCTAAGCTCATTTTGAAGGCAAATAAATTCTTTTTATGGAACGGTAACATAAAAACTTAGTTTATAGGGCTCGGTTTCTGTCTGGTGCCATTTACTTTCAAGTTTTATTTGGAAGTTGGTCTTAAGCCCAGGTAGACTCTGGGAAAAGAAAGTACTGTCATCAGGGTACAAGGTCCAGTATTGTTCCAATTGGCTAAATAAAGCCAGTTTCCTTATCTGCAAAACTGAAACTCACTCCAGGATATTTTTCTTTTCCCAACACACAATTAATTCCTCTGCCAAATGCATTACCGCAACTGAATTCTAAGTCTCTTGTTTACATTTCCAAGAAACGATGTTTAATTACTCCAGGAGAGAAATATGAGGGAGCTACTCAAATTGTTCACAAACCGTTAGGACCAGGGTTGCCTCACAGGAGGTACAACAGAGAGGGAAGGCAGGAAAGAGACCAGTATTTGGTGTGCTTCATCTAATGGGTTCTTCTCACCGGCATTCAAAGCAGGAGGCTTCCTGGGAAGTTTTTCCATCAAACCCTTAATAATAATAATTCCTTTTTAAGACAGTCCACACAGACTACCATAGTTGGGCATGTCTGTACACATCAGAAATACTTGTAGAAAATACAACTGAAAAATATTCAATCTTGGGGACCAAAACATTCCTGAAACTCTTGGGCCTAAAGCTCCTTTTGTTCTTGGATAACAATAAGACAAAAGCCAGTCTCCATACATACCCACAAGGAACGTCTGGACGAAGGAATACACGGAAGTTGAAAGC
This sequence comes from Bison bison bison, assembly GCF_000754665.1. NCBI lineage: Eukaryota > Metazoa > Chordata > Mammalia > Artiodactyla > Bovidae > Bison > Bison bison. The sequence continues at coordinate 4,684,509 of NW_011494917.1, read as the reverse complement.
TGGATTTTAAAAAAGCAAAAATTGCTAGAGGTGCATTTGAGGCCACTTAGCCAAGGAAGAAACATTTCTAAGAGCAAGAACCAAATCATCAGTAGTGATAACTCGGGTTCATTGCTATGCAATGAATTCATCAGTGTGGACAAGAAACCAGTGGTAGCCCTAAAAAGAATGGCACCCTCAAAATTAAATGTATAAGGAGGTGGGGCAATGGAATGAGGTCAGAGTCCCAGGTGCCCAAATGCCAGACGGTGATTTCCAAATGGTCTCTTACAATGTCATTCAACTCCAACAGGATTTTCTGAGTCACCGTCGTCTCTTCCTGGGACAGAATGTTTTGAAATTGCACTGATAAACAATAGAGGAAGTTCTCCTTACATCATTACTCATCTTGACTATCATAATACCTTTCATCTGAGTGTGGCAGGGAAAGTTAACACAATAATACATAAGGGAGTTGAAATAAGGAGAATCCACCTGGAGGAGGGCATGGCAACCCACTCCAGCACTCTTGCCTGGAGAATCCCATGGACAGAAAAGCCCGGCAGGCTACAGTCCATAGGGCTGCAAAGAGGCAGACACGACTGAAGCAACTTAGCATGCACTGACTATTCATTTTCAAGGGAAAAAATGAACAAAGCTGTCAACCAGAACATATAATTCAGGGTAAAATTTTAGATGTGATTGAGAAATAGCATTTACCACCAGAGATCAGATTTTATCAAGACTCTCTTTTTTAAATGTTTTCTTCATCGTACATGTTTTTCCCTCTAAGAACATTTTGGTTATTTAGCCTTTTATGGATTCAGCATTGCTTTTTTTTAAACATATTTCCCTTATGTGGATTTGTTTGGCAGATGTTTATGACTTTAGTTTTATGATTTGTTCACAGATCATCTTTAAGCTCTTTTCATATTCTGCCCTCTAGTCTTTATCAATTTCATCTCTCTGGAACCAGAAACAGCTTCCCAGAATTCAGGGACCAACAACCACCACACTATGTTACCTCAAAGGTGTCATTAATGAAATCAGTGTCAAGAGCTTAAAACACATACAACCTGGTTTACCTAAGAAAGTGTTGATGAAGCAAAACAACCCACTAATGTTTTCACGCTGGAATAAAAGTGTGCTTGGCCCAAACCACTTCAAAAGCCTAAGAGTGGGAGGTAGGAATTCAGAGGACATTGAGGAACATTTCAGAGTTGAATGATGATTCTGTGGTCACCTTACTTATGCTGTGTCAATTCAAATGCTTTCAGCTACAAGTTACAAAGAACCCATTTCAAGGGCTTAAGCCATGTCCTACCCCAGACCAGTAAATCAGAATCCCGTTGGGCAGAGCCCAAGCATCTGTATTTAAAGCTCCCAGAGCGATTCTAATGAACAGAGTTGAGCAATGAAAGCTCTGGCCCATCGTGTTTCAGCCCTCAGGCCTCATACCACCTACCTAAAGAGCATAGACGGAGAGGTCTGAACAAAGTTGGCATTTTATCATCAAGGAAGAAATGATGGGGGTGGGGGAAGAGACGACTGATAGGGAAGGAGCAGAGAGTGGTAAGTAAAAATTTAGGGGGCTTCCCTGGTGGTTCAGTGGTAAAGAATCCGCCTGCTAATGAAGGAGACATGGGTTCGATCCCTGATCCGAGGAGATCCCATATGCCACGGAGCAACTAAGCTCGTGCGCCACAACTACTGAGCCTGTGCCCTAGAGCCCGGGAGCCACAACTGGTAAGCCCATGTGCCAAAAATACGGAAGGCTACACACCCTAGAGCCTGTGCTCCCCAATAAAAGAAGCCACCACCACGAGAAGCCCACACGCCACACAACTAAAGAGTAGCCCTCCTTGCCGCAACTAGAGAAACTAAATAAATAACAAAAAAATGTAGAGGCTCATGTGTTTCTCCCCGCCAAGGATACAGAAAACCTGACGACATGTATTATGCCGATCTGAAATACTAATGCACAAACAACAGGTTTCTGCAGCTTTTCAATGGCTTTTAATAATTACCTTATCCATCAATGTACATACAGGTATATATGCACTTAACCAGAAAAACTTAAGATTACTTAAGCATGATACTGTATAATTTCAATAGGTCAAAATGAAAGTGGCTTCCTTATATTATGATTCTTCATAATTGAACAAGTGCATAAATAGCAAATTACATTGCCTTGGAAATGAGTAGGAAATACTGGTTTTCACCAACTTGTGTGATCCACCAACGTATATATACTCTTAACCAGGCACCTTCAAATTACTTAGCCACTGCAATCTGTGATAGGTAAAAATGAACTTTTTTCTTCCTTAAATTGCTGTTCGTAACTGACCAAATAAACAAGCAAAAAATACACAGCCTTAAAGATGAATAAGGAAATAGCTTTATTCTTCAAAACAATATTGTACTGTTTCTTAGAAATCATCTGCTTATCTAGGAAGCCATGCATAAGTAGTATAGAATTTTTCTTTTTCTCTGATCTTGCTTTGAAAACACAAAACTAAACCTACTTAAAACAAACAGTTCCAAATGCTAGCCTATTCATTTTCTCCAAAAAAACTCAAAGGTTAAAAACAGAGTGGTTCTTGGAGTGATCTGCCTGGTCTCTGGCAGAGTGGTGCTTCAAAATCAACACATACAGACCCATCTCTCTCTTATGTGGTAAGAGTTTCAGCAAAACTGTGGGCTCTTTTTATGAACTTACACATACAGCCCAATTCTGTAACAGATCCAATTCCAAAGCATCATGGTATGTCAAGTGACTTCTTTCTTATACAACTTAAAGCTACAGAATAGAAATATAATGTTGTTGTATGTCAATTATACCTCAATAGAAATAAATTAAAATGTTTTTAAAAAGAAGAGCAAATCATAAACTGATGAAGCTGTGCTTTATTAAACAAAAGGCTCTCCTCTCTTGAAATTTTTAACTAAAAAATCAAATATTTTAAGAAGTAAAAATAAAACCCGACAAGATAGAAACAACTGTTCATAATTATTCACTTCATTAATGTGTTCATACCTTTACTCTATGCTTAGTTGCTCAGTCGTATCTGACTCTTTGCAACCTCACAGACTGTAGCCCACCAGGCTCCTCTGTCCATGGGGATTCTCCAGGCAAGAATACTGGCATGGGTTGCCAGGCCCTCCTCCAAGGGATCTTCCCCACCCAGGGATCGAACCCAAGTCTCCCACATTGCAGGCAGATTCTTTACCGTCTGAGCCACCAGGGAAGCCCAAGAATGCTGGAGAGGGTAACTATTCCTTCTCCAGATGATCTTCCCGACCCAGGAATGGAACCAATGTCTCCTGCATTGCAGGCAGATTCTTTACCAGCTGAACTACCAGGGAAGCCCTGCTCATACCTTTATAAACATGTATATAAAACACACACATTTTTTAAATTTATTTTTTAATTGAAGGATAATTGCTTAAAGAATGTTGTTGCTTTCTGTCAAACCTCAACATGAATCAGCTATAGGTATATGTATAGTCCCTCCCTCTTAAACCTCCCTCCCATCTCCCGCCCTATCCCACCCCTCTAGATTGATACAGAGCCCCTGTTTGAGTTTCCTGAGCCATACAGCAAATTCCATTGGCTATCTATTTTACATATGGTAATGTAAGTTTCCATGTTACTCTCTGCAAACATCTCACGGTCTTCTCCCCTCTCTCCATGTCCATAAGTATGTTCTCCATGTCCGTTTCTCCACTGCTACCCTGCAAATAAGTTCTTCGGTACCATCTTTCTAGATTCCATATATATGCATTAGTATACAATATTTATCTTTCTCTTTCTGACTTACTTCACTCTGTATAATAGTCTCTAGAAAAATACACATCTTTAATGAAGGTATTCACTTTAAAAAGCAGGGAACATAAAAGCTGTTTCTTAAAAGACTTATTTCATTCTCTAACAGCCAAAGGAGGCTGAAGAAAGGAGCTATGGGAGCTTGACATATCAAATAGGATAAACCAATGTGGGCAGGCTGCGAAAGGTGGAAATGGCAACCCACTCCAGCATTCTTCCCTGGAAAATTCCATGGACAGAGGAACCTGGCAGGCTATAGTCCATGGGGTCGCAAAGAGTTGCCAGCGACTGAGCAACTGAGCACATTAGTCTAAATGGGTGCTCTACAGTAAGGTCCTTGGAGGACCCACACGGGCGTTCGGAGACTGGAGGTCTACCTCATTAGGTGACAGCTGTAAAGCTGGCTCTGAGAGGCAAAGCCAACAGAGGACAGTGGGTCCAGAATCTGATCCTAAAACTTCCTAAAGCATGAGGTGGTTAACTGAGACCAAAACTCTAAGGCTCCTGGACCCAGCATCTCCAGAGCAGGTTCCATCCTTGGCTGTAAAACTGCCTCCCAGTGGGGAAGGATGAGGGAAGGGATAGTTAGGGAGTTTGGGATGGTCAGGTACACACTGCTCTGTTTAAAACCGGTAACCAACGAGGACCTAGCGTATAGCACAGGGAACTCTGCTCAGTGTTGCATGGCAGCCCGGATGGGAGGAGAGGCTGGGGGGAAGTGGGTGTCTATAGTGTGTCTATGGCTGAGTCCCTTCGTTGGTCACCAGAAACTATCATAACATTGCTGACCAGCTATACACCCATACAAAATAAAAATTTGTTTAAAAACTGCCTCCCAAATAACGTTTTAGAGTCACATCTTGAATATGTATGTTAATAGGATCAGTGATTTACGAGGTAAATTATATTCCATGTCATTTTCCTAAGCCGTTTCCAGTCAATTCTGTTAACACTGCATACCTAAATGCCTGTGGTGAATGGCGTAGAGCGTGTCAGATAAACCCATATCAGAAAAGGTATTGTGTTATTTCTCAGGATGCAGATTTGGTAGATTAATAAAATGTCAAAGATTTTACAGAAAAGTATAAATATGGTGACTATACCTTTTCACAAATTAAAAAATAACAACACAATGATACAGTCTGAAAGAGGCAGGATAAATCAATTACTACCCTAGGAAGCATGCCTTTGAACATAAAACAATAGGGGGAAAAAAGTGAATACAGCAACGTGTTAAAAACAACGTTTAAATAATCGGATATCCCAAGGAGGGGATATTTTGGATTGCCATTTCAAACTCCCTCCCAAATAAATCCATACCAGGATTTAAAGTAAAGCCTAAGAAGTGAGCATGTCACTTCCTCTTCTTTCTTATTTTGTTTGATGTGACTGTGGAGCCAGTGAACAGTACAAAGATCTAACTGGCAGCCGTAAAAAAGAGGGGAAAAGAAATGGACATCTTGTCAAATTGACTCCTGGGCATTCTGACAACCACAGCTCACAAAATATCACCTTTTCTCCTTTCTTCACTCAACTTCCTTCTAAAAGGACGCTGGCTTAAGACTTCAAGAGGATCCCTCTTCCAGGCTGCCAAACCTTGGGTAGACCCCACTTCCCTCCTCCTTCTTCCAATTAATCCCCGATCATCCTCTTAATCTGTTCAAACATCCACTGTCCCCTTCCCCCAGACTAGATCTAGTCCCTTCCCCTCATATGTTCTTAGAGCTCCTTAACCTCTCCTACAGCGGACTTGCCGTAGTTTGCTTAAGCTTCTGATTAGAGATTTTTCTTCCCCAATTACTTGAATATTGTCCATCACCCCCTAAAGTATGAGCTCCGTGAGACAGGGACCACCGCTGTGGTGTTCAACGTGTAATAAGCATAGTTCCCAGCACAGAATCCTCCACCCAGTGGGTGTTCACTAAGTCTTTCTGGTTGAATGAATTAATTGGCTATTTGGTGCGTTCATCTAAGACCTCTTTTCATTCTGAAATTCTAAAACTCTCTGTGAGACCTTCCTTACATAATGCTTTCACCTTCGAATAAAAGAGAAAAGATCAGCAGCTGAGTGTTTATAAAAATACATGACTTTTTCCCCTTGTTACTCTTGTTGCAGCTTTCTCAAGATGCAGTTTTTAATCTTTAAGATTACTTATGAATAGCAAGGGGATGGTATGAAAACTCGGGAAAAAGTGATGTCCAGGTCTTGCTGGGAAAACCGTCCCTCTCTAAGGATGAAGAGTGTAGTTGTCTTGTTTAAGGCGACAGACCTAGACCTCCAGTCCAGAACAACATCAAGATATGGGGAGGGCTTCCTTGGTGGCTCAGTGGTTAAGAATCCACTTGCCAATGCAGAGGACACGGGTTCGATCCCTGGCCCGGGAAGTTCGTATATGCTGCAGAGCAACTAAGCCGGTGCACCACAACTATTGAGCCTGTGCTCTAGAGCCTGGGAGCCACAACAAGAGACACCACCACAGTGAGAAGCCCTCACACCGCAACTAGAGAATCGCCCCCGCTCACTGCAACAGAGAAAGCCTGCATGAATCAACAGAGACCCAGCACAGCCAGAAATTTTAAAAAATAAATAAATCTTTTTTAAAAAAGAAAGAAGTGAGGAAAGGTACACAGACTTCACGCCTTACGCTCATGCCCAAGTGTGGGGCATGTAACCAAATGGCCAACCTCGGCAGACAAGGCAGGGCTCAGTGCCCTCTCTATGCAGAAATCATTGACCTGTTTTAAATTATGGTGACAAGGCAAAGGTCATAAACAACTAACCTGAAGCCAGTGTGGCTCGGTGGACACTAAGAAACCATAGGGAAGAGGCTGCTTCTCCCTGGTTCACTCAAGAGGGTTACGTGGCTGGGTACACACAATTACATGCTACACCATTCCTTTTCGTGGGATGAGTGAGTGAGGGGGACACCAAGTTCAAAAGAGAGAAGGACACTGCATTCTGTCCATCTTGCTCAAAAGACATATGTATTCAAACTGTGGCACTGGAGAAGACTCTTGAGAGTCCCTTAGACAATAAGGAGATCAAATCAGTCAATCCTATAGGAAATCAACCCTAAATATTCATTGGAAGGACTGATGCTGAAGCTGAAGCTCCAATACTTTAGCCACCTGATGCAAAGAGCCGACTCACTGGAAAAGACCCTGACGTTGGGAAAGACTGAGGGCAGGAGGAGAAGGGGACGACAGAGGATGAGATGGCTGGATGGCATCACCGACTCAACAGACATGAATTTGAGCAAACTGAAGGAGACAGTGAAGGACAGAGAAGCCTGGTGTGCTGCAGTCCATGGGGTCGCAGAGTCGGCCAGGACTTAGCATCTGAACAATAATGACATACAACGTGTAGTAACTTCTCGAAGAACTTAAATCACTAGACCATAACTTCAGGAATTACCAATTGTGACAGATTACGGGGAAAACTAATCTGCCCTTAAAAATCCACTGCATATGGGGAATTCCCTGGAGGTCCAGTGGTTAAGACTCCCCCTACCAATGCAGGAAGTGCAGGTTCAGCCCCTGGGTTCAATCTGGAGAGCTAAGACCCCACATGGTCAGAGTATATCCACCAGCAACTCCCGGAAAGTAACTCATCACCTTCCACTCTGACGATAAAACTAGCACCTCATCTCTTGACTGCTCCAGAAGCACAGGAGAGGCCCTGCCTTCAGCTCTGCTTCAAAACTAACTAGCAGCTGGACTTCCCTGGTGGTCCAGGGGACCGGTGTTCAATCCCCCGTCAGGGAACTAGACTGCACAAGCTGAAAAATAAATAAGCATATTAAAAAAAAATAATCAGTAGCCTTCTCCCACGGCCAAAGGTCTTCATTACAAAAGGGAACCCCACCTCTCTGAGAACCCCAGGCCTTTGAGCCCTTTCCCACCCCACCCCTCACTTGCACAGAAATTGCTCACCTGATTAGCAGACAAGAAATGACAATCATTTTCCTAAGGCATCTGAGGACATTTCATAACATACTTTGAATAATACTGATAAAAGTGTTTAACATGCCAAACATCATTTAAATGTTTGCGTGGAGAGCAAACGTTTTAAAAGAGAAGGGCTGGGTTACTTCTGACAGAAAATATCTAATGCGGACAGTGTACATAAAAGGTTTGGGGTTTGGGTCTTTCCTTCACCACAGCATCTTTCAGAATCTGGGCAGCATCTGCACAATAGAGGCATTCAGCCATTAAAGTCAACTGAAACATACGTTCTTTCTCTCAGTCATTTCCTCTAAAGTGCAGGCGTGCATGTGTGTGTTTGTGTGTGTGAGAGAGAGAGAGAGAGAAAGAGTGTGTGTGTTGCTGCAGAGCATGTGGGGGAGTTTGTGTGAGAGCTCTTCCTTTGATCTTTCGAGACTATGCAGAAATCAAAAGTTTTCTAGCTTGGGACCATGTGAGATTCTCTTCTTTTCATTCAGTCCAAGCATCTGGGGGCACTCATAGCCCAACAGGAATAGGGAAATTATAAAGTTCTTCCAAAGCTGACTGTATTGGTTTCTAGCTGCTGCTGTAACAAACTACCACAAACTCAGCAGCTTAAAACAACATACATGTATCTGTTCCCAGTTCTGGAGGTCAGAAATCTGAAATGGGTTTTACTGGCCCGCAAATGAAGGAACTGGCAGAGCTGGATTCCTGGCTCATTCCTTGTCTTTTCCAGCTTCTAGAAGCTGCTCATGGCCCTGCATTACCCGAACCTCTGCCTCTGTCCTGCCATATCATCTCCTCTGACTGACCCCACTCCACCAACACCTCCCTTTATAAAGACCTTTGTAATTATGCTGGGCTTACTGGGAAAACCCAACATAATCTCTAGAACTCAATATCCTTAATCACGTCTGCAAAGTCCTTTTCGCCACGTAAGGTAATATATTCACAAGTTTTGGAATCAGGACCTGCACATCTATGAGGGCGTTGATAGCAGGGGGTGGGAGAATGTTATTATCTGACCTACCACACGAACGAGTTACATCTCAGTGTTATTCATGAAGGCTTTGGCACTGGGGATTTTCAAAGAAAAATATCATTTCTGCCTACTCATGGATAAGAGTAAGCTGATATCTTTTTGATTCAATGTTTTTCATTTATGTCCTTGGTCACTTCAAACTCCCTTTCTTTGCCTCAGTTACTCTACCTCTAAAATGCAGAAGCACCTCCATTAGACCCAGAAATGGTGAGCACGGCCTGTCTGATGCCTTATAACATTTTATACATTCAGACCAATTAACGGGTATCACATAGCTTCTTACATTCCAGGAGTCACTCAGAAGACAACGTCAACTATCAAGACAACTCTGACATCCAGCAGGTAAGAAATAACGGCCAATGACAAGCCTATAGATGTCACTCGACAAACACTTACTTCCGGCCACAGACTGAGCACCCCAGCTCAGCACCAGACACTAAGGGGAAGACGTAAGACGACAGAGGACCACGCCTCAGAGAGAAAAGAAAATGCACACGGGAAAAAACCAAAGCAGCAAATATCATATGAGAAGTACAAAGGCTTCCCCGGTGGTCCGGAGGTTAAGAATCCACCTTGCAATGCAGGGACAATAACTAATAATAAAATAATAATGATGATAATAAAATAGCAATAGAATTATTAAGTTCTGGAGTTTTCCATTTAATATTTTTGGATCCCAGCTGACTGCATGTAACTGAAAACTAATGAAAACAAAACCTCAGCTATGGGAGATGACTTTATTCATAGACGCAAAGGGCATCTAGGTGTTAAACACAAACAACAACTGATGTTCAAAAGACAATGTTGGTAACAGTGAGACTGAGAAAAGATTAAAGTGCATGCTACACCGTCCATTTCAACTTCAGAAGATCAAGTATTTCAGAAAGACTTCTACCAAAAACTGTTAAAATCAGAGTCTGGTTTTTTAAAATCAGCATTTGAGTATTTTAATTTTAATATTGAACTTTTTCTTCAACAGCTGGGAGAAAGCTCTGCCGTGTTAGGCAACCCAGGTACCTGCTCTCAAACTTTGCCACTAACTTTGCTGTGTGACTTTTGGGAAGTCACTTCACATCTCTGAGTCTCTATTTCCTCTAATGAGGAAAGTGTTAAGACTAGATCAAATGTAAGATTCCTCCTAGTTCTGCCATGTTATATTTTATGAATGAACTGTCACTATTAAACTTAAAATGGGGCTTCCCTGATAGCTCAGTTGGTAAAGAATCCACCTGCAATGCAGGAGTTCAGTTCAGGCACTCAGTAGTATCCAACTCTTTGCAACCCCATGGACTGCAGCACACCAGGCCTCCCTGTCCATCACCAACTCCCAGAGCTTGCTCAAACTCATGTCCATCGAGTCGGTGATGCCATCCAACCAGCTCATCCTCTGTCATCCCCTTCTCCTCCTGCCTTCAATCTTTCCCAGCATCAGGGTCTTTTGCAATGAGTCAGTTCCTCACATGAGGTGGCCAGAGTATTGGAGTTTCAGCTTCAGCATCAGTCCTTCCACTTAATATTTAGGACTTATTTCCTTAGGATGGACTGGTTTGATCTCCTTGCAGTCCAAGGGACTCTCAAGAGTCTTTTCCAACACCACAGTTCAAAGGCATCAATTCTTCAGTGCTCACCTTTCTTTAGAGTCCAACTCACATCCATACATGACTACTGGAAAAGCCACAGCTTTGACTATTTGCAATGCAGAAGATCCCAATTTGATTCCCGGGTTGGGAAGATCCACTGGAGAAGGAACAGGCTACCCACTTCAGTATTCTTGGGCTTCCCTTGTGGCTCAGCTGGTAAAGAATCCACTTTTAATGCGGGAGACCTGGGTTTGATCCCTGGGTTGGGAAGATAAGATCCCCTGGAGAAGGGAGAGGCTACCCACTCCAGTATTCTGGCCTGGAGAATTCCATGAACTGTATAGTCTATGGGATTATGGGATTGCAAAGAGTCAGACATGACTGAATGACTTTCATTTCACTAAATTTAAAATGTGAATTCCAATCACACGTTTTAGTCATTATCATCAGAGATAGCTTTGTTTTTGCCTCCTAACAAGAAATGTAAGATTTTTAGACAGCAAGGAAACTGAAAGAAAAAAGAAAACTCAAAGGTCAAAACTCTTCAAATCTCTCCTTAAAGAATTTATCACATGAAGAAATACCCTACTTCCCCATCAGGATGTTTAGAAATCAGTCAAAAATTTCCAATAAAAATATTTACAAGCACATAATGAGAAATAATATCCTTATGATTATTTTTTTTCTTATGATTATTTAAAAAAAGAAAAAGAAAGAAGGCTGAGGGGAGGGAGGAAGGGGAGACGGGAGAGGAAGGAGCACAGGGGAAAAGAGGGGGAGAAGGGAGGAGGGGAAAGAAGGGGGAGGGGGGTCCCTCATCCTCAGCACACGGAGCCTCTGAACATGAAACACTCCACAATTTCTGTACGTCTGCTCCTGCAGGACCCAAATATGTTTTCCAAGTGGCTATGAAGGGATAAAAGGCACAAGAATGCCGTAAAATAAATACATAAAGTAGCATGGAAAGAACCCATTATTGTTCCAGAGTCAGGAAGCTTTGGAGCCCAGCCCAGGAAAACATTCTGTAACCTAAGGTGTGCCCTTCCAAGTCTTGGCCATTTGTTTATAAAGGACTCAGAGATAATTCCAGACACGTGTGTTTTTTATGTCAATCCAACTTTCCTGAGCAAAAAAAAAAGTGCTTTAAACTCAGAAGAGTTTAGACTTGAAAAGGGTAGGTTGGAATTACAACTTCCACACATTTCTGGGTGCTGCTCTGTGCTAAGAAAGCAGAATAAGCCTTTCTTATCTAAGAAACAAATGGGTCGATTTCTTGTTTAGAAGCAATAAATTTTTCAGTATTTAAGTATATCCCAAATATTGCATGGGACATACTTAAACTAAACACGTTTCCTTGTTTCACTAAAATTCAAATTTAACTCTGGCACGGGACATAGTTATACCAGAAAATTTCATTGTTTGTATGAGATTCAAATGGGATGAGGTGTCCTGAAAATTTTTTTTTATGGCCAAATTTGACAACTCCTTCCCCAATCCTTTCACTACTCCTCCATGGTAGTCTGCAATACAAGAATAAAAAGTAGTTACTGCCAGTGAAACAAACAGGGAGGCAGGATCAATGAGCTGGTTAGAAAAATAAATGAATAAATAAAATTTCAACAGTAGCAAGGTCAAACGATTTTAGACGTAATCCCTGTAATCACTCTTGGCCTCCAAAATCTCAATCTCATGGAAATTAAAGGGCTTCCTATAACTATTTAAAACAAACAAGGCCCTGGGGTCTGCAGAACATAACCTCTTTGAATATCAAATCATCTGATTAAAAAGCTGAAAATAGAAAGTGTTTTCAAATGCTTAAAATTCACCAATACTTAAAAAGTTTTCTAAGGCAATTAACTAGGTTGTCTATGGCAGATCGAATTTTCAAATTTGTTGATGGCACTCAGTGTTGGGCTTCCCTGGTGTCTCAGATGGTGAAGAATCTGCCTGCAGTGAGGAAGACCCGGGTTCAATCCCTGGGTCAGGAAGATAACCTGGAGAAGGGGACGGCTGCTCGCTCCAGTATTCCTGCCTGGAGAATTCCAAGGATAGAGGAGGCTGGCGGGCTATGGTCCACAGGGTGGCAAAGAGCTGGACACAACTGAGCAACTAACACTTTGACACTGTCATTCAGTGTTAGCACCCAGCACTTTGCACGTCCATTACTCACTCTGGTGACACAAATGGATCCCCAGCTCCACCCCAATTCTTTTGCTGGACACAGAACATCTCTGCGGACCTCCGCCTTAGAAACCTACGTGGGTTATGTAAGGTGGGTGGCTGATAGAAAGAGAACGGGGATTGACAGAAGATTTCAGGGAAGACCTGAGGCAGGGTCAGAGGAGGAAACTGGATGGGTTCCCAACACCTCAGATCTCTGCAGTGCGGCTTTGTTCCTCCTTGAGTGATTACATACCCAAGCCCAAAACACAAAGCCACGCCCAAAGAGGAGGAGTCAGGAGATTGTCCGCATCTCTGTTTGATGCCAGTAATGAAAAAGAAGGAGCCTCCTGCCTCCTAGACCATGGGAAGTGCAAGAGGTACAAATCATTTAAAAGATGGAGCTGCAGAATGCAAACATTCTGTTATAAAAATACAGTCATTTAGGGACTTCCCTGTGGTCCGGTGGTTAAGAATCAACCTTGCAATGCAGAGGATATGGGTTCAATCCCCAGCTGCGAAACTATTGATAAGGTCCCATATTCCTCAGGGCAACCAAGCCTATGTGCCACAACTTGAGAAAAGCCTGTGCACCCCAATGAAGACCCAGGATGGTCAAACAACAACAACAACAAAAAAGCCATTTATTCATCAAGATAAGACTATTTAAATTTATTTAAATTTACTTATTTATTATCAAAGTACTGAGCAATGCCTATCAATAACCAACCTTCTGATAATGCAGAATTTCAGCCTAATATCCAGAGAAGCACACTAAGGGATCAACAGTAATGTCCTTTGATTAAGAAACAATAATGATATTGAATGCTTTCTGGGTGCCGTCATAGTGCTGAGAGCTTTGCATAAATTTACCTCATTCAATCTTCATCACATGCATATGAATTTTCTTTTAAAAAAAAAGTATTCTTCTATTTAATCTCATAGGAAGACTAAGTGCAAGAAGTAAGTAGCTTGTCTAAGGTTCCAGACACAGTAAACTAAGGGGATAATTCACATCCTTGGTGGACCAATCCAAGACCCAAACTCTTAACCCTGAGCAGACACCCCGTCCCAGAGTAAATGTGTTCTGGGTGGTAATCATGACACTACCACTGACAGAGGAAACGGAGGAAACACACTTAAATTTCTCAGACTCTCAGTTACACAATGAAACTAGATCATCTTCAAAGACTTCCCACATCCAGAATCCAGGCTCTACTCAATTTGATCCCCAAATTCATTGGTTTCAAATTAACGAGTATAGGTTCAGCAGTACTAGTCACATGTCATCTTCCTGACACCTTTAAGGAGTGAAGAGGTTAACCCTTCCTCAAGGCTACACAGCAAGAACAGAAAGAAATGAGACACAAATTCCGGATCTTTTGAATCCACATTCAGGAGCAGTCACCATTAAACCACAGCTGGATCCATCATCTCTAATTTACATGACAATGGTGCAAACTGGTCAACATAAAACATCCAACCTACAAATCCAAATACAACACACCAGCTATCAATTCCCAGGTTTATCTAACAGACTCTTTCCTCCCAGGAAAAAAGAAAGTACATGAAAACTCTGACTCACAGCTGGATTTCAAGAGTTGGAGCAGTGCTGATGCCATGATGCAAGCCTAGCTTATGGCCCTAATGTCCTAGGCCCTGTGACCTTGCCAGGAACCTGCCACTCCATGCCCCAGCCCCAAACAGCGTGACAGTCCTACCGGACCTTGACAGGAGGAAAACAAACTCAACAGGGCTGGGCTTGACACGTACTGGAGGGGGGGCCACCTGAACACTGCCACGGAAATCCAATTAGCCTTAAGGTTTTGTGATACCTCATATGGAGCCAAGCCCCACCTAGATTTAAAAGGACTGGATAAGAAAATTCAGATTGCAAGAGGACACTGAATCAACCTTAAGGGACAAGTCATTTAACTTTTTAAAAGCCTCTATTTACCTATGATCAATGAGATAACTATTAACCATTCTCCTGTATTCACTACCACATTTTAAAATGTTTCTAATCTTACTTTTTCTTAATTTATAAGGGTCTTTTGCTCCAGTATGCCTCAAACATAAGTTTTCACATACAGGCAGTCTCCATCTCCCAAACAAGTTGCCCCCCAGGTCATACCACATTATTTCTTATTGTCCATAATTCTGTTTTCTGCAGGGAGGAAGAAAAAGCACTGGAGAAAAAAGAAGACAGAGAATGAAGAGACTCTACCAGATGTGAGGCTGACGCATTTTCTCCACCCAAGTCACCATGCTAAGGACTGTTGATAACAGAGAAACCAGACAGAGCACCTCTGCTCAGAGTATCCGCGAAGTAAATGATCGTAGGCAATTACAGATGATTGCAGGTGACGCAAGCAATTCCTAGCGGCCAGGAACTACACTTTGGAGGGCTAGAGTGGGCTGACACATGATCTCCTTCCTGCTGAGTCTTCCTCTGGGAATCCTGCCCTTGCCCCCAGGTATAAAGCTGTTTCTAGGGAAAGTCCGATCTGCTCTGAGAGTCCCACCTCCCGTGGAGCAGCGCCTGCGCAGGTAAAACTGAATGTACAGCCAGAGCCGGCATGATGTCGACAATCAAAGTGCTTTAAGGGACTGACAGCATCCCACAGCAACAGGCTGTCAGTCACCCGCAGAAAGACTGGCTACTGCTGTAGAATACGAATAGCAAAGGTCTATGGCGCCAGGGCTCAGTGTCTGCCAAATTGTACGACAAGATAAATCAATTCAGTGACTGGCATGTTATGTAAAGAAAATGAAAACGTACATCCTTAGGAAGACCTCTATGCCCTACAACAAATACTTTAGGTTCACTTGTGTGTGAAACTGGTCAGGACATACAATGACAGCTTGGAAAACTCAACTTGGGGTAAGTTGGGGCAGCAAACGAGACCCAAGAAATGGCAAACAAAAATCAATTAAACACTTCCTTAGAAGGGCTGACCATACAGTTCACAGTCTGGACTCTATTATTCTTGGCCCGATGGAATCCAACTATCTGAGAAAACTACAGGAAAACACCTGAAAGATTTCAAATGCAGGTGTTTAGAAAGCACACACAAAGGATCGCATCAAGTATTAAAAGACAGGAAGCCACATGCCCAAACCATAAAGATACTCCTAGAAAACAAATGTTTATGCTTCTACGTTTAAGAGCCTGGTGGTGCAGACAATGCATGCTGAAGAAAAGCATGCAGATGGCCCCCTGGGAATGCCACAGAGATAAACATCACATGGGCAATGTCCTAGTGTGGGGAAGCAGAATGGAATAATTTTTTAAAGCACCAGCATATTTTATATTTAATATAACTAACACATGAACACATTTAACACTGGGTTACATTTATAACTGTGTGTGTGTCATTCGCTCAGTTATGTCTGACTCTGTGTGACCTCATGCAATGTGGCCCACCAGGCTCCTCTGTGCATGGGATTCTCTAGACAAGAATACTGGAGTGAGTAGCCATTCCCTTCTCCAGGGGATCTTCTTGTCCAAGGGATCCAACCCGGGTCTCCTGCATTGCAGGAAGATTCTTTACCATCTGAGCCACAGGGAAGCCTTGGGAAACACTGGGATCCGTTTACTAAAATTCTCTTTTAAATCT
Organism: Bison bison bison; assembly: GCF_000754665.1. Lineage (NCBI taxonomy): Eukaryota > Metazoa > Chordata > Mammalia > Artiodactyla > Bovidae > Bison > Bison bison. The sequence continues at coordinate 4,668,354 of NW_011494917.1, read as the reverse complement.
GTTAAACATGTGCCTTTCAATAGTTAAAGTGAACATTTTTATGTTTTTGAGACAGCCAAGGAGCTAAAAAGAAAAGTATCATAAATCTTTTCCAACTTCAATATGTATCTCCATGACAACACAGCTCAACGGACTTCATGGTCACTGGCATTCCTTTTATGGAAGTTCACTGAACATCTATTAGGCATCAGTCACAGTTCCACAGTAATACAAGGTAACCTGGTTCCATCAGGCTCATTTTCACCCTACATAGGAGAAAATTATCATGACATTGGATCTGGCAATAATTTCTTCAATATGACACCAAAATTACTGGAAACCAAAGAAAAAAATAGGTAAACTGTACTTCATCAAAACCAAAAACTTTCTTTCCTCAAAGTGTACTATTAGCAGAATGAAAAGGCAACCCAGGAAATGAGAGAAGATATGTCATATTCATTTATCTGCAAAAGGTTAATATTCGGAGTATATTAAAAAAAGAAAACTACAACTCAACAACAAACACAACAAACCGATTAAGAAATGGGCAAACGGACATTTCTCCAAAGAAGATATACAAGTGGCCAAATAAACACATGAAAACATGCTGCTGCTGCTGCTGCTGCTGCTGCGTCGCTTCAGTCGTGTCCAACTCTGTGCGACCCCATAGACGGCAGCCCACCAGGCTCCCCGTCCCTGGGATTCTCCAGGCAAGAACGCTGGAGTGGGGTGCCATTTCCTTCTCCAATGCCTGAAAGTGAAAAGAGAAAGTGAAGTCGCTCAGTCGTGTCCGACTCTTAGCGACCCCATGGACTGCAGCCCACCAGGCTCCTCCATCCATGGGATTTTCCAGGCAAGAGTACTGGAGTGGGGTGCCATTGCCTTCTCCGAAAACAT
>NW_011494917.1:4667238-4667378 GCF_000754665.1 Bison bison bison | reverse complement strand
CCGTCGCTCAGTCGTGTCTGACTCTTTACGACCCCATGAATCGCAGCACGCCAGGCCTCCCTGTCCATCTCCAACTCCCGGAGTTCACTCAGACTCACGTCCATCGACTCAGTGATGCCATCCAGACATCTCATCCTCTG
>NW_011494917.1:4665373-4667138 GCF_000754665.1 Bison bison bison | reverse complement strand
AAAAGAAGTGAAAGCAGAGATTCACACAGATATTTGTACGCTCATATTCATAGCAGCATTATTCACAAGACTCAAAAGGTGGCAGCAACTCGAGCGTCCATCAACAGGTGAAAGACAAAATGTAGTGTACCTAGCTGAGGGAATATTACCCAGTCTTAAAAAGGAAGGAGATTCTGACACATGCTCCAACTTGGATGAATCTTGAAGACATTGTGCTACGTGAAACAAGCCAGTCACAAGAAAATACTATATGATTTCACTTCCATGAGGTATTTATAGAGAAGTCAGATTTACACAAACAGAAAGTAGATGGTGCTTTCTTAGGTTGGAGAGGTGGGGAGACTGGAGCATGTGTATGAGCTTAGTTGCTCAGTCGTGTCTGACTCTTTCCGACCCCATGGATTATAGGCTCCTCTGTCCATGGAATTTTCCAGTCAAGAATACTAGCGTGGGTTGCCACTTCCTTCTCCAGGGGATCTTCCTGACCCACGGATGGAACCCATGTCCTGACCCAGGGATGGAACTTCTGCATTGGCAGGTGGATTCTTTACCACTGAGCTACCTGGGAAGCCGAGGAGAATGGAGCGTTAGTATTTAATGGCTACAGAGGTTCAATTTTGCAAGATGAAAATAACTTTGGAGACTGGTGGCATGACAACATGAATATACTCAGCACGGCTGAGCTGTACACTTAAAATAGTTAAGATGGTAATTTTTTAATGTATTTTACCAAGTTTAAATAAATAAATATATATATAATCTCTGGGGGCTTTGTGCACCACAGTGTTACCCATGATTCTGGGTGCAGAGAATAACTTTTCAAGTGTCCTGAGGCAGGCCGAACCTCAGGCTTCACAGCTGCACACACTTCCTTTCCCAAAAGCCCATCCAGGAAGTTCTGAGTCTTTAATTCATTGTCTAACCAAACAGCCTCACAAAACCATTTCCTCAAAACACAGAAAAGGGCCATTTTGTGTCTTTTTTTTTATTTCGGGGGTGGGAATGGGGTGTGAGACTATGAAAGAAAAAGTCCTAGGGAGGCTAAAAAGGCAGACAACTTTTTCCCTTGAATTTTCTGAAATCTGTGTCTTTTAAGAGCTGGTAGCATATCATCCATTCCGATGCAAAAGCTTCCAAAAATATGCAACCATCTCCCTCCCCTAGACAGACAAGTTTCTGTTTTGCCTATTTTCACTCTGATTGTACACTGAACTGGGGAACCACGGCTACAAGACGACCAGAGGAAACCACCCCAGAGATGCTCAAAAGAGGCCATTTTACACATAAAGAAATAGCGGTGTTTCTGGAAACTGGGGAGGAAAGAAGGCACTAGATACTGACTTTGAAACTGCCTCAAAAACTGTGAAGTTGGAATTCTGTTGTGATTTTACCATACCTGTGGTTCTGAACCAGCACACCAACATCTATCCACACTTACAGTGACAGACCAACTATAAAATGGTATCAAGAACCTTGCAGAGGGACTTCCCTGGTGGTCCAGTGGTTAAGAATCACCTTGCAATGCAGGGGACACGTCTTAGAGCTCTGGTTGGGGAACTAAAATCCTACACGCCTCGGAGCAACTAAGTCCGAGTGCCGCAACTATTGAACCCAGGAACCTCAACTAGAGAGTCTGTGTGTGCCAATGAAAGCTCCCGCATGATGCAACGAAGATCCCGCATGACGCAACTGATAACTGACAAAGCCAAACAAATCAATAAGCTTTTCTAAATGGTCCACATCAAAAAAAAAAAAAAAACATAAA
>NW_011494917.1:4664529-4665273 GCF_000754665.1 Bison bison bison | reverse complement strand
TCAGTTCGGTTCAGTCAGTTCCGTCGCTCAGTCGTGTCTGACTCTTTGCGACCCCATGAATCGCAGCACGCCAGGCCTCCTTGTCCATCTCCAACTCCCGGAGTTCACTCAGACTCACGTCCATCGACTCAGTGATGCCATCCAGACATCTCATCCTCTGTCGTCCCCTTCTCCTCCTGCCCCCAATCCCTCCCAGCATCAGAGCCTTTTCCAATGAGTCAACTCTTCGCATGAGGTGACCAAAGTACTGGAGTTTCAGATTTAGCGTCATTCCTTCCAAAGAAATCCCAGGGCTGATCTCCTTCAGAATGGACTGGTTGGATCTCCTTGCAGTCCAAGGGACTCTCAAGAGTCTTCTCCAACACCACAGTTCAAAAGCATCAATTCTTCAGCGCTCAGCTTTCTTCACAGTCCAACTCTCACATCCATACATGACCACTGGAAAAACCATGACCTTGACTAGACGGACCTTTGTCGGCAAAGTAATGTCTCTGATTTTCAATATGCTATCTAGGTTGGTCATAACTTTCCTTCCAAGGAGTAAGCGTCTTTTAATTTCATGGCTGCAGTCACCATCTGCAGCGATTTTGGAGCCTAAAAAAATAAAGTCTGACACTGTTTCCACTGTTTCCCCATCTATTTCCCATGAAGCGATGGGACCAGATGCCATGACACTAATTATTAGGGAAATGCAAATCAAAAACAGAAAGTAACACACATTGGCAAAGATGTTGAGAAACTGGA
>NW_011494917.1:4655736-4664429 GCF_000754665.1 Bison bison bison | reverse complement strand
AAAAGAACCTCCTTGAGGTTCCCAGAACTTTGGGTGCTGTTGATGAGGTCATATGGTTTATGATCGGACTACATTCATATAAATTTTAGAATTAACAGGGCAGCAGGGGAAGGAGAGGAGCTCCTACATATACCTAATCCTCTGTATGCGTGGTAGTTCTGTTCTAGAAAAATCACCTTGAACACTGAATTACCAAATACCAAACTATTATCACCGGAGGACTCAGAAGGACTAGGCTCCTTGAATACCACATCTCTGAGCATCACATTTTAGTTAACTGATCTTGTTTTATATGTGATTCGGTTTAAAAACATCTGATATATGATGCTGATTCCTTACCACTGAACTCACAGCCAACAGCACTATTTTGGAGTACAGATTTGGGGACCATAAATAAATCTCAGCAAGCAGGAGAATTCACAAAGAGAATCCTTGAATAAGGAGCATCCACTATATTAGCCAGGCTTCCCTGGTGGCTCACTGGCAAAGAATCCACCTGCCAGTGTAGATGAGGATTTGATCTCCCCTAGGTCGGGAAGATCCCCTGGAGCAGAAAATGGCAACCCACTTCAGAGTTCTTGCCTGGAGAATCCCCGTGGTCAGAGAAGCCTGGCTGCCTACAGTCCATGGGGTCGAAAAAGAGTCGGACACGGCTGAGCGACTGAACAACAATAACAACTGTATCAGCCAACTTAGGAACGTTCCTAGACTTCTGGTGATAAATACAAGGTCTTTCAACATATTAATGGTGGCCCTTTTAAAAGTCATTTGAAAGACTTCGCTTGTAGTTCAGTGGCTAAGACTCTGGACTCCCAGTGGAGAGGGCCTGGGATTCAATCCCTGGTCTGGGAACCAGGTCCTGCATGCCGCGACTAAGTTGGCATGCAGAAACTAGAGACCCCACATGCTGCAACTAAGACCTGGCAGAGCCAAACAGATAAATAAATACATTTGAAAGTCACCTGAAAATTCAGGTGTTCTGACCTGCATATACGTCACACACCTGACTGCCTGCCAGAGGCAGTGACAATGCTCCCCTGGTTCCCTCAAGTTCAGCAGGCCAAGCAAAGCACCGATCACTGGACCTAACAGTCTGCCCACCAGCATCTACCGCCACCACGTCTGAGGGACTCTGATCCAATCACCAGCCGCCTGTCTGCCCACAACGGGATTTCCCACCGTCTCCAGCAGGCACACCCTCAAAATCACTCCCTTTGTCTATTCATGCTTCAAAGTTTCCTCTGAAAATAACTCCCAGTTAGAATTCGCTGGCGTTCTTTCACACTCCAACAAAGATATCTCTGTTGTTTGGGATATTTCATTTCCATACATATGCTTAAGACAAAACTCAAGATTAAAAGATGCCCAGTTTTTTCCTATTTACTCTTCACAGCCACACCACGTGTCTTCCATCAAAAAAAATGGAAATCTACAACAGACAGAACTAATTCAGGCTCCTTGCGAAATAACACGAGATTTTTTATCTCTCCAAAGTAATGACTCTAAACTGAGCATCGTCGTACCAGACTGCACCAAGCTGTGCTGCCTCTGAGGTTGAAAATTTTCAGGGGGCATAAGACAGGGTCACGGTATTTCTTCAGAGCCGCAGGTAAAGTATAAAATTCACCAGCCCAATAAATGTAAGAACTCAAGACTTTCTTCAGAAAAGAAACCCATGCTTCTGTCTCAACCCCTGGGCTTCCCTTGTGGCTCGGCTGGTAAAGAATCTGCCTGCAATGTGGGAGACCTGGTTCGATCCCTAGGTTGGGAAGATCCCCTGGAGAAGGGAAAGGCTACCCACTCCAGTATTCTGGCCTGGAGAATGGGTCACGGAGACAACTGAGCAACTTTCACTTTCACTTCAATACCCCAGCCCCCATCACCACCGTTCAGTTCTCAGCTCCGCCCCCTTACAGTCACACTAAAAAAGGAAGCCCAGGTCTCCAAAACTTCCGCTTTTAAAAAATCTCAAAACCCGTTACTTCTTTAAAGTCTTTTCTTCAAACAAAATTCACCTTCATTCTATTCCTGTGGAATCTAATAAATCATTGGTCAGGAGAAGATGAAGTCTCTCAAAAAGCCTAGAAGGATAAAATGACATCCTGTTTCCAATAATCAACAATTTGACACACCTCACGGGAGAAGTTACGCTGGTTTTTAGAGTCTTTTCTAAAGTTGTTTAAAGACTTTTTCACATCACAACTAGAAAATTTTTTTTAAACTTTTTATTTTATACTGGAGTACAGCAGTAAAGCAGACAATGTTGTGACGGTTTCAGGTGGACGGCGAAGGGACTCAGCCATACACAGACACGTTTCCATTCTCCCCCAAACCTCCCATCCAGACTGCCACATTACACGGAGCAGAGCTCCCTGTGCTGCACAGTGGGTCCCTGTTGATTATCCACTTTAAAAAAGCTTTTGACGTGTACACCTGTGGCGGATTCATGTTGATATATGGCAAAACCAATACAATATTGTAAAGTAAAAATATATATATAAATAAAAAATTAAATTATTAAATTTTAAATATAATGAAAATAAAAAAGCTTTTGAGCATTAAAGTGATGACTTACTATTTTAAAGACATGCTTATTCTTACTTTCCCACCTTTAACATCCCCTTTCCTACATAAAATATTCAAAGAAAAATTGCTGAGCCATAGTTTAGCTTTCACGATTTTGCCCGTCACCAGCAAAATTCTGTGTCTGGATCAACCAGTATGTGCCTAGGGCTTTTCCTGTTCTTTTTGTTTCCTTGAGTCAATTCCTGTCAGGTCCAAACACTCCAAAAATAGAGAATTTGGACATAGGAATTCACCTTGAGTCATAGCAGGAACCCCGCTTTCTCTCCTGAGTTCACCAATAAAAACAAACGAAATCTGAAATTATATCTAAAGCAAAAAGGCAGGTGAAGTTTCAAGTGCACGTGTGGCTTCAGCACCAGCTGGGGATGTTCAGGCAGAACGGACGTCAGTGATAAACCTCAGAGAACAACAAGGGCTGCTTTGCAGCCATCCCGTGTCCTAGGTGAAAATGCTGACTCGAATCTAAAAGCGGATCCCAGTTGCTTCCTACCTAATCCGCCTGTGCAATGTGGAGAGAGACACAACCTGGACCAGAATGCAGAAATGGGATGGAGACACAAAGCGGGTCTTTGGAGAGGGAGTGAGCGTGTTACACAACTGGGGGCAGCCTTGCAGGCAGCACAATCATGGGGAAAGCAACGGCTCCTCCTCACAGCTGGTACCAGGCCCAGTCATCCTCTCCGCTCCCCAGACAGAGAAAACGTGTTCCATTCACTCCCATCTGCCATAAGGGAATACGGTTATATGGTTCTTATGGAGGCTGGGGGAGTTGAGAGAACACAACTAGAAAAGATCAGAGATGGTATATTAAACCTACAGTGAACTGGGTTGGGGGGGGGGGCGGCAAACCCAAAAATAATCATCATGAAGACTGTAATTAAATGAAGACTACAAGTTTAGAATAAGGTTGGGAGAAAACTCAGAAACTGCACAGCTAGAGGAAGTTAATGCAGCAATACTGAGAACAGTATGAATGGGACTCAGATAAAATCTGTTCGTGAGACTTTCTTGCCCGCTGTGGACTGGGTGGCCACAGAACCTGGAGGCAAACAGGTTTTCCGAAATGACACTCTTGTTATTTGATCTCATTACAGTCTTCACGTTTCAGACAAGATATGTTTTATTTCTAAAAGGTGCCAACTTGAAAGTAGGGCTGTCTTTTTTAGAATGTGCAGCCGCATGATTTGGTGACTTTATTATTCATCAAAGCTAAGGGAAGCAGTCACTTATGAAGTCCTATGGACTAATTCAGTCAACTTGAGAAACGTGAAATATTAAATTCTCCTGTAAACTCTGCTGGAAGTCAGCTCTCCCTCTACCTGGCCCATGGCCCTAAGCATTCTCAGCCTCAAGGAGAGAGCACGATAGTGGCTTTAAACCAAAGGGTCTTTACTTCTCTGGGGAGATTTTTTAAAAATCACTTGCTATTCCATTAGGATCCCTTCCCTAAATTTTTCTCTGGGTAAGTAGCACACGTCAGATAACAAGGGTCCCATACTCATCCTATGATTTTCTTAAAAGCCTCATCCGTAAATATACTTCTTGAACAATTCCCTATTAGCTTGGAAATTTACGACATCCTGTGCTTATTTTGCTTAACTGTTAAATGCAGACTTTCCACTTTTTTCCCTGAAATGAAGGAGGGTCCAGTGCCAAACAGTAAGACTATACAGGCAAGAAAGGAAAGACGGTGAATGTCTTGACTTGCTCCCTGGAGTCAGACTGCCTAGGTTTAAATGACAACGCCGCCACTGGCTGGCTGTGTGATCTTGGTCAGGTTAATTAAACTCTCTGTGCTTCCGTGAAGATACTAATAGCCACGACCTCATGGGATTCCTGTGAGAATTAAATGGGTAAACTAAATATGTAAAACATTTACAACTGTTCCTGTCATATGGTAAATACTAGAAGCGGGTTAGATAATGATGATGATCTTGGCATTCCAAATTCTATATCATTTGAAGTTATACTACTTAATTCATAATATCTTTATATTTTACCATGTCAAATTAAAATCAGCTTTATGCAGGCATATCTCTAGGAGACATGTGGGGTTCAATTCCAGACCAGTACAATAAAGCATATACCACAAAAGTCACAAGTTTTTTGTCTTCCCAATGCACACAAAAATTATGTTTATTCTATCCTGTAGTCTATTAAGTGTGAAATAGCATTGTCTTAAAAATGTGCATAACTTAATTAAAAATAATTTATTGCTAAAAAATGATAACCATTATCTGAGACTTCAGTGAGTAAGAATCTTTTTGCAATAGTAACATCAAAGATCACTGATCACCATAACAAACATAATAATAATGAAAGTTTTAAATACAGTGAGAATTACCAAAATGTGACACAAAAACACAAAGGAACAAATGCTAAAAATGTGCTCATAGACTTTTCTCGGAGCAGGGTTGCCACAAACCTTCAATCTGTAAATAAATCAAAAGCAGTAACATGAGGTATGTGCAATAATAGATGATAAAAATACCTAATCATTATGGTGAGCCAACTGAACCAAAACTACGACAATAAACAAGTACAAAATCAGAGCAAGGTGAGTTTACATTTCAAAAGGGCAGGAGTAGAAGCTGATAGGGGTTGGGAGTGATATATGGTTTCCCAAGGAAATCCCATGCTTCCCTGGTGGTTCAGATGGTAAAGAATCCGCATGCAACTCAGGAGACCTCGGTTCGATCCCTGGGTTGGGAAGATCCCCTGGAGGAGGGCATGACGACCCACTCCAGTATTCTTGCCTGGAGAATCCCCATGGACAGAGGAGCCTGGCGGGCTACAGTCCATAGGGTCGCAAAGAGTCGGACATGACTGAGCCACTAAGCACAACAAGGAAATCCCATGCTCCCTCGACTTGATACAGTGGCAGCACTGGCCTGACCTCAGGGCCTCACCAGCTACAGAATGGTCCCCACCAGGGTCATGTTCCTGGCAGGGCCGCAGGCCTCAGGGGCCCCCTGCAAAAGCACAGGTGTGCCCACTGGTTCCCAAGGCAGCACCAGAAAAACTAGCCATTTGGATCAACCAGCAGAACCAGCTTCTTCAGAACACGGCCTCACTTATCTGAGATTATGCTTAATTCAGACCACAATAATGATTCACCAAAGTCACTTTGGTTTCTCCTGGTTCTAAGATCCAGCAACTCTCTGGGCAGACTTTTCATTTCTGCCTTTCTATTTTGAGCATGACCTAGTCAGCTACCAAGTACTGAGATTCCCAGAAATGTTTGAAGAATGGCATCTTCCACTTAACTACATCTGTCTCATCAAATTCAGGTCTTAGGAGGATGAAAAAATAAGTAAATAAAGCAAACCCCTAAAGTAAAGTAAACCCCTAAAGGAAAAATATTGCTGTTTCAATTCTCATTGAAAAAGTGTTTGAAAATACATTGATAAACTTTCATATTACATAAATGGAAGTCCAGAACATTGTTTAATTTTTCTAATGACTTGAATTCTAAATAAACTTTCTGAGGCTTTTAAGAGAGCTATAAATATAGAGTTAGCAATTCAGAGAAGGATGACCGTATTTCCAATTTGGAAGGAAACAAGAAAGGCTATTTGGGGGCACAAGTCTCAAAAAGGACTAGGGAATCTGAGGAGATGGCAACTGGAGGCAGGTTAGGGGTAGGGATCAGAGGTTAGAGTTAGCCTTAGGATGGTGGGGCGGGGGGCTGAGGGCACAAGAACTCAAGTGATGAGGGAACTTCAGGTGGAGAAAAGACACTTATGGAAGCCAGAACTCCAGCATCGTGTTCAGCCCAACTGGTCCAATGCAAGCAGGAAGGGGAGTCTGAGTTTCGAAAAGCTGAATAGGGCCAGATCACAGGGAGCCTCAGAGGACCCACCAAGGAGTTTGAACTTTAGCCCACGTGCAGGAGGGAGTCACCAGAGGTTCTTCAGCTCTAAGACCAGGGATTGGGAAGAGGAAGGATGTGACCGAATGAGTGGTTTTGAAAAATAAAACTGACAAATGTCAATAGAGAGTACTGTTAAGTACCATTTGTAGCATACTTGCTCAATGCTTGATGGACTCTAACAATTTAATCTCATTTTATAGATAAGAAAATGAGACTCTGAGGGTTAAAATATCCAGATCATAGTGACTCCAGAGTCCTGCACTGACTGTCACAGGGAACCCTCATGTCCCTATGGAGGGCACAGTGTCCCTCAAGGTACAGAGCAAGTAACAGAGCTCTTCCCTCCCGTGTCCTGCCTATTATGAACTGGAAGGGTAAATCCAGGAATGAAAGACATGGAACGACAAAGTGCCATGGACCACCGGGACACATCACAGGCATCACATTTTCAACTCCCTAAGTGATTAACTGGTGGCTCAGTCTCTAAAGAATCCGCCTGCAATGCAGGAGACCCAGGTTCGATCCCGGGGTCAGGAAGATCCCTCAGAGGAAAGTATTTTTGCCTGGAAAATCCCATGGACAGAGGAACGTAGCGGGCTACAGTCCACGCAGTCGCAAAGAGTCAGACGTGACTTAGTGACTAAACCACCCTCGCCAAGTGATTAACTGAGGATACAATCTCCCTAAAACTGCTGCCTCTGAGCTGTGGCTCACTCTGAAACAGAAACACTCCTGTTTATAATATAAATTAGCAATCCCAAATCAGGAGACCTTCATTCTCCACTTATGTGAGGCTTTGACGACATCGATGATACTCTTTAAAAATTTATCCAACAAAAAATTAAAAAAAAATTTTTAGATACCAAAAAAAAATGTCCATCCAATGGGTGCACACCAGTCGAAAGTTTTGAGCGGCCTCATCATGGCACTGCTGCATTCAAAGCAAGGACTGAGCCACGAACAGCCCGGCTGGGTGGGAACTGTGCCTATTCTGACAGTTTTTAAAACAAGAGTCTATTTTTGATTCAAATACCACAAGATGCTGGGGAAGCCCTGAAAATCAGGGACAGTTTTCCCCCAATTCCATCCAAAGTTCAAGAAGGACTCCATGGAGAAGACTTATGCTACCAACAGATGACTGAACTCCTCTAATCTCTCAAATTATCAATATTATTTTCCTTGACGTTAGCCTAATGACTGAATGGAAAATACAAGTATTTTTAGAGAAGAAAAAGTGCAATAAAAGAAGACATCCCAGGCTGCAGTCCCCTGTGAGCCTTCATGTTTTTCAAAGAACATTTGCCTTCAAATTCTTACCTGAGAACAGGAATTAATATATTTCTGGCCTAAAGGGAAAGGTCTTGCCCTGCTGGTTTTCTCTGGCCCCGTTCAGCTCTAAGAACTCAATTTTTTATATACATATATTATACACTTGCTAATTTATAAGAAGGAAATGAAATGGCTTTGTGACTTCATACTTAAGAAACAGACATTGAAGCAAAAGTTCCAAATGAAAACTTGTAAAATGAGCTTTGCTTAGTTGTCCATTGATTAACACACAACAGCATAAAGAATGAAACTACTAATCTTAATTCTGAATTTCACTTATGATAAATATATGCTAAATTTCCTGTACATTCTCTCTTAGAACCATGCATCCAAATGAATCCAAAGAGATGCATGCTTCTAAGGACTCAAATTTAATTAGGTTTGGGAGACTAAGAACTCTGTAATATCCTGACTCCCTTCTTAACTGCCTTCTGGAACCTGGGGCCTAGCCTGGAGCCCTCGCTGAGAAAACAATATTTCAAAGTGAAAGCCAAAAGCCACCTTTCCTATTGATCAAGTGCACATTCAGATAAATCTTCCTTCGAATTTGATTAAAGTATCCATTTCATTATGCCTCTCCAGAAGGGAGGTCACAATGAAATCATCATAACCCTACCGGAATCATTTCCATTCCAACAAATTAGATATTAATGAAGGTTTATTCTTACAACTGAAAAAAAAAAAAAGGAACTAATTCATTATGAAAATGAATAGCACACATGCATGCTTATCAGCGGCCCATAAAATAAACATTTTCATATGAAAACTGTGTTTTTAGATCCTAAAATTATTTCCAGCCTTTGGCCTGTAGCCACAGCAATTCAGTAGCTTTGCCATTTATAGCAAAGCTTAGGCTGAGTTTCAGGGCACACAGAAAAGGGCACTTACTTGACATTTTAAGGCC
>NW_011494917.1:4647952-4655636 GCF_000754665.1 Bison bison bison | reverse complement strand
GGAAGGAGCTTCGTCCAACCAGGGCAAGTGAAAGTTAAGTCCACGTGTTTTCACAGCTACAGCTGGCAGGGCACTGACAGAAAATAAAAGGCCACAGGCAACAGAAAACTCTGTTCTGAGAAGACACACATCAACTCCTGAAAGCTAGCACATCCACTGATAAACACATCTACTTATCACTTCACGTGGGAGCAACCGAAGACTAGAAACATATATATTACCTCTCAATGAAGCCATTATTCTCCATCCTACTCAACAGCACAGAGGCCTGGGTATGAGGGAAACTTACTCTGAACAGACAACCTTCGCGTTTTCTTAATCTCCTCCATGCATGCCAGCCTGCTAAGTCGCTTCAGTCGTTTCTGACTCTGTGCGACCCCATGGACTATATCCTGCCAGGCTCCTCTGTCCATGGATTCGTCAGGCAAGAAAGCTGGAGTGGGCTGCCATGCTCTCCTCCAGGGGATCTTCCCAACCCAGGGACTGAACCCAAGTCTCTCACATCTCCTGCATTGGCAGGAGGGTTCTTTACCACTAGTGCCCCCTGGGAAGCCCCTAATCACTTCCCTACCCCCCAAAAAGAGTAAAAGAAATAATAACCTTCAAACTTTTCCCAGTCTGCACGAAATATGGGGGCGAGGGAAAACTGAATGGGCCGCAGGGCAACAATCCATCAGACGCATACTCAGCGTGGAACATTCTCCACAGCAAGTGGCCTGGTCTCTTTTTAAAAAGGCAGTGTCATAGAAAAAAAATATGAGAGCTTTTCTAGACTAGAAAAAATAAGGCCTTAGGGCCATACCACTGCAATGCAAGAACGCTGACTGGATCTTAGCTCACGGAAAAAATAAACAATCATAAAAGACATTCTGGAAACAATTGGGGGAGAGGGGTGTGAATATGGACTGGCTATCGAGAATCATGAAACAATTATGGTTAATTTTCAGATTTTGAAATATTACCGTGGTTATGTAGGAGAATGTCCTTATTTTTAGAAGATAGATACTTAAGAACGTAGGGGGTGAGTATCTTAATGTTCGCCTACCCCTGTTTGCCTCAAATTGTTAAGCAAAAAATATGCATATATGTATACATTCACACACACACACATACACACAGAGATAAAGCAAATACAGCATAATGGTTAACAATTAAGGAACCTAGGCATGTTCAATGTATGTTCAAGGTACTATTTTTTCTATTTCTCTATGTTTGACATATTTTATAATAAAAATCTAGGGGGGCCAGGAGTAGGGAAAATGCTGCTAAGACCTTAAATATGTGAAAAGAAAGTTAATCTATCTCTGAGGAAACTCAGAAGAAATAACAAGGAAACATATATGACTTACCATGTAACTACCAAAAACATTTAATCAGACTAAGAGGTAACTTATTTATCTCTGAAAGTTGCTACCACTTTCAGTATCTACCACTTACTATAAGCAATCCCAGATTTACTATGTACATAAAAAACATTTCAGGACTGCAGATGGTAGTGAAACTGTATGGTTCTGGTTTTCACGCTTTCATACACAGCATGTTGTAAATGTGAATTACTTCAAGACAACTCAACCAGGAAAGATCAAATAACTCGGCATTTACAATTCTAACAGAGCTATATGACTAGATTTACCCGAAAGAGAAAAACACAGCCTCAAGTTTGCACATTCCTTTAATTTCCTCATATCAAATTATACTTAAATATCCACATAGCACTAATAATTACAGCCCCACCAATTCTTAACTACTCAGTGGTACTAAAATTGAAACAGAAATGCTAAGATTAATTTCAGCAATTGACATAGGAAAGGAAGTGAGTGAAGTGAAGTGAAAGTCATTCAGTCACATCGGACTCTTTGCAACCCCATGGACTATATACCATCCATGGAATTCTCCAGGCCAGAATACTAGAGATGGGTAACCTTTCCCTTCTTCAGGGGATTTTCCCAACTCAGGGATCAAACCCAGGTCTCCCACACTGCAGGCAGATTCTTTACCAGCTGAGGTACCAAGGAAGCCCAAGAATACTGGAGTGAGTAGCCTATCCCTTCTCCAGCGGATCTTCCCAATCCAGGAATCGAACCGGGGACTCCTGCATTGCAGGCAGATTGTTTATCAACTGAGTAATCAGGGAAGCCCGTATAAGGAAGGAGAGCGATTATTAATTTCATACACAATGCCTAATAATGAAAGTGATATATATATTTTTTTACTGTTTCTCACAGCTCTCTGATCTGTGCTAAGGTTATAGTTTTGAGTCTTTATTATCACAGACATTAAAAATAAGGCAGATTTGTTTCAACTTTTAAGCGACAAAACCAGTGTCATTTATTGAAACTTACCACTAAGACTGCTATAAAACAATGACAATAACGATGCACTCCTCTAAAATGTGTCTCTGTGCCGTGCCGTGCGTAGTCGCTCAGCCGTGTCCGACTCTTAGCAACCCCACGGATTGCACCCCACTAGGCTCCTCTGCCCATAAGGATTCTCCAGGCCAGAATCCTGGAGGGGGTAGCCATGCCCTCCTCCAGGAGATCTTCCCGACCCAGGGATCGAACGAACTCCCGTATTGCAAGCAGACTCTTTACCATCTGAGCCACCAGGGAAGCCCAAAATTTGTCTCTAATTCCCAACTAATCAAAACTACCAAAGAAAACACAAGCTGAGGACAATCTAAAATTGAGCTTCAGTGAAATACTTTCTCTCAGGCACCCATAATGTGCTCCCACTCCCTTATTTCCTTCCGATCCTTCTTCTTAAATGTCTTTAACATACTGTAAGTTTATTAAAAGTGTCCTGAAAGGCTGTCTAATCTGCTTTAATCCATCAATGCCAGAAATCCCTTGCCAGCCTCAACACGTTTTTCACTTAATCAGCATTACAACCTGCACATTCTATGAGCAGTGCAGCCTATCTGGCTCTTGTGAAGGCACAGGGCAAACTTGAGGATGGGGTTTCATTTCAAGGAATTACTATTCCACTGACTAAAGGAAGTGTGGTACACAGAGCCAAGGACTGAGATGTCGCTGAAGGCCAAACTTCCACTTCTCTCTTACTGTTCAGTCGATAAGTTATGTCCAGCTCTTTGCAATCTCATGGACTGCAGCATGCCAGGCTTCCCTGTCCTGCACTATCTCCTGGAGTTTGTTCAAACGCATGTCCACTGAGTCGGTGATGCCATCGTACCATCTCATCCTCTGTCCCCACTGTTCCTCCTGCCCCCAACCCCTCCCAGCATGAGGCAAAGTGATTCCTCTGCTTTTCAATACACCGCCTGTCACTCCTCCCGACAATCAGGCCAACTGGAGATCCGAAGCTTCACCTTCAGCAGGCAGCTTCCTCAGGGTGCTGTGGTTCGAACATTTACGACTTAAGAAACTCAGATGGGTAGAGAAAGGCCTGCATCTGCAAGCCTCTTCCAGGATCCGTCATGAGCTGTTTAATCCTCAACAAGCCACATGACATCCCAAGGATCTCAGCTGGAAGCCACTGCTGACGTCGTTTAATGGCCAACTCCTCATCTTCCTGATAAAGAAACTGAGATCCAGTGAGAGCCAGAATCCCTCTGCTGAAGCTGAGACAAACCACATCATACACAACATCCAAGAGAGACCCAAGGTTTCTTCTTGGGAAGATTCAAAGTTAGGAAAACCTGCTCAAGACAACACAATATGGAAAGAACTATCCTGACCCCCAGCACTTACTCCTACAGCTGTATTATAATTCCTGAGCCCAGGGAGGAACTCAATCAAAGCTGGCCAAATGAAGAAACAGATGAACAGAGTTCTCCCCGGCCTTTGCTGGAGCTGTCCTTGGCTGCTGACCACATGCAACCGGCGACCTTGGGCCCTGTGTGTGGCCCTTCCTCAGACCTTCCTGGGCAACAATTACAATGTTGAGTCTAGCAAAATGTGTCATCTCTGTGGTCATACCCACTGATCTTTCCCTCTGTCTGTCATTCTGTCTTCCCATCTCTGTTTTTGCGACCACTGACTTTTATCTCCTCTAAGTCAAGCTATTTCTAGATGCTAGACTGGCGATAAACATGTCATCCTGGTGAGAAGAATGCACAATGCTTTTAAGGTTTAAAAACTCAAACTGAAAAGTCAAAATAACTTTGAAAGTGCAGTTTTCTGCCCAGGACTGGACTGACTCATGCCTGAGAACTGGGAGATCACAAAGTCAAAGAAACTAAAATCGGACACCTACACAGCACAACCAAGTCTAACTGTATGGTTTAGATTTAACAGGGGGAAAAATACATTTACAAAGACTTAAACCACAGTCTTCATGGTTTGTTCCTTCAGCTGGAAAGGATTTTTTTAGTACTGTAATTACATTTATCATTCCTAGGGGGAAAAATGACAATGTTCATTCTCATCCCCAGTAAATCCAGTTACAACCAGAAAGAGAGAGATGTAATCTAAAGAACGAAAATTACTTATGTGGGTAAAGCATGTTCGAGAACACTCATTTCAGATAACACTCATTTCTACAAAACTGTTGCAAATTACAGAAATGCTAAAGAAAAAAAAAAAAGAAATGCTGAATGTATGCTTATGAGTAGCAGGAATACAAGTGCCAGCGCCTTTTAAAACATCGTACTTAACAAGGAGATCCAAAATGTTTTGAAATATATGTCAGGAACGCTACCAAGTTGTTCCTGCTCATTTCCAAAACCTTACTAATCATGAGAGAAAAAGACATCTGTTCATTTTAAAAGCTGGAAATGTTTCCAGTTACCTATGAAAAATGCAGTTCTCTTAGAGAACTACTTCTTCTCAATGTCACTATTACCCCATAAATTTCCTGTAACTTTTCAGTAGTGAAGCAAATTGCGAATTCCCTGTGCTTTTCATGGCTTCGTTGCACGGAGGAAGTTAGAGGAAGGAACTTTTACAGCAGACCAAAATATACTTCTCCATCAGTTCCCAAATGAGGCACAAATTCCATCCATATTTTACCTATAGCCTCATCTCAAGAACATCCGCTTCTTTTCGTAACAAGTGGTGCTTTATAAGACATTATTAAATACGTACCATGTGGGCTCTGACTATAAAATTGTCACCCGACTGAAATACCGTATTAAAAGTAAGAAATAAAAAGCTTAAAAGTTCAAGAGCACATGAAGAAATCAAAGAGACAAAATATTAAGGGGCAAAAACTCACAGGGGCATAGCTACAAAGCCTAACAAGAGAAACATGAGCTACAGGAACCCTCAGAAGCCCCAAGGTGGCAGAGGGCATTGTGAGAAAGAAAGACTGGGCATCTCAGCTCTCTCAACAGCAGAAGCTACGAAACCCTGACTAGGCAGGAAATCTGCTTGCCATGTGATTCCAAACACAGTTAACTTTGGTGTCTTGAGAGATGCTTTTCAGATTTTAAGATGCACTTGAATCAAAAGAGGATCTTGTGAAAAACATAGACTCTGGGAATTCCCCAGTGGTCCACTAGTTAGGACTCCAGGCTTCCACTGCAGGGAGCACAGGTTCGATCCCCGGTCGGGGAACTAAGATTCCACGTGCCACATGGTCAAAACAAAACAAAACAAAAAACCGACTCTGAGTCTGGAGGTCTGGGGTGGGGCCTGAGTCTGCATGTCTCTGGAAGCTCCCAGGTGATGCCAATGAGGCTGGTCCAAGGAACATACACTGGGGAGTAAGATCTTAAATGTTAAAAAAAAAAAAAAACAGGATTAACACAGCAGGACACTATGCAAAGAGATGAGGCTATGAGGGTAAAGAAATTTAGGTTCCCTGGAAGAAAGGCACTCTATAACTAGAGTGTGAACTCCACCAGTGATGAACAGACAACAATTTAAGCGTCTTAATTATTCTCATGTCTTTGAATACAAGTCCCATTGCCTAAAATTTCGGAATCATACATACTTCAGATAAAGGAATTGATTAAGTTTTACAAACAAATGTAATGTGTTTCCAACCTTATGTGGTCTGATAAAATAAATTTATAATGGAAGGAGTGTGTTCCCCCGAGATACGGAAAAGAGTTATCACAGTTTCTGTATTTCTTTTTTCTGGGCTTAACACCTGTTTTCTTCAACTACTCTTCGAATAATAAGGTTTTGATTTATTTCACTATTTTAGTTGCTCTATCCAGAAAATCGTTGTGTTGTTCTACATGTGTCAGTTCACTATTAAAAAGCTAAAAAAAAAAAAAAAAAAAAAAAAAAAAAACATGAATAGAAACAGTAATATGAGTTCCAATATGTTGAATGTTGACTGTCAGGTACTTTGGGTGGATTATCTCACTTAAGTCTCTCAGCATCCCTTTGTTACCCTCATTTTACAGAACAGAAAAATAGGGCCCAGAGATATTAAGGAATTTGCCCAAGGCCACACAGCTAGCAAGTAGTCAGGCCAAGATCTGCATAAAATAAGGAAATTTCACAGATCTTATCCTCAGCCACTACCTACATCATTTCTACAGAATACCTAGAAATTAGTCTTCCCTTTCCACAAAGGGAAAACATGTGAAAAATAAGTTTCCTAACTTCATGGAATTTAAAATCTAGGTGACCAAAACAACAAGAAACCTTAGTTGAAACATGAACAAAAATACAAGCCAATAATTAAGGGCAAAAGTGTTAGTCACTCAGTCATGTCTGACTCTTTGTGAGCCCATGGACTGTAGCCCACCAGGCTCCTCTGTCCATGGGATTCTCCAGGCAAGAATCCTGGACTGGGTTGCCATTTCTTTCTCCAGGGGATCTTCCCGACCCAGGGATTGAACCCTGGTCTCCCGCCTTGCAGGCAGACTCTTTACCAACTGGGCTACCAAGGAAGACAAGGTCAAAAGTCTGTAGTAGTCTGGTTGGATCAAATCACATCACTAACATTTATTCTATTAAATAGAAAAGAAACCTAGGGAATGTAGTTATTCTCAATTACCCCAAAGACTAGAAACACCCCAAAGTTAGAATCAATACTGATGTTTGCGAACACAGGCAGAAATCTGAAGGCGTCTTTTGGAGTCAAAAGTTCATGCCGTAGCCTCTGAGTTCAGGGGCAGAAGACTCCAACGAAGACAAAACTACCCCACCATACTTCCAACCAAGACCTCCAGTGCGTGCGAGAGGTCATGGACTTAATCCAGCAAGGAAAATGCCTTGATCCAGTGAACCTCATTCTTTTTAATTTGGCCAGTATTCTCACTGGCTATATTCTATAGAATATAGAAAAGGACAGAGTAGTCATGCTTTTCAACATGGGCATGTGGCTGCAGCAAATTCCACCAAGATCTTTAAGGGAAGCTAAAACTGATTTGTCTTCGCAGTGATCAAATGAAATGCATAATGTGAGAACTGGTAGCTTTTATAAGATGGGGGACTTCTCTGGCGGTCCAGTAGATAAGACTCCAAATTTCCATTGCAAGGGATGAAGGTTCGATCTCCAAATCCCTGGTCAGGGAACTAAGATTTTGTATGCCATGTGGTTTGGCAAAAGATAAATAAATAAAAAGGTTTTTCATTTATTTTTTTGACATTAAGATCCGTCCGTGGATGTTTATGTACAGCTGTGTCTCTTCGCTGTTCATCTGAAACTACCACAACATTGTTAACCAGCTATACCCCAATACCAAACAAAAAGTTTAACGTTTGGGTGGAAAAGTTAATTAATTAAAAAAAAAGATCCATCCTTGGAGAATCTGTGACAGAACAGT
>NW_011494917.1:4639975-4647852 GCF_000754665.1 Bison bison bison | reverse complement strand
TCAGACCACTGGATGGCCTCTGGCCTGGATCAAAGTGGAGTTTTGGGTAACACCTTTTTCAGAAAAATGTATTATGCTCCTGGTTCCACCTCTGACTGAATACAACTGCCACTATTTTTCTTTCCGAGAGCACAAGGCTTTGTGATGTACGGTGGTATGAGAGCTGAGGTAGGAGCCATTACTGGATTCCGAGCCTGAAAATCTCTGGAAGTGTTTGGGAGCAATTATGGCTTAATTCCATCAAAAGGCAACAGGCTCACCCCTCAGGAAGACATCCAAAGGAACTCAGTGCAACCACGGAGAGTCTTGTATTGGTCACAGCCACTGGGAGGGCGAAATGGCGCAAAAGAAGACGGCAACAGTTGTTTTCCCATTGGTGGAAAAACTTGGCGATGAGGGTCCTTTGTGGGCTTCCGTGGTGGCTCAGATGGTAAAGAATCTGCCTGCAATGCAGGAGACCAGGTTCATTCCCTGGGTCGGGAAGATCTCCTGAAGAAGGGAATGGGTACCCACTCCAGTACTGTTGCCTGGAGAATGCCATGGACGCAGGAGCCTGGCTTGCCATGGGATCAGAGTAGGGCACGACTGAGTGAGTAAGCACACAAGCAAGGATCCTTTGTATCTTAAGCGCACTCCAATTTTTAAAACTGCCAGTGTCCCATGGAACGAGCAGTTTCTAGGTGTCTACTATACTTTCTTCAAATAATTTTTAAAATTCTTTTGGATTATATAGAGGGAAGGCATCCGGTCTTCTAAGATCATGGCATCCGGTCCCATCACTTCACGGCAGATAGATGGGAAAACAGTGGAAACAGTGGCTGACTTTAGTATTCTGGGCTCCAAAATCACTGCAGATGATGATTACAGCCATGAAATTAAAAGACACTTACTCCTTGGAAGGAAAGTTATGACCAACCTGGACAGCATATTAAAAAGCAGAGACATTACTTTGTCCACAAAGGTCCATCTAGTCAAGGCTATGTTTTTTCCAGTGGTCATGTATGGATGTGAGAATTGGACTATAAAGAAAGCTGAGTGCCGAAGAATTGATGCTTTTGAACTGTGGTGTTGGAGAAGACTCTTGAGAGTCCCTTGGACTGCAAGGAGATCCAACCAGTCCATCCTAAAAGAGATCAGTCCTGGGTATTCACTGGAAGGACTGATGTTGAAGCTGAAACTCCAATACTTTGGCCACCTGATGCGAAGAGCTGACTCACTGGAAAAGACCCTGATTCTATGAAAGATTGGGGGCAGGAGGAGAAGGGGACGACAGAGGATGAGATGTTGGATGGCATCACCGACTCAATGGACATGAGTTTGGGTGGACTCCAGGAGTTGGTGATAGACAGGGAGGCCTGGCGTGCTGTGGTTCATGGGGGCGCAAAAAGTCAGACATGACTGAGCAACTGAACTCAACTGAAAGGGAAGGCAACCAATTATGGAGAGAATGGGAAAACAAAAAGAAGGACAGGAGTACTTGGGTTTGAGAAGATGGAAAACTAATGGAAGAGTGGAGGCTGGGAGAGGCGAAATAATCTGAAAAATCCCCACCTTTAGTTGTGATTTTCATCCCACCCTTTGTTGACTCCAGTGTAATGGTGAGGGGTATGAACAGGAGCCAAGACTGCTGTGCTTTGATCCCTGAAAGGGCTGCTGCGAAACTGAAAAATGACTTCCTTTCATGCTGCAGATGCCTCCTATCTAATACAAGGATGAGGGATTCCCTCACAGTGCAGTGGTTGGGACTCTGGGCTCACACTGCCCAAAGCCAGGGGTTCAATCCCTGGTCAGGGAACTAAGATCCCCCCACAAGCTACAAAGTACTATCAAAATAATAATAATAATAAAACAAGGATGATAATGATAACTCTTTAGGATACTAGTGAGACAGAGATGACCATGCCTGGCACGTGGTACCTGTTCAGACGATGCTGGGGAGTCTTACCTACCCCGACCACTCTCTTGGGCTTCCCTGGTGGCTCAGATGGTAAAGCAATTGCCTGTAATTCGGGAGACCTGGGTTCAGTCCCTGGGTCGGGAAGATCCCCTGGAGAAAGAAATGGCAACCCACTCTAGTACTCTTGCCTGGAAAATTTCATGGATGGAGGAGCCTGGTAGGCTACAGTCCATGGGGTTGCAAAGAGTCGGACACGACTGAGCAACTTCACTGGTCACCACTCTGTTAATCTCGCCCTCCAAGTCCTCCGTGCTCCATTTCCTTCACCCCAGCTCCCACGGCCCTTTTGCTGCTGTTGTTATTGTTGCCTTGCCTTCCGTTCTGTCCCTGGCCTTCCCACACTTTCCCTCAGATGGTTCAGTGAAGTGAAGTGTTAGCTGCCCAGTCGTGTCCGACTCTTTACGACCCCATGGACTGTAGCCTGCCAGGCTCCTCCATCCGTGGGATTTTCCAAGCAAGAATACTAGTGTGGGTTGCCATTTCCTTCTCCAGGGGATCTTCCCGACCCAGGGATAGAACCTGCCTCTCCTGAATTGCAGATGCTTCAGAGGCACAGTTAACACTGTATTCCAAGGACTTCCCTGGTGGTCCAGTGGTGAAGACTCCATGCTTCCACCGCAGGGAGCACGGGTTCGATCCCTGGTCGGGGAACTAAGATCATGCATGCTGCATGGCACAGCTAAAAACACACATACACACACACCAAAAAAACAAAAACAAAAACACTGTATTCCATTCAGCCCCCAGAAGATTGGGAGGCTTGGATGGGGATTAGGGGAAGGAAGTAAAAGGTATCTAGCTGCAGTGGGGTTGACTGAGACAATGAGAGAATCAGCAGACAAAGAAGCAAACACAGCCCCACCAGCAAGATTCCAAACGCCAGCAGGGAGCTGACACATGAACCCACTTTCTGGTACAACAGTGCCATGGGGGATGTGTTTTCCTTTACTTCATTAAGCAAAGCGCATGCATATTAGATACTTACCAGTGATGCACCTATTAACACGAGGATGGATTCCAGCTACATACCTCAGTATCCCAAGTGTCATGAAAACATTACTGCTGCTATTAATAATAATAATAATAATAAAGAGGCCTAGAGTCAGACTTTGTACATAAATTCCCTTTCCTAGAGCTTCATCAGAACTGACCCAGTGCTAAAAACTACAAAATTCTTAACCAATTCACTTTGCTCTCTGCTCTTTTTCGGTAAAAAGAACTTTGTCCCCAGAGCTCTGTCACTTCTGCTCTCATTCCCATATATTTAAGCTTTTCCATCCTAATCCACCCTGCACATCAGGAAGGTTGGACAGGCGACGGTAGCTTTTATCACCATGTCAGCACTGATTAACTCACATTATAGAATCAAAAATAGCAAAACGCGAAGGGACGCTTTTTCTGGTCTCACAAACAAGTTCGTCTAACAAGCCCCACTTCAAAATGTGAAGTAACAAGTGATTTACCAATTTAACAGGTTTGCGCCAGGCCAAAAAGTCCCCAGTTCCAATGTTAGTACCCCCTGAAACAGAAAGCAGGGTATGCTAACAGTAACCACTGGCGTTACAAGACACGGCTTGCTTTTTTCTTAGCAGTTTAGCTAGTGTTGTCTCAACTGTCGAGTAGGATGCAAATTGCAAATTACACTTCGGATAATTTCATCTCTTCACTCTAAAAACACAATTCTGGGAAACAAGTAAGAAGAGAAGAGCCCTATAAGAAAGAGTGAAATAAATGAAACCCTTTCAATGATTTAAGAACTTGAGATACTGTCTAGAGTCAGCTTATAATTTGATGACAAGTGATAGAATGAGTTTTAAAACTCCTTCTTTGTTGAAAATAGTCCTATAAAGCTTTTCCAGCGCTAACTCACAATCAAACAAGAATGGCAGTTAGATGGGACTTGATTTTTTTTTTTTTTAAATTGGAGGCAGTTGGAGGAGGGCCTGGCAGAGGAACAAATGCTATAAAAAGGCCTTGAGTTAGAAACGCAAACAGATGTCCATGCCAAAATGCTCCAGGAGCTTCACTGGCCCACCCCGCTTGCCTGAGAGGTTTCACTCCTTGGTGAAGCCTTCTTCTAGACCTGCCTCGCCCAGGTACAGACTGCGAGTCTTCTCAAATTACCCCGAAGCCCCACAAGATTAACAATGTTACCACACTTTTTATTATTAATTTTTATTGGCATACAGTTGTTTTGCAATGCTATGTCAGTTTCTGCTGTACAGCACAGTGAATCGGCTACATGTACACATATATGCCCTCTTTTTTTGGATTTCCTTCCCATTCAGGTCACCACAGAGCACTGAGTAGAGCTCCCTGTGCTAGACACTGGGGTCACATTAGTTACCTGTTTTATGCATAGCATCAGTAGTGTATACATGTGTGCATATATGTCAGTCCCAATATCCCAATTCCTCCCTCTGCCCTCCTTCTTCCCACCTGGCATCCATGTTTGTTTGTGCTCTATGTCTGTGTTTCTATTTCTGCTTTGCAAATAAGATCATCTATACCACCTTTCCAGATTCCACATGTACGCCTTAACATACAATACTTGTTTTCCTCTTTCTGACTTACTTCACTCTGTACGACGGTCTCTAGGTCCACCCACACCTCTACAAATAACCCAATTCCACTCCGTTTTATGGCTCAGTAATACTCCATTGTGTAATGTATCACATCTTCTTTATCCAGTCCTCTACTGATAGGCATTTAGGTTGATGCAGAGCCTGGCTATTGTAATTAGCGCTGCAATGAACAATGTGTTGCATGTGTCTTTGGAATGGAGGCTTTCACTCTGGGTTTGCTGGGTCATATGGTAGCACTATGCTTAGTTTTCTAAGGAGCCTCCATTCCGTTCTCCACAGTGAATACATCAATTTACATTCCCACCAATAGTACAAAAGGGTCCCCTTTTCTCCACATTCTCTCCTCAAAAGCACCTCATACTTTTGCATTTTAAGTTGCCAGATGATGAACAACTGGACAGCTATTTCTGAAACCGGATCTTCTTTAAATGACAATTATTTCAATATTCACATTGCTTCGGTATGAAAGGGACAAACCAGCAGGCAACTGCCTTTGGATGAACCTACAGAAAAATTAACTGTGAAATATATGAAGGTGGTGAAAAGATAATTTAGCGAAGAAAGTACAAATTATCTACTTTGTTAGCCTATGGAGGTGTTATTACCTCCTTACTGATCACATCATCAGATCCATAATGATAAACCCCAGAAAAGAAGCCAACCCTACCCTCTACTCAAGTTGGCCAGAAAGGGAAAATCATTTTTTTTCCCACTAGCTAAAAGTTGGCATATGTGAAGAAACTGTTACCAAGAAAGAAAAAAACAATAATAGGCAAAAAGACATAGGGCACATCAATCCATCTGAGATTGACATCTTGTTCCATGGAATTCTAGAAGGCTACATGTATAGTCACTTTCCATAGTGATAAATACTTCTCTGATGAGCTAAAGAAATGAACACTGATGAAGGCTGGCAGTTAAGTTATGCTCTGCAGGTTCACATTAGGTGGCCATTCGGGCTGCAAACGCAGCCCATAATCAGATGCTGCAGGCAAGCATACAACTTTCCTGTTCATCTGAGTCAACCAGACCAGGGTTTCAAAAAAACAGTCCTTTGGTGTACTTTGTTTTTTATTCTAAGTTCTACATACAAATTGTTGAAAACGCAGTCCTTCTCCTGCACAGGGCAAGTCCCCCACCTTCATCCTAGGGAAAATGTCTCAGCATACTCATGAACAAGGGCATTTTCACCGGCATTAGGGTTTTGTCCCTGCAGAGTTGGGAGGGTGCAGTGTGGCTCCCTTGATTAAAATCACTAATAAAGTGTAAGTGTCAACCTTTTCTCCCTGGGGAGCTCCCCCGGAGTGTGCTTCCCTTCTGGCAGGAGGGCCAAGCCCTATGCTTCCAGCTCCCAGGATGTGAGCACCTGACTGCATACTTCAGACGTTCCCAAAGCCAACCGAGTGACTGCTAATTCTGCACCAGCTCGTGGGGACCAGCCACCAAGCTACTTCAGTTCTCAAGGGAGTCCAAAGGACTGACATATTAATGCTGGAAGCGAAAGGAGAGTTGAGAAACAGGGGTAGGTTATCATGAAGAAGAATGATGTGGTCCTTCCAACAGAAACGCTGGTTCTTACCATCCAGAAAAGCACTCAGAATGTATCCGATTGTTAATCAGATGAGACAAAGACTCTCTTATGTTTGGATGTTACCAGACTCTAGCCTTCATATATTTTCCTCCAAATTTGAATGAGATCCTCCAGCTGTTACTAATGTGTCATCCTTTAGCTTCTGCAGGCACTAAAAGTAGCCATGTTTACACAAGGTGGCACCCACGCCTGGGAACTGTCAGGGAAGCAGGGCCACTGTCTGCAGAGGAAGCTTCTAAGGCTGGGCAGAGCGGTATTAGATCATGGAGACTCTTATGCCATGTGGGCACCACGCAGCACACACCCTTCGTGCTCCTCCAAATTAAACACCGACGACCACAGTTCAGTGTGATTTCTTACAGCCAACTGATCTGAAATGAAGCCAGGAGGTCTGAAGGGAAGGCTTTCTTTCCACACCTAATGCATCTCACAGCCCAGGGATTCCAAGGGGATACAGCATGTGCATGGCCTTCCCACGTTGCTCAGATGATAAAGAATCCGCCTGTCAATGCAGGAGATGCAGGTTCGATCCCTGGCTCAGGAAGATTTCCTGGAGGAGGAAATGGCAACCCACTCCAGTATTCTTGTCTAGAAAATTCCATGGATGGAGGAATCTGGCAGGCTACAATCCATGGGTTGCAAAAGAGTTGGACACAACTCAGCGACTAAACAACAAGAAGAAGAGCATGTGCATGTGCTTAGAGGGGATCAGAGAAAGACTCACATGCATGTGTGAAGTCGCTTGAGTCATGTCCGAGATTCTCTAGGCAAGAACACTAGAATGGGTTGCCATGCCCTCCTCCAGGGGATCTTCCCGACCCAGGGATCAAACTCATATCTCTTATGTCTCCTGCACTGTGGCAGGTGGGTTCTTTTGAATTCATCGACTGGAAGGTAATCTGGAGTGGCCTGTCTTAAACAGGTGACGCCTTTAAAACAGGGATTTGGACCCTTTTTCTCCCCCTAATATTTATTTATTTATTTTTATTTAGCCCTAATCAGGTGATGCCTTTAAAACAGAGACTTGGACCCATTTTTCCCCTAATATTTACTTATTTATTTATCTGTATTTATTTCTTCAGCTGGGCCGGGTCTTAGTTGCAGCATGTGGGGGTCTTCAATCTTCACTGCTGCACACAGCGTCTTTTTTAATTGTGGCATGCAAATTCTTAGTTGTGGCATGTGTAATCTAGTTCCGCAACTAGGGAACGAACCAGGACCCTCATATTGGGAGCATGGAGTATTACTCACTGGACCACCAGAGAAGTGCCTCTCTTTTAAAAAAAAAAAAAAAAAGCGCCACCATGAGTTCTATAGTTCTGCAACCTCAAGGAACTGAATTCTGCCAATAATCTCACGAACCTGGAAGACGAGTCGGAGACTCAGATGAGAGCAGCCTCAGCCGATACCTTGATTACAGTCTTGTTGGACCCTGAGCAGAGGACCTTGCAAAACATGCCCTTACTCCTGACTCAGGGAGGCTGTGAGATAATAAATCCATGCTGTTTTCAGCCACTACACTTTTATGACAAATTCTTATGAAGCAATAGAAAACCGACACAAATGCCCATGTGGGCCTGGCCCTCGGCTGGGGTGTTGGGACAAAGAAACAGAGAAGGGGAACAAAGGGAACATGGATATTTATATATATGATAAAGGGTAAGCACAGAACTCAATGGGACCAGTGAAGGAGCCTCTCATTCTGGTTTGGGAAAGTAGAGAACAAGCAGGCTGCTCCCAACTT
>NW_011494917.1:4639285-4639875 GCF_000754665.1 Bison bison bison | reverse complement strand
CAACTTTTCCAAACTTTAAAGTAAAAGTGTTAGTTATTACTCAGTAGTGTTTGACTCTTTGCGACCCCATGGGCCGTGGTCAACCAGGTTTCTCTGTCATGGGATTCTCCAGGCAAGAATATTGGAGTGGGTTGCCATGCCCTCCTCCAGGGGATCTTCCCGACCCAGGGATCAAACCCAGGTCTCCTACATTACAGGCAGATTCTTTACCATCTGAGTGACCTGGGAAGCTTGACAACCTCTTAAAACTCAGAGTTCTAACCAACAGCAGCCTTGTGACCATGTAGCGAAAACCCTCTTGGGTCTCAAACTATAGAGAATATGCATAAAAGAATACAATGATTCCTGTCAAGTTCAACACCAACCACAACTTCCAGGTTATCAGAAGGGCATTTAAAGTAACCTATCACTGGGGAGCTCAACATTCAGAAAACTAAGATCATGGCATCCGGTCTCATCACTTCATGGCAAATAGATGGGAAAACAGTGGCTGATTTTATTTTTCTGGGCTCCAAAATCACTGCAAATGGTGATTGTAGCCATGAAATTAAAAGACGCTTACTCCTTGGAAGGGAAGTTATGACCAACCT
>NW_011494917.1:4638259-4639185 GCF_000754665.1 Bison bison bison | reverse complement strand
CATGTATGGATATGAGAGTTGGACTATAAAGAAAGCTGAGTGCCGAAGAATTGATGCTTTTGAACTGTGGTGTTGGAGACGACTCTTGAGAGTCCCTTGGAATGCAAGGAGATCCAACCAGTCCATCCTAAAGGAGATCCAGTCCTGGGTGTTCATTGGAAGGACTGATGTTGAAGCTGAAACTCCAATACTTTGGCCACCTGATACAAAGAGCTGACTCACTGGAAAAGACCCTGATGCTGGGAAAGACTGAGGACAGGAGAAGGGGATGACAGAGGATGAGATGGTTGAATGGCATCACCGACTCAATGGACATGGGTTTGGGTGGACTCTGGGAGTTGGTGATGGACAGGGAGGCCTGGCGTGCTACAGTTCATGGGGTTGCAAAGTCAAACACGACCGAGCGACTGAACTGACTGATCATTGGGGAATTCTAACAAGTTTTACACCGACAACCTGAATCCTACAGAAGAAAAAAAACAATGTTCTCATTTAAAGCTTACACTAAGGAAGCACTATAATTAAAACAGGCTGTTGTGCATGAGAACCTCACTGAAAATGCCTTTCAGTTCTCATTTCTCCAGCTTAAGGAGAAGTTACATGAACACAAAGTGAAAGTGAAAGTGAAGTCGCTCAGTCGGGTCCGACTCTTTGCACCCCATGGACTGTAGCCTATCAGGCTCCTCCGTCCATGGGATTTTCCAGGCAAGAGTGCTGGAGTAGATTGCCATTTCCTTCTCCAGGGGATCTTCCTGACCCAGGAATCAAACCCAGGTCTCCCGCATTGCAGGCAGACGCTTTACCGTCTGAGCTACCAGGGAAGCCCTAATGCAAAGACATGAACACAAAGTCCATGGTAAATGTCTAAAACCCAGATGGCCTTCCCCTGGTCGCTGGCATGCCTCAGACTTCAGCCAAAATCAGCA
>NW_011494917.1:4634196-4638159 GCF_000754665.1 Bison bison bison | reverse complement strand
CTGCCTGCGACACAGGAGACGGGGGGTTCGATCCCTGGGTCAGGAAGACCCGCTGGAGGAACATGTGGCAACCCACTCCAGTATTCTTGCCTGGAGAAACCCATGAACAGAGGGGTCTGGCAGCCTATAGTCCATAGGGTTGCAAAAAGTCAGACACAACTGAGCGACTGAGCACGCAATCAGCATGTGCTTCAGGAATGCGGACTAATTCCAATCTTTGTCCAGGCTGAACATGGGAGGTAAATCCACTGCCAAAAATAAAAACGCATTCCCAAGTCAGATATTCGTCACTTTCGATGTCATACTGTTCTGTATCACAGGGGTTTTCCTCCTTCAACTTCTGCTAATTATCCTCGCGCCCTCTGAACTCCCCTGCAGATTTCCTGCTATCTCACCAGAGGCATGAGCTCAAGAGCTTAGTAGTCAGCTTCATTCTCTAATTTCAGCCAGAAGGGGTTCCTGCAGGCATTTCAAGAAAAATGTAAATAGAGAGAGAAAGAAAATATAAATACCTAAATATGCTAAGTCACTTCAGTCGTTTCCAACTCTGTGCGACCCCATAGACGGCAGCCCACCAGGCTCCCCCGTCCCTGGGATTCTCCAGGCAAGAACACTGGAGTGGGCTGCCATTTCCTTCTCCAATGCATGAAAGTGAAAAGTGAAAATATAAATTTACCTAAATATAGACCGGGCAATGGTTTCTGTATCTTTCCATTTAAATGGTTTCAATCTTTCAATTCAATTTAAATGGACTCCCTGAGCACAAAGAGATTTGCAACTGTTCCAAGGCATAGGGCAGGGTTCAAGAAACTGTGCTGATAGTCGACACAAGAAGCTGAATATCACCAGCCCTGGGCAAAACTGAAAATCCCTGCCTGATGATTTTTACACACAGGACTGAGACAGCTCTGTACCCGTCTGCCAAACATACATACGCACAGCTTTCTGTTCTGCAGGTCTTGCTACAGAGCAATGTCTCCTCCAGCGTGGAGAGAGAACCTCTGTGTGCAGGGCAGATGAATGAAAAGCCCTCCCCAGCATGGTTCTTTCTTTAGCTAACCGCACACACGTCTCCTGCTTGCGAGAAGCTAAGCCATACAATGGTCACTCACACCAAAGTTTGGGGTGCAGAGCTGAAGCTAGCCTCCATACCTATAAAAGTACTGGCTGCAGCAGAGAATTCTGTCCTTCTCGCTGGCGGTAATGGAGACGCAGCGCGGAGCCAGCGCTTCTACTGACTCTCTGCTGCCCACCGTCAGTCATTCCCAAGGTAGGACAGGAATGGAAGAGTCCACCCTAATGGGGACCCCCATCTAATAAAAGAAGATGGTTCCTGCCCATCAGGCATATTTTGGTTTAATGTTTTTCAATTGTCTCACTATCTACTGGCCAAAAGAACCTTTAATGCTAACATTCAAGAATGTACTTGTGGGCTTTCCTAGTGGTCCAGTGGCCAAGAATCCACCTACCAGTGCAGAGGACAGGGGTTTGATCCCTGGTCTGGGAAGATTCCACATGCTTCGGGGCACGTAAATCCACGCACCACAACTACCACAGCCTGCAGGCCTAAAGCTGGCGCTCCGCAACAAGAGAAGCCACGGCAGTGAGAAGCCCACTCACCGCAACCAGAGAGTAGCCCCCACACACCACAACTAGAGGAAAAGGCAGAACAACGACGAAGACCCAGTGCAGCCAAAAATAAATAAAATTTTTTAAATTCAAAAAAAAAAAAGAATGTACTTGTAAATATCTAATGTAAACTTCACCCTAAGACTAAGCAAAATCTTTATTATTACTGCACCCAGAAAGAATTTTGCTAGCTGAATTTATCCAAACAGACAAGAGAAAGATGAAGGAAAACCAACAAATATCCCGTATACCAAAATAAAAAAAAAAAAAAAAACTAATTCCAAGCAACCAAAAGTAAACAAGTGAGTGAGTGTTTCATAATCAGTTTTCAGTTACATGGGTTGACTTTTAAAATCTCTTAAATCATAAAAGCTTGTTTGTCATCCTTTTAAAAACTTTAGAACATGCAGATAATAGTTTATCTGTTTGAAGAGAGGGAATAATTGAGTAGAAATGCTTTACAAGTCAGGAAAGGAAGCCACAAATGATTGTTTTAGGTTTCCAAATGGAGGAAGGGAAAAAGAGGTCCCGTTTATTAATCAACCATGCGTGCGTGCGTGCGTGCTCAGTCCCTAAGTCGTGTCTGAAGCCCGCCAGACTCCTCTGTCCATGGGATTTCCTAGGCAAGAATACTGGAGTGGGTTGCCATGCCCTCCTCCAGGGGATCTTCCGGACCCAGAGATCGAACCCGGGTCTCCTGCATCGCTGGTGTATTCTTTACCACTGAGCCACACACAACATAGTCTGAAGATGCTACTTCCTCCCTGACCACATAATCCAAAATAGTCCACCTGGGCCTCAGCCTGCATGCCCCCTGTCACCATCTGTTATTATACACTCCAATTTCCCTTTCACTATACTAACCCCCAGCTCCATGAAGGCCAGCACCACATGTGGGTCACCAGTGTAGATGGAACATCCAACCCAGCCCAGTGTTCATTCATTCATCCATTCACTCATTGCTTGAGCTCAAATATTTACTAAGCTCCTACCATGGGCAACCCACTCCAGTGTTTTTGCCTGGGGAATCCCATGAACCTGTAGCCACAATAAATTCCAGTTGCTTGCAATATATAGTTATATGGGGCTTCCCTGGTACCTCAGCTGGAAAAGAATCTGCCCACAATGCAGGAGACCCAGGGTTTGATCCCTGGGTCGGAAAGATCCCCTAGAGAAGGAAACGGCAACCCACTCCAGTATTCCTGCCTGGAGAATCCCATGGACAGAGGAGGCTGGCAGGCAACAGTCCATGGGGTTGCAAAGAGTCGAACACCTGAGTGACTAACACTTTCACTTCACTTAAGGGAGCCTGGGAACTAGGGACACTAGTTACAACAGGAAAAGAAAAATGAAGTCTCTCCCTGCATCTGATGACACAGTGAGGGAATGATAAGAGAGACGGGAACAAATAAAGAAGAATCAAATAATAGCTAGGCACTGCTCTAGGTACTTACATGTTCCACTCCCTCGGAAACAGGTGCTATTATCATTTCTAGTTACAGATGAGGAAACCAGGGCAGAGAGGGATTATGGAGCTTGCCCGAGGTCACCAGACCAGGAGGTGGAAGAGCAGGAACCTCAACATGGCCGTGAGGTTCGAGTCATGGTGTGGGTCACGGTTCTCATCACACAGGGATGTGAGCAGAAGGAAGGGACCAGCCCCTCCACAGCCCACGTGCCCTTTGCAGCCCACATGTGCTGGATAATAAACACTTGCTGGATGAATGAATGAAGAAAATAGCACAGCATTTCTTACTTTATAAAGGTTAGGACTCCATGCATTCACTGCAGGGGATACAGGCTCGTTCCCTGGTCCCGGAACTAAGATCTCATAATGCTGTCTGGCCCAGCAAAACAAACAAAAAAACTTAAAAAGCCTTTTAAAGTCCTTGCGAACTTTTACTGCCTCAGTTCACCCTCAGATCACTGGGACACTCAGCGTCCCAGTACACCGCCTTCTCATTCGGCCTCCTGTACTCCCCCAAAGGTTGGAAAGATTTTACTCTTTTCCTTTAGTCGATGTAATGAAAATAATGGTCATAAATATATTTTCCAAACTATATCCCTGCGGATGAAGCATCTTCACCCTAAGATGTTCATATTTCTAAGCAGAATTGGCCTTTACGTCACCCTCTCTCTCTCTCGCTCACTTACTCTCTCCCTTTCTCTTTCCCTCCCATTTTACCTTTACCAAGAGCTAAGACACCACGCCACATTACACGCTGGTTCTCAAATTAAAGTCACAGAGCTTACAGGAGACCCCAAATGGCTCATATAAGATGATAAACGTATGTGGTTAGGGGACCACAGCCTCAGAGGAGCTGCAGCTACCCA
>NW_011494917.1:4609362-4634096 GCF_000754665.1 Bison bison bison | reverse complement strand
GGGCCCCCGCCCCCGGGGGGGCTGCAGCTACCCAGGCAGCCAAGTGCAAGACAGTCCAAGACCTTCCATCAAGCCGGCCAGCACCAGGCTGGGCGGGACCACTGACACCCTGTGTACAGCAGGGAGTCCCCAGGCACTGCCTGGGGACGGGTGCAAAGAGGACTCGGAGGACTGGCAGAAGGGAGGTTGTATCAGCCAAGAGGTATGTTCCCAGACTAGTGACAGAGACAGATGCAGGTCCTCAGCTCGGATGAGGGCTGGAGGCAGTGAGCAGATCACTCTTGTCTAAAAATAGCTCCTCCAGTGGGGCCACCACAGCTCAAAACACAGCTACTACTAATGTCTCACACACACACACACACACACACACACACACACACATGCCAAGTACCATGCGTTGAGAATTTGTTCTTTGAATCATCACAGCAACCCCAGGAAATAAGTTTTAGTATTTTCCCTTGACAGATAAAAAATCAGAGCTCAGAACTGGCCCCAAGTCACCCAACTAGTAACTGACAGAGCAGAGATTTGACCTTGATCTTTGCCTAAACAGCCATAATCGTTTTAAACCTCATGCATGGTCACAGCAAGCAAGAGATGGAAGCCAGTGACAAAGACATGGTGATGTGAGCCCTTGGCGGTTCATTATGGAAGAGCTCCTACCACATACAACGCTAAGAAGCTCACATCCAGCCCTGGGAGATGCCACCCCTAGCAGGCTTGGAGAAAACCCAGAGACACAGCCAGCATTTCTCCGGTTACTGAGAGTACAAAGGGCCATGTGTGGAGGGCAGATCGGGTGCCCATCGCTCAAAAGTCCACACTTGAGTGTCCTCTGTCCCTCAGGCTAACACACATCTCTGCGAATACCACCACCAACTGCGCCCTTGGCATGCAGCACAGTCAGCAGAAAGCAGAAACACTGCTGACAAAAACAAACTCCAAGACCCAGGAGCTGCATCTGCTGCAGACCCGTCCTCTGCATGCTGGGTTACTTATATTAACACCAAGAACCGAAGAGCTTTAGCTATTCCCCTCTGCAGGGGATCTTCCCAACCCAGGGATCGAACCCAGGTCTCCCACATTGCAGGCAGATTCTTTGCCATCTGAGCCACCAGGGAAGCCCCAAACAAATAAGAACTAACCACAAGATGTACTGGGTAGTCAGAGGATGCCTGTTTTGATCAACAAAATTCTAACATATCGTAACATATTTTTAGAACATAAATGGATCCTTTTTTGTTTAGTTTTTTAATTGTTAATTAATTTGAAAGGTGAGCTCTAGGGAGAATTTCAATAGTCTCCGAATCTACCGGTGAAAGAAACCAGGGTAACTGGCCACTAGCGTTTGATTCTGTACTTGACAAGGGCAGGAAGTCAGCTGATTAGAGAAAGGTAACAACACAGGATCTTCCGAACAAAACCTTGTGCACAACTGTTCACAGCAGTGTTACTCACAACAGCAAGGGGTGGGGGACAAGTGAAGTATCCATCTGCTGAAGAATGTTATCCGTGTGGGGTATGCACATAATAGAGTATTATTCCACAATAAAAAGGAATGATGTACTGATTACGTGCGACAGCATGGACGACCTTGAAAACGTGATGCTCAGTGCAAGAAGTCAGTCCCAAAAGAACACGTACTGTGTGATTCCATTTTCTGAAATGTCCAGAAAAGGCAAAACTCACTATCACAGACTAGTGGTAGGTTGCCTCGGGCTGGTGGGGACGGACTTGGGAGGAACGGGGAGTGACTGCTAGTGGAGACAGGGTTCTTCGGGGGTGATGAAGATACTCAAACATTGTGCCCATTGCTTCACAACTCTCAATATGCCAAATACCACTGATTACACTCTTTAAATGAGTGGAATTGTATGGAATGTGAGTTACATCTCAAATAAACCTGTTTAAAAAAAAAAAAATCAGAACAGAAATACGAAATCATTCTCTCCCATCCTTTAATTTCAGACAACCCTGCTCCACTAGGGTAAAATTCAGGAAGGTTTAAAATCAGTCTCTCGAGATAAACAAAATTCTACAGTTGCACCATGCCATCTGAGAAGCTATTCCACCTCACCTTTGTTATTACACTGTCCCTTCTCTAAAACTAACATTCCTTGCAGGTTTCACTCTGCCCCAGCGGACTATTTCTCACATGCTCCCTTCTAGCAGAAAAAAAGGAAACGCTGCTTTCGGTCAATCAATCTAATCAAAAAATTTCACTAACATCCTGCAGAGAATAAAAAACGGGACATCCAGTAGGAGTTCATCATGCACAGAGGTGGTATTTCTAGGGGACCAATGACCTGCTTTAATTTTGATGTCTCACTTATTAGCTCCTTGACCTTGAGGAAATTATTTAAACTGAGCCTCAGTTTTTAGAGACCACAATATCTCATTTTTACCATGAGAATAATACAGTAAGCCACCTCTAGAATATGCCATACTAGAGGCACAATAAGAGTCCTCCATTTTTTCTCTTTTCTATGCTCGTCAAGGAATTTTCGAGGGGTCACTAAAGGGTGAGATGGGACCACACAAGTCAAACTGGATTTGAATCCAAGTTTCTGGGCTTCCCTAGTGGCTCAGATAGTAAAGAATCAGTCTGTAATGCAGGAGACTCGGGTTCGATCCCTGGGTCTGGCAGATCCCTTGGAGAAGGGAAAGGCTACCCACACCAGTATTCTGGGAAATTCCATGGACAGAGGACCCTGGTGGACTACAGTCCATGGGGTCACAAGGAGTCAGACACAACTGAGCAACTAACCCTTTTTTTCACTTTTCTCCACTTAAGTAGCTATGGGCGGCTATTTTTTCTGGGCCTCCATTTTCTAATCTGTGAAACAGGGAGAATGCATGTACTTACATCCTAAGATTACTTGGGGGATTAAATGAGAGAAATACTTAATACAATACCTGACTCAAAAAAAAAAAGCTATTATCATTCTTCTTGTTGTTATCAGTAACTGGAGAGAAAAGACATGAAGTTAAAGAACAATTAAGGATCAATTCAATCACTTGTACCAAAATCCTAAAGTGCAGAAAAGCCAGGGGTGAGTGGGGAGAGGGAAGTCGCGATTGGGGACATCACAGAAGAGGCAAGTGTTAAGATCGTGGGGTGACTGACAGGGACTGGAAATCCGGAGTCTGATTTTTTGATTGCTCTGTTTTCTGTTGTGTTTTGTTTGGCACATACAGAGAGGAAAAGGAGGGAGTGAGTGACAGTCGATCAATTATGTCTGACTCTGCAACCCCATGGACTGTAGCCTGCCAGGCTCCTCTGTCCATGGGTTTCTCCGGGCAAGAATACTGGACGGGGCTGCCATTTCCCTCTCCAGGAGTAAAGGGAAGAAAAGATCAAAGGCAAAACAGAGGTGCTAAACCTGGAACATACGGGACTGAGACAGAGGCAGCTGAAGCCACAGAGACTGGTGAGGAGGGTGGGGGGAAACCCAGTGGCTAAGGAGGGGCACGCTGGATCCCAGAGGCAGATGACATGGGAGCTCTGCAGGGAGAGAGCCTCGAAGGAGGCGGGGTGGGGAGCAAGCCGGCTCAGGGCCTTCACAAGGGAAGGCCGCGGGTGATACAGCATCACAGGGTCCTAGACTCCAGGGCACAAGCAGGGAGCCGCCAAAAGGCCCCGCCTTCCCCACAAAAGGCAGTTCTTTCTAATGATAGTGCGCGTGGTGGGAATGGCAAACACTTTTAGAGTCTGGTGGACGGGTTACACCCTGGCTTCTAGAATCCCGGGCAAGCTGCTGAGCATCTCTGGGTCTTGGTATCTGCGCTCCACAAAATGCAAGGTAAACACCTTTCCCAGGCCGAGGGGAAGAATGAGATCAGGTCTGCAGGGTGTCTGGCACCCAACAGGTGCACAGCAGTGCTCTCAGATCCTGGAGTTCGTTAACCAGCACGATCCCGAGGACGCCCGGAAGGTTGGCTCAGTTTCAGTTTTTCTATCAATAAACTAAAATGCCACTCATAAAGAGAATTAGAATATTTGATTTAGTGTGACTATGTGGACAGTTGCGCTTCCCTGATAGCTCAGCTGGCAAAGAATCCACCTGCAATGCAGGAGAGTGGAGAAGATATCCCTGGAGAAGGGATAGGCTACCCACTCGAGTATTCTCGGGCTTCCCTGGTGGCTCAGACGGTAAAGAGTCTGCCTGCAATGCAAGAGACCCCGGTTCTATTCCTGAGTCAAGAAGATTCCCTGGAAAAGGGATAGGCTACCCACTCCAGTATTCTTGCCTGGAGAATTCCATGGACAGAGGAGCCTGGCAGGCTACAGTCCATGGGGTCGCAAAGAGTCAGACACAACTGAGTGACTAAGCACAGCACAGCACATAGACAGTTAATAAGCTGTTTCAAAATAAAGAAAATGAAGGTCAAAGAACAGAGAAACGTCAGTCTTCAAATAGTAGGCAAGAATTCAGCCATAAAGCTCCAGTTATTCTGTGTTTTAAAATGGCTTGTTTGGACTGCCCTGGTGGCCCAGTGGTTAAGGCTTTGCCTTCCAGCGCAGGGGGTGCAAGATTGATCCCTGGTAGGTTAGCTAAGATCCCACGCACCTCTTGGCCAAAAAACCAAAACGTAAAACAGAAACAGCGTTGTCACAAATTTAATCAAAGTGAAAGTGAAAGTTGACCAGTCGTGTCCCACTCTTTGCAACCCCATGGACTATTCAGCTTATGGAATTCTCCAGGCATGAATACTGGAGTGGGTAGCCTTTCTCTTCTCCAGGGGATCTTCCCAAACCAGGGATTGAACACAGGTCTCCACATTTCAGGCAGATTTTTTACCAGCTGAGCCACAAGGGAAGCCCATTAAAGACTTAAAATGTTCCACATTTAAAAAAAAGTAAAAATGTTGAAAAGTTAAAAAAATAATAATGAAACAGCTTGTTATTCAGGGATAGTGCAGCAAGCAGAGAGCTAAAGAGGAATTGGTTGTTCTACGTCTCAAGTTGGATAAGAGCACACAGAAGCAGTTTTAGTCTACCTTATTGAGGTACAATCAGTATATAACAAAACGCAACCTTTTTACGTGTAGAGTGTGATGAGTTCTGACAAATGCATACTTACCTGTGCATTCACCACTAACCCAAGACAGAAACTGTTTGCATCAGCCCTTGTACCTCCCCAGGTCTTCATGTCCCCACCCCAGTCCCAGCTTCCTACCTGCTGTCTGTCCCTAAGACAATTTCACTATCGTCATTGAAGCCATGCTTACACTTTGTATAGATTCTTCTATGTATGCTATATTTCATGATTTTAAAATAAGTGGTGTATTTGCCCACTAAAATTAATGACAAATGCCAAAGACCTTCCTGTGAGGATTCCTTGGTGTGAAAGTTAAAAAGAGAAACCAGGGACTTCCCTGGCGGTCCAGTGGTTGGGACTTGGTGTTGCAATTCGACGGTGAGGGTTTGATCCCTGTTCAGGGAGCTGGGATCTCTCGTGCCTCGTGGTCAAAAAACCAAAAAAACATAAACAGAGAAGGCAATAGGTAACAAATTCAATAAAGACTTTTTTTTAATGGCCCACATTAAAAAAAAAAAATCTTAAAAAAAAAAAAAAGAGAAACCAGCCAAGCATTGTCATTCCCCGTCAAAGGGCAGCAGTCTGGGCAGGTGATGGAGATGACCAGAATAAATCGCTCAGATCCTAAACCTGATCTGAACTCAGTGACCAGAGGGCCTGAGCAAGTCACTTACCTCATCTCCATTTTCAGTTTATCTTAATACATGGTGCCTATGGTTCCATGAGTAACGAGATCACATAATTTATCATCCAAATCAGGATGCATTATAAGGAGGTGCTATTATACATTAAGGGACTTCCCAGGTGTCGCTAGTAGGGAAAAGCCCACCTGCCAATGAAGGAGATGTAATCCCTAGGTTGGGAAGATCCCCTGGAGAAGGGCATGGCAACCCACTCCAGTATTCATGCCTGGAGAATCCCACGGACAGAAGAGCCTGGCAGGCTACAGTCCATAGGGTCGCAGACTCTGACACGAGTGAAGCGACTTAGCAGTCTTTATACATTAAGCCAGGGCAAATGGTATCAACCAGACTGACCCCAGAAAACCTGGTCTATAGGATACTTAGGAGCGCTCCATAAGAGCACCTCTTGTGATGTCCACAGTGACCTAAGGCTCTCTTGAGAAACGAGTGTTGCACAGAACTATACAAAGTGATATGTTTGAAAGCTGAAGTCTTTTGTCCTAAGGTGATGGGGTTCCCAATGTTTACAGTGGCATTATTTACAACTGCCCAAGTATGGAAGCAACCTAAGTGCCCATCAATAGATGAAAGGATAAAGAAGATGTGGTGTGTATATACATATATACACAATAGAATCCTGTTGTTCTAAGGGGCTAAGTCGTGTCTGACTGTGATCCCATGGACTGTAGCCCGCCAGGCTCCTCTGTCCATGGGATTTCCCAGGCAGGAGTACTGGAATGGGTTGCCATTTAGTTCCCTGGGGGATCTTCCCAAGCCAGGAATCAAACTAGAGGCTCCTGCATTGGCAGGAGGATTCTTTACCACTGAGTCACAGGGAAGTCACCAGCAGACTACTCAGCCATAAAAAAGAATGGAATTTTGCCATTTGCAGCAACACGGATGGACTTGAAGGGCATTATGCTAAGTGAAATAAGTCAGAGAAAGACAAACACTATATGATATTACATGGAGAATCTAAAAAGTACAACAAACTAATGAATAAGACAAAAAAGAAGCAAAGTCCCATTGGGGAGAGGGAATACAGGGGTAGGGAAGAGAAGGTTTATTATGGAATTATATGAAGTCAAGGGTATGAAACTTTTGAAAAGTGTAAAGCACTACAGAATTTAAAGAATCTTTCATTCAATTAAAAAAAAAAGGTAATGGGGCTTATCTAACCCAATTGTGTTAGGAGATCACAAACAAGGAGACCTGGCTGATAGAGAAGAGGAGGGTTCTAAAAGAACCTCTGAGGCCACTGAGACCAGAGGCTGTGCACACTGAAAAAATGAACCAACCTTAGAAAGACCCTGGCAGCCTGATGGTGAAAACACTGAGCTGGGCTAGCCTGTCTTTGTCATTCACTCTCTAAAAACGCAGACATTGAGGGCACTGCCAAGGCACATTACCTTGGAACTCCCACTGTGTAAATTTCACATTGAGAAATCAAGTCTTCATTAACATACTGATTCCAAGGACTTTAGGGGTTAGGGGGGCGAGGGGGAGCAACAGCAAGTCTTCACAGCTGCCAAGTGAATTTCATAAAATAGATCGGACTTTGGCACATTAGCACTCATAAAGTTACTGCATGGTGCCCTTCAAAGTACGGCACAGACGCAAGAAAGCATTCATTGCAAATATCTGAACAAAC
This sequence comes from Bison bison bison, assembly GCF_000754665.1. NCBI lineage: Eukaryota > Metazoa > Chordata > Mammalia > Artiodactyla > Bovidae > Bison > Bison bison. Next base: position 4,626,720 of record NW_011494917.1, on the reverse strand, counting down.
CACGGCGGAAAGTTTATTACAAGACGATAGCCACTGGAAGGACTGGTACAACTAAAATTAACTTTGATTTATCCAGGCTTTCTAAAGACTGAAAACTACACATAATTGCCTTAAATTGCATGCAGAGATTATCATCCTCACCTCTAAGGGAACTGAACAAAGAAAAGATCTGTTTGCCTTCAATTGCACAATCAGATTCCTTTGAATTAGATCGATTTGCATTAACAAAAAATTTTGGTTATTTAGCCATACATTGTGCTGCCATTTTAGTCAAAATGGGCTGCTGTGTTATTTCATTTATAAGATTATAAAAGCAACTAATTAATGCATTGAAGGATCTTCATTACAAAATAAAATGAATGTTTAGAAATCAACTCAACGATTGTTATTTAAAAAAAAACAAAAACACAGAGAATGTAAGTACTCCTACTGCAGAGGGAACGCTCTAGAAAGTATATTACTTGATGACTCACTCAATGACCATTCATTTCTCACTGGAGGGAATAAAATCAAGTAAATTTTAAATAGGCTGTTCAATTAAGTTACGGACTACAAAGTCTAACAAAATTTCATAACAAAACCAAAAACCTGAAGGTGTACTTAAATTTTTAAATAACAGAAATGTTGGAGGATTTTTTTTAATGAGTATTGGTGCTTGCTGGAAAGCACAGTTCTTAGAAATGGAGCTGGTAATTGGCCACTGGAAACTGGTGAGTATCAGGACTAGAACTCCCCAGGCATCCACCTGGATCCTCTGTATCCATTTATTTTAATCGGAGACATGAGTCTGGAGTGGAATTTAACTCAACAGTCTCTGAGTCACCACAGGGACTACCTATCAAAATGCTCTGGGCTTGATTCCCATCACAAACTCTCGTCTACGGATCCATAGCTCCAGCTCTAAATATGTAGAGAGCACAGTATAGGAGAAGAAAACTTAATTCCTTCTTCCCTTCTAGGTTCTTGGTTGGCCTAGTAACTAAACTGCTATCCAACAATGGGAAAAAAACTAATTTCCTACATATAGGAGCTCATAAATATAAGATACTGAAAGAAGTAACCAAAACAGACCGCTTTTATATATATTTTAGACCCACCCCCTCTCAAAAAATAAAAAAATAAAAAAACAGTAAACCTCCTAAAAATTGACAAGACAAATGAGTTTGGACTTGGGGTAGGAAATGAGTGAAGAAATAAAGTTTATTTACACAGCCATCTCCACCCTGAATTCTTCTATTCCCTCTTTGGTATGGAGGGTATCCCTGTGTCTCTTTTGGTATCTCTTTCACACGAGGTATTTAGTTTCAGTTTTCAGGGAGACTAAAGAGGCCAGAATGTTTTTAAAGTAACTTAAGTTAAAAACTGTGGTGCTGGAGAAGACTCTTGAGAGTTCCTTGGACTGCAAGGAGATCAAACCAGTCAATCCTAAAGAAAATCAACTCTGAATATTCATGGGAAGAACTGATGCTGAATCTGAGGCTCTAATACTTTGACCACCTGATTCGAACAGTCAACTCATTGGAAAGATCCTATTGCTGGGAAAGACAGAAGGCAAAAGGATAAGTGGGCAGCAGAGGATGAGATGGTTAGATAGTGTCACTGACTCCATGCACATGAATTTGAGCAAACAGTGGCTCAGAAAGTAAAGAATCTGGCTGCAATGTAGGAGACCTAGGTTCAAGCTCTGAATCAGGAAGATCCCTTGGAGAAGGGAATGGCAACCCACTCCAGTATTCTAGCCTGGAGAATCCCATGGACCTAGGAGCCTGGTGGGCTACCAGTCCATGGGGTCGCAAAGAGTCAGACATGACTTAGCAACCGAACAACAACAGCAAAGTTCAAAATAATCAATATGCCAAAGTGGCCTATTCTGGGGGTGGCAGATTCTGCTCCTACTAATGGCAAGAGACTCCAGCACTTCTTCAACCCGAGTTCAGATTCCAGCTTCAGCTCTGGCTCTACTGGCTCTGCAAATGTACTCAGGTTTGCATAACTGATGTTTCCTTCTGGGCTGCAAGGAGACTACCTGCCTTGCAAGGCCGTTGGGAGGACTGAAAGAGGAAATAGCCTGAAGGACCCTGGACCCTGACCATCTCCCCTTTTGGTTCCCTTATCAGTAACTTCGGGGTGATACTGAACCTCTCAGCAGGCCTTGGATGTAACGCCTTCTGATTAAAGTTCAAACCAAATGCTGGACACCAGGAAAGTAAGAAAAGCAATCACATGTTGAAATCTACATATTTATTCTTTAATCTCTGCATCCTCACAGACATGTTCTCACTCCTTGGAGAAGTATTTGAGGAATGAATGGAAAACACATAAAAACTCAGAAGATATAGTCTTGGCTCAACCACTTGGTAACACAACCCAAGGAAAACCATTTCGCCATCTAATCCGGGTTTCCTTACACCTAAGATCTGAATATTTAGCTCTGGAAGAATAAATAATACCTACTCTCTGTGTGCTAAGTTGCTCAGTCATGTCTGACTCTTTGCCACCCCATGGACCGTAGCCCGCCAGGCTCCTCTGTCCAGGGGATTTCCCAGGCAGGAATGCTGCAGTGAGCAGCCATTCCCTTCCCCAGGGGATCTTCCCAACCCAAGAATTGAACCCAGGTTTCCTGCACTGCAGGCAGATTCTTCTCTGAGCCAGTACCTACTCTACCAACTTCCAAAGACTGTCAAAAGAATATAAATAATGCTTACACACAGTGCCACCAGGTATACTGAAGCTTTCTGGATATCACAATCATTTTATTAATGTCACAATATTTCTAGGAATTTAGTCTTTCTGTGCCTTAGAAGACTGAATCTCTTTTCTAAAAATAACGGACTGTGATAATAATAATGGCAAATGTCAGCGCCAAGCATTGATCTGAGCACTTTATACATATATTCATTCATTGCCTCTGCACAATAATCCTAGGATTATGATCCCTCATTGCAAGACAAGGAAACTGAGGCTCAGGGAAGTTAAGCACTAGCTGTGTTCTTGTGAAACCAAGACTGAGAGCCAGCCATGTGCGACCTTAACCACTATGCCAATGACAGGCTGATGACACCCAGTTATTTATCGTACTGAAGACAAACTATGACACGTCAACCCTTGGGAATCTAGGAAAGCAAGTGACATCTACTGATCACTCACTTAAGCCAAACCCAAATTCTGCTCTGGGGACTGTATCTCAGCTCCTCGCAACAGCCCTGAAGGTAAAAGAGTATTTTTTTTAAATTAATTTATTTAATTGGGGGCTAATTACTTTACAATATTGTGGTGGTTTCTGCCATACATTGACATGAATCAGCCATGGGTGTACATGTGTCCCCCATCCTGAAGCCCCCTCCCATCTCCCTCCCCATCCCATCTCTCTGGGTTGGCCCAGTGCACCGGCTTTGAGTGCCCTGTTCCATGCATTGAACTTGGACTGGGGATCTGTTTCACATATGGTAATATACATGTTTCAATGCTGTTCTCTCAAATCATCCCACCCTCACCTTCTCCCACAGAGTCCAAAAGCCTGTTCTTTATATCTGTGTCTCTTTTGCTGCCTCACATACAGGGTCATCGTTACCATCTTTCTAAATTCCATATATATGTATTAATATACTGTATTGGTGTCTGTCTTTCTGACTTACTTCACTCTGCATAATAGACTCCAGTTTCATCCACCTCATTAAAACTGATTCAAATGTATTCTTTTTAATGGCTGAGTAATACTCCATTGTGTATATGTACCACTGCTTTCTCATCCATTCATCTGCTGATGGGCATCTAGGTTGCTTCCATGTCCTATTGTAAACAGTTCTGCGATGAACATTGGGGTACACGTGTCTCTTTCAATTCTGGTTTCCTCGGTGTGTATGCCCAGCAGGGGGACTGCTGGGTCATATGGCAGTTCTATTTCCAGTTTTTTAAGGAATCTCCACACTGTTCTCCATAGTGGCTATACTAGTTTGCATTCCTACCAACAGTGTAAGAGGGTTCCCTTTTCTCCACACCCTCCCCAGCATTTATTGCTTGTAGACTTTTTGATAGCAGCCATTCTAACCGGAGTGAGATGGTACCTCATTGTGGTTTTGATTTGCATTTCTCTGATAATGAGTGATATTGAGCATCTGGAAAAGAGTATTTTCACCATCAACAAATTACAAACCTGGGGACTTGCCTGGTGGTCCAGTGGCTAAGACTCCACACTCCCAGTGCCAGGGGCCTGGGTTCGATTCCTAGTCAGGGAACTAGATCCCACACGCCACAACTAGTCAGGGAACTAGATCCCACACGCCACAACTAAAGATCCTGTGTGGCACAACTAAGACCCTATGCACCCGAATAAATAAATATTAAAACAAAACAAATTACCCACCTGAAGTTCAGCAAGACTCAGCAATTTGCTTCAAATTCTAAAATTAATAACCTGGGGGAATAATATGTAAAAAATACACCAACTAGGCAGAGCAGCGTTTCCATCCCTGCCTGTCTCCTGCACGGGGCATTTCTCAGACCAACTCGTCTCATGTCTGGATGCCTCACTGAGCCCCAGAGCTGGCCCCTGACTTATGCCCACGTGAGGTTCCTGGGTTGCTCAGGGGTAAGGAATCCATCTACCAGTGCAGGAGACACGTGAGATGCGGGTTCAATCCCTGAGTCAGGAAGATATCCTGGAGAAGGAAATGACAACCCGCTCCAGTATTCTTGCCTGGAGGAGCCTGGGGGGCTGCGATTCACAGGGTCGCAAAGAGTGGGACATGGCTGAGTACACACGCACAGCACAGCAGCCGGCTCCCCGCACCGGGTGGAAGGGACACCCAGTCTGCTGGGCCCGCTGACCAAGGGGCCTGGGAGGGAGCTGGGCGTTCTGACATTGGGTCAGAACGGCCTCAGGGAAGAGAGCAATCGCCCAGAGGCAAGAGTTTCACATCCTGATGCAGAATTCCATGTCAGAAGGGAGTCTGCATTTTTCCAAAGGCCCAGCTCTGCCAGGGTTAAAGGGAGGGTTGGCGGGGGAACCAAACCACCACTTACTACTTTATTTCCACAGGAAAATGGATTCCAAGTGCTGAGAAAAGTCTTGCTCTGACAGGCGGACCTCCAGGCCTGAGTCTGGGTGGGACTGCCCCACGTGTCTGTCAGTACTTTGGGATCCAATTTACATGGAGCCCAAGCATGTCCTCCAAACCACATGCTGTAAAATCCTGAACTAACACGTTTAATCTGTAACTGCGCTTCGTTTCCTATCTTTTTCTCCCCAGCTTTGGACCACATGTTATTAAAGGTTTCACAGTATTTTTTTTTTCTTTTAGAGTCTTTCCTCCTGCATGGTCTGGGTGGGGCTCCTCCTGGATGGTCTGGGTGGGGCTGACCTGAGAAGTCTAAGGAGGGAGGGAGCTTCCTGGCTGGGAGGTGTCCACCACCCTGCTGTGTAACCTTGGGCAAGTGGCTTAAGCTCTCTGAGCCTCAGTGTCCTCAGCCATTAAACGAGGGAGAGATGTGAAGGGGTGATTTCTAGTTATCGAGAAACTCCCTCTTCAGGCTACAGTGGTCAAGAAAGGCATTTCAGAGGCAGGTGGATTTCAACTGGATATCGGAAGTTGGGTGGAACCCAAATGGCAGTTGGGAAGGTAAGGAGATATTGAGCTCCTACTACAGTTAAAACAGAACACTCAGCAAGAATTAAATGAGGAAATGTATATATTACATATATTTAATATATCTGTTTACATATAAAGGACATGGAACAATGCCTGACACAGGAAAGAACTTGATAGTGTTGTTATCATTGTTATAAGCATTGTCCTCACAACAAGACTCAGTATCCATTGTGCCCATTTTACAGGTAAGACATCAGGTCACAGGAAACTGATACTCCGAGTTTAAGTTATCTGGTCAGAGTGACACAGTTAACAATCGACAATACCAAGATTTGGACCCTGGTCTTTGAGGCTCAAGAGAGCTGATTTTTAACCTCTAAGCTACACAACAGGGAAGACAGTCCCTTAGGCTAAGGACTAAAAGGCTTTTTCTGAAAATGACACTTAAGTTACTGAGAATACAGTACTTTCGGGGCTTCCCAGATGGCTCAGTGGTAAAGAATCCACCTGCAATTCAGGAGCCAGGAAGATCCCCTGGAGAAAGAAATGCCAAGCCACTCCAGTATTCTTGCCTGGAAAGCCCCATGGACAGAGGAGCCTGGTGGGCTGCAGTCCACTGGGTCGCAAAAGAAGCAGACACATCAGCAACAAAACAACAGTCTTCCAAATACGTTACTTGAGTCCTTACCCAATTCTGCAAAATCTACAGGGACAACTATATCTCTATTTTTTTTCCTCGTCCACAGCTGCTACCCTTGCTAAGTGCTCAAAACCTGTTTACTCACTTCAACTGTTAACTTCAAGCGACATTTGATACAATAAAACTCCCACCTGTCCCTCTCAGAAGTCATGACAACTCGACCTCTGGATGTAATCTGGCTTATCAAACACTTGGCAAATGTTGAAGAAAGTACTCTTACCTGTTGAGAAAGAATAACTCTAGGGACCCACCAACCACCAAAAACAAGATTCTAAATTTGAGCGAGGTGGTGGGGAGAAGGGGGACCCAGACTTTAGTCAGAGTCACCCATTTTTAAGTGTGTATGTGGCCCCTTCCTTTTACAGGACATCAGGTACTCAGAAACATTTACTGTGGGGAATAAGACAGGCCTGGCCCAGGCCTCCTGGGAGGGCAAGCTTACACAGCACAGTCACTGTATCCAGGCCAGGAGGAGTGTGTGCTGGGCTGAATCGAGTTCCCCTAGATTCGTGCACTGAAGCCCCAGTTCCTCAGAACATGATCTATTTGGAGATCAGACCTCTCAAGTTGTATAACCGCTCACAAGGTTATACGAGTGGGTCATGGGCGGGCACTAATTCAGTGTGACCAGTGTCTTCATAAGAAGAGGAAACACGGACCCACAAGCAAACAGCAGGGACGCTCAAGGACAGAGGAAAAAAGGTCACAGGAGCACAGGGGCAGGCTGGCCACCAACAAGCCCAGGAGAGATGCCTCGGGAGAAACCAGCCCCGCCGACACCTTGACTTTGGACTCTCAGCCTCTAGAACAGTGAGGAAATAAACTTCTGTTAAGACACCCAGTCTGCGGTATTTTGTTACAGCAGCCTGAGCCAACTAGTAGAGTGGGGTGATGGCTGAGAAGCAAAAAGATGCCGTGTGGGGGAAAAAAAAAAAGGTGAGGACCAAAAACGGCATCAGATCAGCAAACCGTGTGTCGTGGCAGATCCAAGATGATGACGGACTGAAAGTGCAGGGACTAAGAGACGGCTTCGAGTAGGAAAGAGGAGAGGAGCAGTGCACTGATAATAATCTAGCACTTTCTGTCCCTTGTATGGAGGGCACACACGAAACTAAGGGAAAATCCCTGCCGAGCCAGACCTCACGGGCCAGCAAAGGAGGAAAGAGTTTAAGCATGGGGAAAGTACCAGAGATGAAGGCAATAATTCACAAAAAAGCACCATAAGGAAATAATGCCAAAGTGTCTTAAAGCTGCGCCTGATTCTGTGCTCAGATCTACATGGAAGGGCTGCCAGGGAGCCCCCTGTCTTGAGGAGGCTGGGGACTGACCAAATGGGAGCAGGGTTAAGTAGACTCGTCCAGGGCAGAAGGGCTTCCCTGATGGCTCAGGCAGTAAAGTGTCTGCCTCCAATGCGGCAGACCTGGGTTCGATCCCTAGGTTGGGAAGATCCCCTGGAGAAGGAAATGGCAACCCACTCCAGTACTCTTGCCTGGAAAATCCCATGGATGGAGAAGCCTGGTAGACTACAGTTCGTGGGGTCACAAAGAGTCAGACACAACTGAGCAACTTCACTTTCATGCTTTTCCAGGGCAGAAGGTGGGGAGGTGGAGGGGTGAAGAGAGGGAAATGACCTGGAAAAGGGAAATGCGGGCAATGGGAAGAAAGGCCAAGTCAGGCAGTCTGCAAGGGGAGATGCTATCTTTGAACTCATCGCAGTTGCCTGCAGAGAGAAAATGCAGTAAATCAGAGCCAGGCTGACAGAACCAGGTAAGATGTACTGATGCTACTTGTAAGGCTGTGCAGCATCAACATCAAAAAATAGGGAAGAACATTGGAGGATGTAGAGAATGGACATGTGGGCACGGGAGGCAAAGGGCGTGGGGACGCACTGGGAGAGCAGCACTGGCATATACACCAGACAGCAAGTGGGAAGCTGCTGTATTGCAAGGGGGCTCAGCTCAGTGCTCCCTGAGGACCTAGAGGGCTGGTACAGGGGTGGGAGGGAGGCTCAAGGGGGAGGGGACATATGACCCACAGACCTGACTTACACTGTAGTACAGCGGAAACCAGCACAACACTGTAAAGCAGTTATACTCCAATAAAATAAATACATAGAATATTTTTTTTTTAAAAAGGAACATTGGAGGAATACCTTGGGTGGCAAAACTCCATGGCCAGAGCTGCAGAGGTCAGCTGTCAAAAGCAAGACCACAGGAGAAGCCAGAGGATTAAGAAAACCAAGATGGGGCTTCCCTCTGCCCCTCTGGGGAGAACAGTCAAGGGGAACCTCAAGGCTCACTGGGCCAGAGAGATACGGACTGTGTTTTGAGTCACAAGCTCTTAGGGCCCCTCCAGCAAAGAGACTGAGGAAGCACAGCAGAAGGAAGAAAGCAAATATCAAAGAAGATTTCCAAAATTATAAAGCCTGACCCCGGAACATCCTGGAAGGGTTCCAGGTACCATAAATTAACCTGGCTCAGTATCAATCTCCTATGAACATAGGAACAATAATTTCTCAGCAACCCCAAATTAAAACGTTTCTATGATGCAAACCAAACACTGATTGTCTCCATTTTTTTTTTTTTTTTTGGTCCCAGTATCCCTCCTTTATGACCAATGGAGGACCCAGATAGGAAAAAGTAGGAGCACACCCAGGAATCTGACTTTGAGAAAGGCATCTCACTTCTACTTGCTTGCAGTAAAAGCAAGAGAAGCCAAATTCTCACAGTTCTTCGACTTTCTATCCATGTAAACAATCTCACTCGATTTTTGAATTACTTTGTGGGAACAGATGGTTTCCAAATGTACGACTTCTTACTACAGTATATGGAAGCAATACTACTGAACTCTGAAATTAAGATGAAGAGAACACAGACACGCTTCAGGCCTGCATCTCTATTGGCAGGCCTAAGGCTTACATGGAATCCTGACCATTCTTATTTTTTTTTTCTTTCTTTTCTCTCTTGCCTTTTTTCTTTTTTTGGTTAAACAATTCATACCACATACACACAAAAACTTCTCTGAAATATCATAGCAACTGAAAATTCTGCTGCAAAAACCCTTCCACGCCACGCACGAAAAATAGTAGCAATAAAACAGAAGCCTCTTGACTTTCTTATAAATTATACATCAGCTATGTAAATATAGTTGGGTTTTGGGTCTTACATCCTTAAGCCTTTTACGATAGGGACTTCCCAGTGGGTGCTATTGGTAAAGAATCTGCCAGGGTGGAAGAGATGAGGGTTCAATCCCTAGGTTGGGAAGATCCCCTGGAGAAGGACATGGCAACTCACTCCAGTATTCCTGCCTGGAAAATCCTCCCATGGACAGAGGAGCCTGGCGGGCTACAGTCATGGGGCCGCAAAGAGTCAGACATGACTGAGCACACACATAATTTTATATTTGAAATAAACATCACAGTTAACTCCAAATCACCTGAATTCCAACAAGTGACACCGTCACTGAAAGAGCTCGCAAACGGTAATCGTGGTGGCAGTACCAGACCTAAGCCCAGGCCAGTTTTCCCCAATGCCTTTCTAAGGCAGAAGTCTAATTTTCCAAAAAGCTAAGCCAGATCTGGCAAGTAGCATCACAAACAGAATTCTACGAGGCACAGACAAAAGTTCAAGTCATGTGACCCAACCGACAACCCCGTAAGCACCTTAAGCAGAGTTCATAGCACTTCTGCCATTTAAATCGCCAAGTCTCTGGAAAAGCAGACTCAACAAAGCGCCAGGAGGAGACGACTCTGGGAAGATATTAAGAGAAAGTAAATGCTGCCCAGCATAAATATAGAAAGTCTTTATACCTATTATCTCTAGCCAAAGAAATTCATATAGCAAATGAAAAATTTGGTGCCACAGAACTTTCATACAACAAGAAGTTTGTAGCAATAGTAAATGCCTCCACACTACTTATAAACTGTACATAAATAAAGGCATCGGGTATGTAAATATAGTTGGGCTTTCTTTTTTGGCTAAGCAAGTCACACACATATAAATGTATATAGATGTAAGTATATAGATCTGTGTGTGTGTTAGTTGCTCAGCCATGTCCGACTATTTGCAACCCCATGAACTGTAACCCACTAGGCTCCTGTCCATGGGATTTCCCAGTCAAGAATACTGGAGTGGGTTGCCATTCCTTTCTCCAGGGGATCTTCTCAACCCAGGGATTGAACCCAAGTCTCCCACACTGCAGAGAGATTCTTTACTGTCTTGAGCACCAGTACATCCAAGTATATAGATATATACCAATTAATACAGGTATATAAATACGCCTATAGGTATAGGTAAATAGTTATATCTATATAACTTATAGACATCATAGTTATATCTATGGATATAGGTCAATAGATATAGATAGATATGAAAAAGGGGAATAATAGAAAAGTGCACACAAAAGGAAGCAACTTGTGTTTAAATATTGATAAGTAATGACGAAGTTGACTAACAACTTCTAAGCCTTTGTTCACACCAGCAGAGACCAGCTGTGTTCACACACAGCAAGAGCAAAGGTAATTAACCTCTGCACCAATCAACACTAACATGGATTTCAAATGTTAGTGTTTATATTTTAAATGCTTACCTACCCTTTAAATGCTAAAACCAAAGAACTGCTAAACCACAGCATGAAAATTTTAAGTTGCAACAGAACTCAAAAAAAAAAAAAAATTCTTAGTCAACAATTGAAGTTAAAATTTTTAAATAGTGAGGTTATGCCAAAATTTTGCCTAATAACAGACACTCACCAAAAAAACAAATAAGATGTCACAGTGACTAACGAATTAGCCGGTGGAATACTTTCAATGATGGTCAAACCCTGGGCTGACCTTTATAAACTGGCACAGCTCAAAAATTCCCAGAGGTTTTGTGGCCTATGGTTGCATGCTGTTATTCTGGAAACATGATTATTGTGTTCTTGCCTTTTCAATAAAGAGCGGCCCACGATGCAAGCAACAAGAATGCAGGTGTGTTTGTGGAGACTGTTCCTGCCACACACAGAAACGTGGGAGAGCACGCGTGGCTGTGGTGCAGAGACACCATGCACACGGAGGCCTGGCAGCGCTAACAGCTTTGACTACTAGAAGTCCTCTAAATGGCAACCCACTCCAGTGTTCTGGCCTGGGAAATCCCACGGACAGAGGAGCCAGGCAGCTACAGTCCATTAGGTCACAAAGAGTTGGACACGATTGAGCGACTAAACCACAGTGAAACCTGGCCTTCCCTGGTGGCTCAGCGGTAAAGAATCCGCCTGTCAATGAAGGAGACACGGGGTCAGTCCCTGGTCCTGGAAGATCTCCTGGAGAAGGAAATGGCAACCCACTCCAATATTCTTGCCTGGAGAATCCCATGGACAGAGGAGCCTGGCAGGCTACAGTCCATGGGGTTGCAAAGAGTCAGATACAACTTAGTGATTAAACAACAACAGTGAAACTGATCAACAACAATAATAAAAGGGAGGAAAAGCTGTGACTCCTTGTTTTTGAAGTATTAATAGTCAGAATATATGTGATGAATATAGCCATTTAAATGAGAGTGACTACAACTATAAATGATCGATATAGCACAGTGACTAATCAATTCAATGGCAGAAACATAATTTGAAACAAAGCATAACTACAAAAGAACATCATGTTCTACAAAAACACGTGTGATTTCAAGTTTCATTACATTCATAATGAAAAATCTTTACGGCCAAAATTATGGAATAGTTTTTGAGACCAGATAGATTTCATCAAGTCTTGGGTGCATCCCAGTGACTAAAGGAAGCTAATATCCCAAGGATTCAGTTGAGACAGGATGGGAGTGGGGCAGGGGGACTCAGGCTTCAACAGAGAAGCCACAAATCTCAGAGAAGAGTCTTTGCCTCTGTAGATATTTGAGAGAGGTATCGCAGACAGACCAGGGCCTTAGTCCCACAGGCTGACATATCCCAGGCCCCAGTAATCCACGGTGCCCTACAGGGTCCTAAGAGCCCTGTGCCGCGTCACCCCATTGCACGGTGACGGCCTGAACACCCGTCTCACTTGTACGCACAGCAGATCTCAGACTGTCAGGCATGCCCCACGTTCACACCATCTTTCCAACCACAGAATGTGCGTGCGGACTTCCATCTAAAACCAAGCCAGCCTACAAAACCTGACCCAAACCTCAGGTTAGCAGAGTCTTTCCCAGCCAGTTTAACTAAAATGACCTTTTTTTCTGAATTTTGCAGACAATGTCTGTCTGTGCCACCGGCGTCGCACCTTGAGGTCCCCACGGCTTCCCGGTTCCCATGGCCGCCCCACCAGCAGCAGCCCCGGCGGCCTGGCCCACCTGCTCCCCTTTGCTGATGTCCAGTGGTTTTATTTCCATCCTTCTGTCTAAGGCAGGATACCAGGGCCTCAAACCCTGTTCCTTCCCACATGTGACAGGGGGAATTAAAGGCTGTGTATCGTGTTTTTCATGTTTTGTTTTGAAATTAAAGGATGCAAAATAAAGGGGGCATCCCTGGTGGCTCAGTGGTTAAAAAAAAAAAAAAAATCCACCTGCCAATGAAGGAGACACAGGTTCGATCCCTGATCTGGGACGATCCCACATGCCTTGGAACAACTAAGCCGGTGGGTCACAACTGTTGAGCCTGCGCTCTAGAGCCCGGGAGCCGAAACAATGGAGCCCGCATGACCTCGCGCCTGTGCTCTGCCACGAGAGAGGCCACGGCCAACGAGAAGCCCCCACACGGCAACTGGAGAGGAGCCCCCACTTGCTGCAACTAGAGAAGAGCCTGCGCAGCAGCCAAGACCCAGCCCAGGCAAAAGTAAATAAACACATAAATAGAAAATTACATATATATATACACGTATATATTTAAAGAAGATGCAGGGATTTTATTTTTAAAAAAGATCACGTGGCATCTCACGTGTGCTCCTGTCGCATCTTACTCTCTGCACCCCCTCCAGCACCAGCACTGGCACTTACAGGACCTCACTGAGTACTTTTCCCATCTGTATTCCTGCCTGGGCGAGCCCTGCATTTCCCATATCGCCTTTCCTGCTTCCAGCCACCCCAAAAAGAGATATCAGCAATAACATACCCCACTCTCTTCTTAATGTGACCAACTTTCAACAATTGTTCTGTACATCGGATCCAAGATTTTCCTTTTCATTTTCCAGGACCTCCAGCAATCAGCCTGAGACAGACTCTTTTCTTACTCCTCTTTTCAAGTCACTTCATTTCAGTCATACAAACACCCTTTGGAACTTCCTTATCCCCAAATGACACTATTTAATAAATCAGCACTAGAACAACAACAACAAGTTTGCTTTCCCAATGAACGTATTTGTGTACTTTTTTCTCAGACCTGACTTTCTGCATCAGTTCGTATTTATTACTACCATTTGTGCTATTTTACAAGCTACTGCAAGTCACCTTTAAAACGAGGCAGAGTGTATATTTCTAAACCAAGATAGCATACATCTCCTATAAGTCTTCCCAGTTCATCCTTCAAAATCTATTTCTTCAATTATCTCCACCCTCATCGACAAGGAGAATGAAAACTCTATCAGAAGAGGTCAAGGGAGTCTCTGTTGGTCTCTGCTGTATCCTTGGTACCTAGAACAGTGCCTGGCACTGAGCAGTGCTTGGTGGGTACTTGCAGAACGAATGTTGGTTGAATGAGTCTCCAGGTACCCTCCTGGATTTTACTCCTCTCCACCCCTTCCCTGTGTGCGTATATGCCAAGTTGCTCCAGTCGTGTGCAACTCTTTGCAACCCTATGGACTGTAGCCCTCCCCAGGCTCCTCTGTCCATGGGATTTCCCAGTCAAGAACACTGGAGTGGGTTGCTGTTTCCTCCTCCAGAGATCGAACTCACGTCTCTTATGTCTCCTAAACTGGCAAGCAGACTCTTTACCACTAGCACCATGGTCAAGAACACACACACTAGAGTGAACTCATCAGGGTTCCATCCCTGGTTTAGCATCTAAGTAGAGCGATGACCTTGAGCATGTATTACTCAACTCTCCCCAGCTGTACAGGAGGATCTGAACGTGCTTTTCACAAGGACCCAGCAGGGTGATGCAGAGCCCAGTCCGAGAGCTCATAGTGGCTCTTCTTCCATTCAGCCAGGGTCACCTGTGCTAACACACAGCCCTTCTTTCCCCAGCTCACCAGCCAGAAGTCTAGATCCTGACGACCAAACTATTTGCACTCAAATATGAGTAAGTTGATTGGCTCAAAGAAAGGGGGAAGGCCTAAGAGTGTTGGGTTTTTTCCTATGAAAGGGATGTATGCACTTGATTAACAGAGCTTAAACATCTATTGAGCAGCCCTGGGCTTCTATATTTCTATGTTTACATCTGGGTTTTCAACTCCTGGCCAGATAAGCTACATTACCCAAGAGGGCAGTTCTGCTTAGGGTGGCTGCCAGAAGAGTTACTTTTACAAGGCATAAACCAAATGGCCTGAATTATACAACTGAATGGGGAGATAAAGCTTTCTCTGTCACTCCGTCTTACAAAATTTATGAAAAAGTCCACTTTACATCTCGGGTCTTCAAGGATCTTTGTGTGTCCTTCTGATTTTAAGAGATGTTCTGTAAACTAAATATGAACCCCAGAGAATCCACTGTCTCTATTGTATATGTTACTATTCAGACACTCCACTCTTCTAAAACTCTTATATGCAGGAAATGTCAGCACTGTGCACACTGGAGGTAGTTTTAACTCTTGCTTTATTTCGAGTTTTGCTCTTCCAAATAAGGAACAGTGCTCTGAGTAAACAGAGCAAAGGGCAGAACACAACTGGTTTACACCCAGCTTTGACCTGAGGCAAAAATGTTTTTGCAAAAGCAACTCTTTAACACATTTGGGTAATGAAATTTCATGTAAACGAGCTGTCTACATTGAATACTCTTTACTTCAAGAGTTGTCCTAACTTCCTACAAACTCCAGTGTCATTCCTCCTCCCATAATTAACATTGCCTTTATCCATAGGGAGTTAACCCTGACGGCTCAGATGGTAAAGACTGCAGTGCAGAAGACCCAGGTTCGATCCCTGGGAAAGGGAATGGCTATCCACTCCAGTATTCTTGCCTGGAGAGCTCCATGGACAGAGGAGGCTGGTGGGCCCAGTCCATGGGGTGTCAAAGAGTCAGACACGACTGAGGAACTAACATTTTCAGTTCACTGTCACTAAGGTTAAGCCTCCAAGATTTAACTAGTTAGAATTTTCTGCACATAGAACATGTGCAAGTGAGGTTTCGAATTAAAATCTTGCAGAACTCACAAGCACAGCTCACCACAAACAAGCAAAGAAAGGACAATGGAAATCGTGTTTTAAACACCACCATGCTTCACACAGTTAGGTCTGAACTGAAAGAGGTGGTCTCTGCTTTTAAAAGCACCGGTCTTCTCCAAGAAACACCAGTAGGGCAAACACATCAAGTTCACCCAACTTTGAAATAAACCTCAGAAGTAGAGGAACACTATTCATTGCCTCCTTCTGAACTTACAGACACAGATTATTATTGGTCCTGCAAGCTCCATGTTCATATCCAATGAAATGAATATCCTGCCAGCTACATTTTCAGCAGTCATATCCAATCCTGCCATAGCTCACCTTACAATCTGCCGCAAAAGGGAAGTCCAACTTAACAACGGACTTTTTTCCTAAGTTAATGATTCAGGCAATTCTTGGAATAACTTCCACTTGAGAAACTGCATCTAAGTGGTCCAATCAAGAACCTCCCCAGCTGTTGACAACTCAACTCTGGAAATTCCCTCCTTTTTGCCCATTCCTGACTATCCCTAGATCCAAATTGCAAAGTTTAATGACCCCAAAGAGTGCTTTCTGCCTCTAGTGAACTCAGAAGTCTTGTCTGAATATTCATTAGGACTCTTAATAAACGTGCATTGAATTAAAGAGGGGAGCGCTGGAATCTAGCTCCAAAAGGCCACTGTCTGTCCCCTCTCCCCACCCCCACCCTCCCGCAGCGGAGGAAACAGATCTGGAGCTGACAGTCAAGCCATCCAGGATCCCAGGGGTCTGACACTCGGCCTGTGACGCAACGACAGCCAGGAGGTCTGGTTGGTGGTTCCCAAATGGGGTACCCACTGCTCTGGGAAATGCTGGGAGGCAAGATACAAACCCTCCTCCAAAGAACTGAAACCCGACGGCGGGGAACCCAGGCAGTTCTACCTGGATCCCAAGGCCCGAATCGCATTCCACCAGCCTCCTTCCTGTTTATAGATCCTGCTCCAGTAACTCCAACTACCAAAGGGAAAGCCGACCTCTCAGAAATATGTCAACACACGACATAACTTGAAAACGCTGTATGCTCATTGGCGCGAGTTACAACTTGTCGGGCTCACGGGTGGAAACCAGCGCACTTTAATTACTTTTTTTTTTTTAAATATACCCTGCCGTCTCTTCCAGGGCCCCCGCAAAGATCGGATTACTGAGTACAAGGTAGCTTCAGTGGCAGGACCAAACCGCGTGGGCGGTGAGCTGGAGGCAAAGAACCAGCCAGCGGACAGCCCGGCGAAGCGGCTGCGATTTGGTTTCGCGACCAGAGCCGCCGCTCCCTCACACAGACGCAGGAAGAGGAAGCCGCGGGCACAAGTTGTCCGATCGCTCGGTGGTGTCGCCGAGGGGGGCCCGGCGGAACCGCGCCGGTGCCCTCGGGTCGGCGGAGGGCGCGCCACCTTTGTCTAGAGGCTTCCCAACCCGGACGGGCGGCGCCTCGGCGCAAAGAGGGCTTTGCCCGGGTTGGAGGCGCAGACGCGGCGCCCGGGTCCCCAGCCCCTGCGCCGGGCCCAGGAAGCGGCCGCAGCCGCCCGAAACCTCCCACTTCCACTGCGCGCACGCGGCGCGCCCGCAAGTCCCAGTCCAGCGGCCACTTCCCCGGCGCAGCAGCGGCGGGGGGCACCCACGCGCCCGCGGGCTCGGCGGCCCGGAGCAGCCCGGCTCTCCTCGGGCCGGACCGCCCACGCGGGTCCCTGCCTCGGAACAGCACGGGCCGCTGGACCCCCAGGTCAGGCCAGATCTCAGACTGGCCACCGCGTCGGGGAAGGCACGACAGCCCGCCAAAC